>NC_089850.1:30764232-31364232 GCF_036373705.1 Amia ocellicauda | reverse complement strand
TATTTAATAATAGTAATACTAATAATAATAACAGACAACAGGGTTATGGCACTCTGCAGTATGTGATATTTGCTGTTATTGTCCGCACTGTAATAGGACTTGTGATGTCGTCGCAGTCTTTGTTTAACTGAAGCCAAAGAATTCTCCTTTTGATAAGAACTATAATTGTAGCATTACTTCTTGTTCCAGAACTCTGTAAAGTTACATCTGGGACCAGTATTGCAAAGCAAAGGCAATCCCATATTTGTTGTCTTTTCTGGTCGGTAAAGGCTGGTTATTGTTATTGTTTTAACTGCCTTCAGAAACCATCACACTGAGCACCTTCTCTGAGTTCCTGGAAGTCATATTGTGAGTAGATTTGCAGGTGTTCAAAACCCATCATTTTTGGTCGATACCTGTGGGAAATAAAAATAGACAATTCACTTTTAGAAAGACTTACATGTTCCTGTAAGTCTTTGTAATAAAAACATTAAACAAGGGGAGACCTTTTTTCTTACCACAGCATTTTATGCACTCTCAGCTAGTAATACCAGTTTTTCAAATATCAGACAACACTTCTACGTGTTCAGGTTTTATGCATTTTAGAAATTGTGTAATAAACATTTTACCTGTTTCAATACATTTTCTGTTCAACAGACCTTGATCTTTTGACGCACACCGGTACACTGGTGTGTCCATTGTTGAGTTGTCCCCAGGGAGTACTACTGTACCAGTGTTTTTGAACATTCACTTACACTATATATTGATATAAACTGGTTTATCTTTTTTTTTCTCATTAATCGTATTGTTTGTATTGGACAAAATGCACTAAATGTGTTTCAAAACCACAGACCAATTAAATTATGAATGACATTTTTAAAGAAATAAAATCAATTGAGCAAAACAAACTGAGATACAAACCAAGAACAATATAAAACAAAACTATAATTAGGTTTTTTAACTACATCTGTAAGATAGAAGTCATCAACATAGTATGAATCTTTACCTTTTCATAGGTCTCTCACATTTATATAACATGATCCATAAGTGTATTGTTCTAGTTTGTTCAATCTGCATTTGCACAGTAGCTAGCTAGCATGTTGGTCCTTGTAATATATAGCCCTATTCACACTGAAATGCCAGCAAATTGCAGGCAATGTTTGCCTGCTTTTATCCTGTTGCACCCCATTCACACTGGCTTTGAATGCCAGCAAATTGCAGGCTGTACCCATTCACACAGAAAATAGAGACTGCAAGAGTGCTGTAGCCATTGGAATCAGATGCTACAGAAGCCTGTGGATCCGGAGAGGAGACATGGACTAATATTCTGGACGTTTTTGTACAAGTTTGATTATTTCCCCATTTTGCCAGTTTCCTTCCATTGTTTTTACTGCGCTTTTGGTTCTAAGCAGGGCACCGGTTCGGTTCGGACTCACTACCAAGAACAAATAGTCAGGAGGGAAAGCAAACGATACGTCAATCTAGGTGCATATTTGTGCTATGACCAGGTCATCAGGTTGTATAGTTGTGTGTTTTGGGTTGCAATCACTGGACCCAGTGGTTACACTCAGATCATTTGAACCAGTGAATCAAGTGTGAGACTTGGCTTTCTGTTCATGGTCGTGTCATGAGAGGCATTGTGTGGGGTGTTGACATATACTGCAGCAAAATTAAATCAACTAAAATAAATGAGAAAAAAACATGACATTACATTGTGTGTATATCTATATCTACTAAAAGTCTGTGTGTGCAGATCTGCGATTGATTGATTGCTCAAATCAACTTATTTCATTTTTTATTTTGTAAAGTTTGACATTACTGCTTCAATTAAATAACTTGAACCAAACTACTGTCAGTGTCACTAATGTAGTCTAAAGGCTCAGTCACACTAGAGACTTGTTTCGTATTCAGTGCGGTTCAGTTTGTTTGGAGAAGAGTGTGAACAACAAATTTCGATTGGCAAATGAACCAAAAGAGGTTGGTCTTGGTCTTGGTCTGTTTGGCAAAATAACTGAATTTGGTTCGCTTGGAAAACTTGAATGTGACATTGGAAGGTCTCGGTACTTTTTGAAACAGAAAACGAACCCCACATTTCACCCAATAACGTATAGTTTTCACTGTACATTTATATGTATTTGTTAATTTACTTATTGTTAATGGTAACATCAGTAATTATACAACAGTTGAATATTGGGCTGTATTCATCAAGGGTGTTACAAAGGTATTTCTCCATTTCTTTTCTAAATGGAATATAATACAACTTAAAGTTAACATGTATACATCAGAGCATACCATTTTATCTAAAGATGCTGCATGTGATTGAGTAATTTTTCAGTAATTTTTCGGTTTAATTGTATGTTTGTGTGAGAAAATAAGTGTCAGAAATAAGTAATTGCTATGTATTATGTAAAGTAGCACTATATGTTTTAAGGTATGGCAGTAGCAGTAAAATGTGGCTAGATGGATATTTAGGGGACATCACATTAATGTGTTGTATATTTTTAGGCAAAAATAATCACAATTTGGCAGCGCAGCACTGATTATAATATTCACAAGTATAGCAGCCTAGTGTTGTATTCAATAACTGCATACAGTATGTTTAAATATTGGATGCGTTCATAATAGACAATCATCACAGATTGTGAAAATTAATTGCATTGCTGGTCAGATTTGCACACATTCTGCACATACGCACCCATGTAATATTCGATGGTATCAGAAGTAGACTGTCAAATGTGTTAGACTACTGCATGTAGTTACTTTATTGCCGTCATATGTATTTGTTATTGTATGCGTTATGCTTGATTTATTGGTATATAACATCTGACATATGTGTGTAGCGTAAAGGTACACTTATAAATTTCAGTTCAAAGAAGTGAATTTATGTATCACCATATCAAGAATCCTAGTATCTTGTAGAACTCAATTTCTGCAATAATTGGACGCAGACACCAATTCCAAAGATATAAATTCTCACATTTATTAAAAACAAAGATAAAATGTAGCACTACACTAGTTATACAAAAAGGGAAAAACTAATTAAAATTCACTCAAGATCAACAAATCAAAGACAAATCACTTCTGTGACCAAATCAAAGACCATGGAATCGCATATGATGACACACAAAACGTTACACAAAATTACAAACACATTGACTACAATACCGGTTAGTAAGACAAAGGTGAGTCTTTCATTAGTATTGTTAGTCGGACATTAAATAACTAAGACAGGTTAGTATTTAAGTCAAATAACTTCTCGTTATATATATCAGTCTCATTTACGTTTGGGTGCCGAGAAAGATCCTATCATTTCTTGTTACCACAATTCTCCCTAATTGATTACTGTTCAATGATTAAGGATAGGCAGGGCCACCTATAATCTAGTGTCTATTAACGTGTGTCAATTTCAGACTAAACAGTTAAACAGGAATGAGAAAATATTTCTCGGCGTTGACAGATTTTATTTCTAAAATTGTCAAACAAAACAGTTTAATGCAGCCCTCATTTATATTGAAGAAAATACTAAATGATATTACACATTCTAAAGTTTATGACTCACAGAATAACATTTCTAATTGATTTCTCAAATGTCATGAATAATAAACTCCAAACTGTTAAACTTATCTGAACTTCATCGCAGAGAGGCCTCTCTGTCTTCACGCTCAAACAAAAACGAGGTCGAGGTCCATGTGGTTTGGAACAAAGGCAGTCCGGTTCGGCTTTGTCCAATAACTTACACTTCAGTCAATGCACCTGGAAGTTGGGGTTTCGCAAAAGTAGAATCTTTTCCAAACAGATTTTCCACTGGTATGAAGGCTCCAAGGTTGTGCACAAAATATTCTTTGCAAGCAGGGTTTTCCACCGTAGTTACTTGAAGACAAAGTCTTTGAGGAATGCAGGGCCCTGTTCATTTCCAAGTGTCAAGTTTCTTAAGACTTAAATAGCTATTTGAATGACTGAACACTTCTGTATTACAGTCAATTGTCCAGCTGTAAAACTCCACTGATCAGATGGGTACAGGCGGGCATGCGCAGTTTCTAAAGTACTTTACTTAATAAAGTCCTTTAAAATAATTCTTCGTTCGGCTCAATCTCCTTCTCCCAGTTTACCTCTTCTGTTGCCGGCAAAGACTTAGTTGGTTTCCGGTTTCGGTTCTGGCAACAGAGCTACAAGTTGAGCTGTGGCAGCGGGTTACTGGTTCGGGTGAGAAAGAGTGAGATAGATGCCGTGCACTACCCTTTATACGCCTGTCAGATCAATAGACGATTGGTTCTTGAGGATTTCGGTTTCAGCCCCCTGTGTCCTATTGGAGGAGGCTCGATTTATGACTGATGTCAATCCATGCCATCTTTTTGAAATGCCGGTTGGCCTGGGTTCGTATCTCTGTTTCGGGATTTCGGCTCTCCTCCACTTCAAAGAGTTTTATGACCTCCACGCCATATTCCCCAGACATTTTCACAGCAGGGATTCCAAGCCATTTGGCCCATTCTCTTTGCCATCCTCCCAAGACTGCCACTTTGATATAGAACAGTTCATGTGCCGATGAGCTCAGGAAATCTGATAACTTTGGGGGAGAGGTCTTCTTTAGATCAGAGCTTCAGCTAAGGCTCTGAATGCTCTTATCAAAATACACGCCCCCTTAACGCTACATGTGTGACAATAGTTGGTTCATCTATAACCCTCAGAATTGCTGCGACTACATTATTTTCAACCTCGGCCATTTCTAATGACATGGTCCATTTCTCGTTCTTGTTCAATGGTGGCTCAACCTTGTTGTATTGTGGTCGCAAAAATGCGACCCTATTCAGTTAGCTGACGCATTGCATCGACAATACAAGGACGTGACACGTGACGCAATCAGACTAGGACCCTTGCCGGAAAATTGCAGACAACAAAATGCTGGGAATAACCCATTCAAACAGACCTTGCCGGCAACAAAATGCCACCAAATTGCCAACAATTGTTTCAGTGAGAAAGGGGTTTATGTTTGTCTAAAATTGTTAAATCGTTGCTCAGTCATAACAAGAAGAAAATTAAGAAAAACCACATCATGATATTGTAATCAGGAAACTGTTTTGTTTTTCAAATTTGTCACTGGTCTTTTATATGTATAATTAGTTCTAGTTCCAGTTGGCATTTATTGAATTGATTTTCCAGACCAGTTTCCATGGGATCTTGACAGTCAGAACATTTACCCAAACAAATTGCAAGCTTTCAAAATATATTAAACCCTCAGTTGGGTTTTTAGCCAAATGTTCAGGTATTTTATTATTATTATTATTATTATTATTATTATTATTATTATTATTATTATTATTATTATAATCATTATTATATTATTATTAATAATAATAATAATAATTATTATTATTGTTTCTTGGCAGATGCCCTTATCCAGGGTGACTTACAGCATAAGTGCAATACAAAGTCCAAGAATACAGTTAAGTGCAAGGCATCAAACATTACAAATTCAAATTAACATTAAACAAAACAATTCAAGATATAATACATTTTACAACTTCCAATTTATACAGTTAAGTACAGTAAGTGCAGACATACATCCTGGAAAGTAAAGCTAAGTGCTGTCAAGATGTAAGGTCACAGTCAAGGGTTACGGGAAAGGGAGCAAGGAGGAAATCAATCAATAACATAAGAAGCATGATAAAATGCTATGAAGTGCTATCTAACAGGTATTTATAAAATTCTAATGCTAATATTAATCTTATAGTTATAGCAGTTATGCCTTATACAGTGAGGGAAAAAAGTATTTGATCCCAAGCTGATTTTGTATGTTTGCCTACTGACAAAGAAATGATCTGTCTATAATTTTAATGGAAGGTGTATTTTAACAGTGAGAGACAGATTAACAACAAAAAAATACAGAAAAACGCATTTCAAAAAAGTTATAAATTGATTTGCATGTTAATGAGTGAAATAAGTATTTGATCCCCTATCAATCAGCAAGATTTCTGGCTCCCAGGTGTCTTTTATACAGGTAACGAGCTGAGATTAGGAGCACTCTCTTAAAGGAAGCGCTCCTAATCTCAGCTCGTTACCTGTATAAAAGACACCTGTCCACAGAAGCAATCAATCAATCAGATTCCTAACTCTCCACCATGGCCAAGACCAAAGAGCTGTCCAAGGATGTCAGGGACAAGACTGTAGACCTACACAAGGCTGGAATGGGCTACAAGACCATCGCCAAGCAGCTTGGTGAGAAGGTGACAACAGTTGGTGCGATTATTCGCAAATGGAAGAAACACAAAATAACTGTCCGTCTCCCTCGGTCTGGGGCTCCATGCAAGATCTCACCTCGTGGAGTTTCACTGATCATGAGAACGGTGAGGAATCAGCCCAGAACTACACGGGAGGATCTTGTTAATGATCTCAAGGCAGCTGGGACCATAGTCACCAAGAAAACAATTGGTAACACACTACGCCGTGAAGGACTGAAATTCTGCAGCGCCTGCAAGGTCCCCCTGCTCAAGAAAGCACATGTACAGACCCGTCTGAAGTTTGCCAATTAACATCTGAATGATTCAGAGGAGAGCTGGGTGTAAGTGTTGTGGTCAGATGAGACCAAAATCGAGCTATTTGGCATCAACTCAACTCACCATGTTTGGAGGAGGAGGAATGCTGCCTATGACCCCAAGAACACCATCCCCACCATCAAACATGGAGGTGGAAACATTATGCTTTGGGGGTGTTTTTCTGCTAAGGGGACAGGACAACTGCACCGCATCAAAGGGACGATGGACGGGGCCATGTACCGTCAAATCTTGGGTGAGAACCTCCTTCCCTCAGCCAGGGCATTGAAAATGGGTTGTGGATGGGTATTCCAGCATGACAATGACCCAAAACACACAGCCAAGGCAAGAAAGGAGTGGCATTAACATGCAAATCAATTTATAACTTTTTTGAAATGCATTTTTCTGTCTCTCACTGTTAAAATACACCTACCATTAAAATTATAGACTGGTCATTTCTTTGTCAGTGGGCAAACGTATAAAATCAGCAGGGGATCAAATACTTTTTTCCCTCACTGTAGTTATAGCATCTTTTCAGCACAACAGTGTTAATTTCATCAAAAAAAACTATGGCAAAAAATATTTATCAACGACCTATTTTCAGTGACGATAACGAGATTAAATACTGTGAAAAAACGATATTTAAATCCAAATGTTCCTCAGATTGCGCCTCAATTCCGTTGCCAAGCTCGCCACATTGGCACCAGAAAGAGTTGCCTCAATGCACACGTGCCTCTCCCTCTTCTGAATGAGAGCTTGTGTCATGGTGTCCCTTTGCCAGAGGTTGCTGGGCCTCCTAGCGGCTGCATCACAAACCCTCCTCCTCAGCCTCCTCCAATTGAGGCCGCTGCAGTGGCGGTTCAGGTCTCTCAGGATGCACCCTCGCAGCGATCGAGCACACCAAGTCACAGTCACTGCGGCGTGCTGGAAGGCGCTCCGTTGGTGGTGGAGCCCTCACAATTTAACCCTCAGTGTGCCCCTGGGGCCAGCCATGACGAGTCACCACCGAGCAGTCAAGACGAGGGACGCCTCCAAGCAGGGTTGGGGAGCAGTGTGCGACGGACGTGGAGTCCGCGGCAGGTGGACAGAGCTCACACAGGACCTACATATTTACGTTCTGGAGTTACAAGCAGTACTCTTTGGACCATCTCATTTCCTGCCAGTCCTACGGGACAGACATGTGCTGGTTCAGACAGGAAATACAGCAGTGGTTGCCTATATCAACAGGCTGTCTGCTTCTGTGGATGCAGCCACGGTTCCGCTCCATCAGAGCAGTTCACCTCCCAAGCCTGTCCAACACGGCGGCGGACCTCCTCTCTCGGGGAGGGCCCCCAGTCTCGGAATGTTGCCTCCACCCTTTTGTGATACAACAACGGCAGGATGGATGTGGATCTCTTTGCCTCGGCAGAGTCCACACACTGTGGACTCTGTCCAAGACCGCTCAGCTCCCAGTGAGAGTGGACTTGTTGTCCCAGGTGCAGGGCATGCTTTTGCACCCCAATCCAGGCCTCCTTCAGCTCTGGGCCTGGCCCCTGAGTGGGAGCGATTGATTGCCTGGGGTCTGTCAGACACGGTAGTAGCCATCATTCAGTCGGAAAGAGCTCCCTCTATGAGGTCGCAGTATTCCTACTGCTGGAGGACGTTTAGCACCTGGTGCCAAAACGGCGGTCAAGACCAAATTAATTGCCCCATCAGGGTCATATTACAAGTTCTACAGGAGCTGTTGGACCAGGGCAAGTCCCCGTCCACATGTCATGTCCGGATTGATAGAGAGCCCCTTGGGTCTCATTTCTTGGCTGTGCAGTTTTTAAAGGGATCTTGGCGGTGCGGCTTCCTTGCACCCCCTCACTGCCCGCATGGCGCCATGATGTAGTGCTGGACGCACTTTCCCAAGCCCCATTTGAGCCACTGATCTCAGCTGAGCTGAAGCTGGTGTCAGTTAAAACTGCATTTTTGCTGGCAATCACAGAGTTACATGCCCAGTCCGTACATCCATCGTGTGTCCGTTTTATGGGAGATGGTTCCAGGGTCATGTTACGGCCTAACCCTGCGTTCCTCCCGAAAGTGCTGTCTCCATTTCATGTCAACAGGCCTATTGAGTTGATGGCTTTTCATCCTCTTCCCTTCACTTCAGAGCAAGAGAGTCGGCTTCACGTGCTCTGCCCTGTTCGGGCCCTCAGGTGCTATTTGGAACGGACTAAGGACATTTGGCGCTCAGACCAATTGTTTGTATCTTATGGAGTGCAGACACAGGGCCAGGCTCTTTCAAAGCTGTGCCTCTCGCATTGGATCATGGACACCATTACCATGGCCTACAAGTCCACCGGGACCCCGGTGCCTGAACACCTGGTGGCCCACTTGACTCGAGGCGTTGCCACATCATGGGCCCTTTTTCAAGGTGCCCCTTGGCAGACATTTGTGTGGCTGCAGCTTGGGCCTCGCTGCTTACATTTGCCCGGTTCTATGGGTTGGACCGGTCCCTTCCATTGGGAACCCGGTGTTGGTTGCAGTCGAGCCCCAGTAGCCTACGGCTCTGGCTCCTGCCTTTCCTCTCCCAGTCTGCCCCTGTTAATTGCATCCTGATGGGGCTATTTGAACCATGTCTTCCTTTCCACCGGACTATGCCTTCCAGTTGATCACCCACGCGAGTTGCTCCTGGACTTGCTGACAGCCTGTCGATGTGTTCCCAGGGTCTGTCATGTGGCCTACTAGTACGTTGCCTTACAAGGCCACCCTGTATATAGTTTGTTCATTATGCATTGTGTTGCGGTGGTGCATGTGTCTGGCCTGTATCCCGCTCTGTATATAATATGTGTTAAACAGCAGGACTGTGGCTCCGTTCTGGAAATGGTTAGAATGGAGCTCACTGCCACTGTTCCCAGCTGTTGGCGCTCGAGTTTCGCTGCCTTGCTGTGTTCCTTGGTCAGCAGGTCTCTGGCCCGCTCTGGCTGTCTTATGCCATGGAGCAGGGGACCACTGCTGTTGCCCTCCATCGGAGCTTCTCCAGTGCCCTGTTGTGTATATAGTTAATTTATTCACACGGTAAGAGCTGTAGTTGCCCTGCATTAGCTGTGCTATTTGGCAGGTGTCAACTGCTCCTGTGTTCCACGGCATGAGCTGGCTCCTGCGCCCTGTGATGTATATAGTTTGTTTGTCACGACACAGTCAAGCTGGTGTGGCCTTGCTTCTAGCTATGCTAGTAGGGCAGGTGGCAACTGCTTCTGTGGTGGTGCGTGAAGTGCATGAAAAGTTTCCTGCACCCTGCAATGCATATAGTTTGTTTGTGATTACTTTATAGAGCTGGTTCAGCCTCGCTTGTAGCTATGCTAGTGGAGCAAGTGGCCACCACTCCGATGTGCCACGTGTGGCGCATGAGCAGACTCCTGCGCCCCGTGGTGTATATAGTTCGTTTGTACAAAATCTAAGTTGTCAGCACAGTAGAGTTCTTCCACTATTCAGTTGAGTAGGATGCTCCTGTGCTGCGCGCTGACAGCTTGAAGGTCTTGCTGTCATGCGATATGTACATACTGTATATTGTTGTTCAGCTTGGCTACTATGTTGACTAACCAGTTATGTATTATGTTGTTTTTCATTGGGTCTGTGGCCCGGCTCCTATTGGATCAGGGGTCCACTGCCATGATAATGTGCAAAGGCCGCACAAGATGCTTGATTGCCTGCGCCAGATATTGTGCAAGTAGATATGGTCTCGCTCCTAGCTGCACTAGTAAAGTAGCCGGCCTTGCTATTGTAAGCGGAGGGCGTAAGAGTTAACCTCTGTAGCCCCGCTTTGTATATGCTGATTAAAGACAGTTCCCGGTAAGAGCGTGACTATGGCCCTCGCTCCTGGGTGACTCAGGTGTGGCCCTACAGGGCCCCTGAGTTTGCAGTCTGGAGTTGTGTTGCTGAGACCCCTAGCGGTACACCTCGGGGCAGTGTCCCTTAACAGCTCACTGCCTCCTCCCTTGCGACAGTTTTGTTAAACAGTAACCCCCTTGGGCAGTGCTTCCGACTTGAAAGATAACGATAGGTTGCGAATGCAACCCCGGTTATCAGAAAAAGGAAGCATTGCCCAAGGGTTGCAAGGTCACGCAGGAGTCCTAGCTCCCGGCAAAAGAGGATGAACCTGCGCTGACGTCACGTTTTATAGAACAGGAAGTGGGAAGGGACCTGTTCTGAGTGATGAGCACAGGGACCAATGGCAGCTTTGATAGAGTGACGTTTCGATCGGGTTCCTAAGGAAGTGCGCAGAAACCCCTCCCCCTTGGACAGTGCTTCCTTTTTCAAATAACCTGGGTTGCATTCGCAACATGACGTTTATCAGCGGGGGAAGTCTTGAAAAAATTAATGTTAATGAATGAGCCATTTGAAATTTTAATATTGTCAGCAAATGTGTGTAAAAATACAAATGTCATGATTGTATTTGCATTTTGACCTAAATAACGCGTGCATAAATGGAAAATGAAAATGCAACTGTGGGATTTGAATAAAGTCCACTATATGCTTCCATAGTGTTCTTGTAATTCTAGTCTTATTACACACATTTTCAAGAGTGTGAGAAAAATTGAATTACAGTGATTTGTGACCATGAAGTTTACAATAGCTATTTGTGACTTGATTTTCAAATACATTTCAAATTAACTAAATCAATATGTTTATGTTTTGCATCCACCCACTAATTGATGTAAACATCTTGCATCAGACATAAAGCATAATGGTGATAATGGAGTAAAAATAAAATACATGGACTAAAATGTGACATTAAATAGAAATTACATAGATTATAACTAGACTAAAATGACAGGAGTTTTTGTCGACTAATATTAACTAAAACTATTGAAAGATGGAATGACTAAAATGTGACTAAAATTGATAAGCAAAAGAGTAAGACTAAAACTTAATCTAAAATAACTGCCAAAATTAACACTGCAGCACAACAGAGACAGAATGAATTTATTGACCATCATTACATTTACAGCCAGGGGTGGACTGGGACCAAAAAACGGCCCTGGACTTTAATCCAGGGGGGCGATGACAGGTGAAGTCTGGGTCACAATAAAGTGCGGTCTGGGGGGGGGGGGGTCGGATGGGTTGGCGTTGTGTGGTTCTAGGTGCCAATGAAGTGCGGTCCCGGGGGGTGTTGATGATGTGCAGTCCAGTTTTCTACACTGGGCGGCTGGTCCGCCAAACCTTCTGGCATTTGCCAGAATTGCCCAATGGCCAGTCCACCTTTGCTTACAGCCCCTGAACAGGAAATAACAAACACACACAGAGACACATTATTTTCATTGTGGTTTGGAAAAGATTGTTTTTTAATGGTAATTCTGTTTTCATGAAATACTGCTCAGTTGACCTGAAACCCGAATTGAATTGCATGCACTTTCTTTTATTAAAGATGTAGTTTCAACAATTTATCTTGGGAGATTAATCCATATCTGCACAAGTAAATTACATTAATGGTACAATGGAAGGATAATACAGAAGGAATAGAGAAGACAGATATGTGTTTGACATTTTGTGAGCTTTCCATTTATTGTATACACAGCATCAAAATAACTATTTGATATGTCACATCCATCCCTAAGACTGGTGAAAAGGGAGGAAAAAGCTAATCTCCCGTGTTTCTCTGATAAAGACACTGCACCAGAAAAGGGCTACAAATCCTACAGTCAAAGATTACTGATCTCACGGACATAACAGTTAGACTTTGCTGCCTTGCATAAAGCGAAGTACAGATCTGCATAAAACTGAAAACCTTCCACATTTCTGTTGAATTATTTATACTTTAATAATAAACATGAATTCTCTCACGTAGGCCCGTATTTGCGTATGAGAAAGTAGCTTTTATTTTCAGGATGGAATTACTTGTATTTATTTCTTCACTACGTTACATTTTTTTATTTTTATGTGTTTGTGTTTTTTAATATATGCTTTTTAATTTATGTAAAGATGCATTGTATGAGCCACTCTAAATGCAAATCAATAAAGTGTTTAGGGATTATTAGGGGATACCCACAGACAAAAGAGAGAAAAAAGAGGGCACATGTTTTGACCACAATATGTCCATCCACATTTTTTTGGGTTGCTGAAACATGTAAATATAAGTGTTTTTGAAAAGCATGTTGAATCATTATTTGGTTTCTACAAACTGTGCTTTGTTGGCTGGCTGTTGTTTGTTTAGTTTAGCCTGAGATGGGGCATGTAAATCACACGGTCGTGCACTGTGGTTCACTAATGCAGATGTGTTTGCCCTAGCAACACCAACTCTGCCCATAATTATATAGGAACCTAGTCAGCTTTTATCAACATACTTTGTTTAATTTTATGTGTGAGTGTGCGTGTGTGAAATAGAGAGTGTGAGTACATTTGTGTTTACATTCTGTTCATGCATTATGAACTAAGAGTCTTCGTATGAAATGTCAAGCAATTCATATGACTTAATTTTGCAGATCTTTTATATGGAAAAACTGACAGCATCTGAATGTAGCAGTGCTATAGGATCCACAATAATGTACATGTGAAGTTATGTAAGCAATTCATTATTGAAGTGCAAAATAAATAATGCTTATGTTTATTTGAAATTACATAATTAAGTAATACAAAGAATATGAGGACCAATTATAACAACACTTTTACAGGTATGCTGCTATTACTATACTACTACTACTAAAAATAATATTATGAGTGAATCTTATTGCATAATTGTGCCTCAGTGAAACTGTGTGTACCCTGCAGCCAGGCACCTAACAGGCCCATTGGAACATAAGATAGAAGTATAATTTCCTATAGTTACCAGATAAATACATCAACCTGCCAGGTAATCGAGGATAAGCTGATACAGTAAATTGTTTGAATGCTAATGCTTTTTCAGAGATAGGGCACACAAAAATAATTTTCTCTGCCTGATATACTGACACAAGCTGAATTGTAAAAATAATGTATTGTATTGTATTCTACTTTTTGCGCTCTTAGCAGTACATTCAATGGTCAAATACTTATAATAGACTTTCATTAAAAATGTATTAAGGTATAGGAGAGCTAATAACTAGACAGGTACTATCCAACAATGAAATTGGTTGCTAACTCACTGGCAAAGCTTAGTTGATGTTCTTTAATTGTACAACATGGAGTGTTTGAGTTGTCTTCCCTCATACGAAAGCAACAATAACTAACTCATAGTTCTCAAGAGCCTTCATTTTATGTGAGATAATAAAGCTAACAAACTTTAAGTTAAAGAGCAACTAACAAGGTTTTGAAAAATTAAGAACTATACCTTCACTTCTCTTACAAAAGCCTGTTTCCATAAGATGTAAACAGTTTTTTTCTCTTTTTCATAATAACCTGGCACCTTTTTAATACGAATAGGATTGAAGGTGGTCTTACTGGTACTCCTAATTCCTGTCTATGTTTTGTTTGTGTTTTGGTTAACAGGGATTGGCGTATACTCAATATTTTTTGCTATGTGCCCCTTACAGAGGAATGTATAATAATAATAAAGGCAATAATTGATTCCACAGGTTAAATGAAAACCAGAAAACTGTTTTGGGCCATGTAATGGAAAGTACATTCATGAGACTTTAAGTGGTTTTAATTCTCAAATTGCGTTATATCTTATATTATTTATTAGAATTGCATTCATTCTTAGGAATAAAATGTATCGTATAGCCTGTTCTTGACAATGCAATAGGAGAAAAAGATCCATGAAAATTATGTTCCAAGATACTTAAGTAAATAAGTAAATCCTCAAGTCAAGGTTGTGGTCACCTTATAAAATGCTGAAATGTTGGAGTGTGTGAGAAACCATTAGAACATTACAGTCACTTTATTTTCTGTCATTACTGACAACACTAATAAAACAGGCGTTGGATAAAATGTAAATTACAGACAAAAGGGAATGTATCAGCTTAATTGCTCTGTTTATTGGACATTTACTGAATATAAACTCAATAGTTGTACTACAGATGTTTAATTGTAGTTCTGCAGGCAGCTGCACAGAGATTGAGATTTATTTAAACACGATTCAATTAGGCGTTTTATTCACCATTTGCAGTTGCATGAGCCCTTGTTATGATTAGATGTTTGATAGGAGCAAAATCATTATCTCACATTAATTCTGAAGGGAAAACAACCTGGAAGTGCAGTATGTTCATATTACAGCTGGAATAGACAACAGAAATATTGGTATATCTAAATTTAAAACTCTTACTAGATTACTTTATTCATATGTGGTAAACTGACACAAAAATAGATTTAATTGGCAAGCCATTAATTCCAACAACATTTTGTGTTCCCAAGTTCCAGATTTAGGTTTGATAATAGAAAATTAATTGATTGCTTAGCACCATGTATTGAATGTCACAATGGGAATTGTGGAGATACAATTTTGTACAAAAAATGCATAATTTGAGTATTTGCTCTCTAATAAAAGTCACTATTTGTCTTTCCTATATGTGGGTTTTAAGGGGAAATATTTCTGTTATTATTATTTTTATTTATTTATTTATTTATTTATTTATTAGCAGACACCCTTATCCAGGGTGACTTAAAAAACATAAGAGCATGTTGCAGTAGGGGGAGGTAAATTGATGCAAAATGGTACTTTTTTGTCATTGTTCTACACAGTTCTACACTCAAACACTGGATGTCTTCATATAACAGTGTGTTATCTATTTCTCTTTATCACATTCCTACACACATTTTGTAGTCTGGATCATGTAGCAAAAGTAACAAGGTTCTCAGACAAGCACAAGTTAGATATTCCTTTCAATCCACCAACACGACTCATGAACAATCAGCACAATACTCAACGTTCTCAACACAATACTTGTTCACAGTACTTGTTCAATAATCAACACAGACCAAGACCAAACACAGACTACGGGTGCTTAGCATTTGCTAATGTGCAAAGATTTTAAGCCAATGGGGCAAAATTAACAGTGGGGGCGGGGAGCTGGTCAATGGGGAACAGTCCTGCGCAAATACGACCACGAAATTTCCCTGCCAGGACTTTGGGCGTTTTTCTTTCCTTACAGGACAACCAGAAACCATCCATAAAAGCGATCTCATTGGTCAGCCTTGACATTCTCTGCTTGGTTTCTAATTGACCTGTTACTCCTTTTTGTTTTTGAACAACAGGATTGCGAATGCAAAAATGTCACTCTATCAAAGCTGCCATTGGCCCCTGCACACATCACTCAGAACAGGTCCTGCCTCCGTGCAGCACAGGAGCATCCTACTACTAAATAGAGTGGAGAGCGGAAAAACTTCCTGTGCGCCTGCGCAATGGGGATATGAAAGTACATATCTTTCAGACCCACCTTGGTGAACCAGTCTGAACCTTGATGGCCTGGGACATGATGCGCAGGTTGAGCATCTTGAAGCGCAACACCTTGAGGTGGCGGTTTCAGATGCCTCAGATCCAAGATGGGGCGGAAATCGCCACCATTCTTGGGCACTAGGAAGTATGGGGAATAGAATCCCTCGTTCTGTCCCAGAAAGGTACTTCGTGGATTGCTCCGCACACTGCAATGGGTCCCTCACTCGCATCCACACCTCGGAAGGGGGTGAACGTGTTTGAAACTGTAGGGAGTAACCAATTTGAAAGTTGCTGGGGGGTGTAAGGGTGGGCCAGAGGCTGCTGGAATGCCTCAGGGACGGGGCTTGGGTGGTGGGGGAGGTGGGGTCAGGCCAGGCCTCCTCCTACCTTGAGCTGCTGTGGGCTGCCGGGGGCCAGGGAGGCGAGCCTGGGGGAGTGCCTGCCTGCCAGTGAGACACTGGCGGAGATCGGCAGGAGGGCGGGCTGCTGCCTGGGCTGTGGCCTGGAGCCACAATCAGGGGGCCTCCCAAGGACTCAGCCAGCTGGGCCAAATACGGGGCCTCTTGCCTCATACGCCCTCTGAAGCAGCATCTCCGTGACACGACACTGCCTGTTGGAGCAGGCCAGGTTGCGTGGCTCCGCGGACAGCGAAGGTAGGGAGATGAGCGCGGCGATGGTAGAGTTAACCTGCAGGAAGTCCACCAGGCCCACTTCTGCCGCACCCTAGGTCCTGGCATAAGCCTCCCCTCTCCTGCCTAGGGTGGGGGCTGTTAGTCCCTAGTGGCCGTCAGTGGGCCGCTGCAAGCACTGACCTCTCTCGAACCTGGAGCTTGGCTGGGCAGGATCAGAGGGCATGGGGAGCTGGAGACACATCACAGCCCCCAGAATTCCCAGCCCTGTCCCACAGGAGCAGGAGGGATGTCCTCGCTCAATGGAGGAGGAGGGGTGGGTGAGACCAGCTCCTCCTCCGTGAGCTCCGCCTCAAGCTTTGAGTCCACGTGCGGACCCAGAGACAGGCGGTCCTCCTCTCAGGTGGCCTGTCTACTGCTCTCATTCGGAGATGGGGCAGATGGACTCCCCTCAGACTCCAGCAGTGGAGCGTCATGGTTTGGGGGGGCGGCAACTGTTTTACGCTGTTTGCGCTGCCTGCGCTGCCAGCAGAACGCAGATTTGGTTCATCCTGCTGTTTAAAGCATGGGTGGCCTCATCACGCTCTCTATCTGTGGAGCCAGACCTCCGTCACCAATGGTGCAGTAGGGAGGGGGCTAGCGATGACTCAGAAGAGGGACAGGGAGCCCACGGGCTTCGCTCCACCATTCTACCCTGCCACTGAACTCCTGCCGTCACTCACGATTGCAGCGGTGCCCAGCCAGCCACTTCTCCGGTGCGTGGACAGAACAGAATCGATAATAACTAAACACACACAAGAAAGTGGTGAACAACACTATGAAGTGAAGCCAGCCAGCCAAAGAATGCAAGTTTGAATGTCTGTTGCAAACACAGACACAAAGAGCTCACGTTCTCAGGTCCAGCGAAATGGCAAAATAGGACCAACCTGTGCAGACATCACGTTTTTCAGAACAGGAAGTGGGAAGGGACCATGTCAACCTGAGTGACGTGCCAATGGCAGCTTTGATAGAGTGACATTTTGATCAGGTTCCTACGGAAGTGAACAGAAACCCCTCCCCTTGGGTAGTGCTTCCGACTTGAAAGATAACTGTAAAAGACCACTCAACTTCATCCCATCCCATGATAACAACATGGGCCTCTCCACCTTTGGGCTGTATCCTCTTTCTCACATAACTGGGGATGCATTAGCAACCTATCGTTATTTTTTCTTTATTTCTGCAAAATATGATTTTATATAGTGTACTAAAGCTAATACTTATAATAATACTATTCATATGTAGTTTATATTTTGTCTTTGTGCTGTCCTCGGTATATGTCCTGTATATAGCTTGACAGTCAGATAAATGCCCTCCAAACATCAAGACTCTGAAGACAGTTGACCTCTTGTCCACAGGTTTATTGAAGTTGCAAGGAAAGCGTGAAACTAAAACATACAGAAAGCATAATCAATACTATGCTTGCTTTCTGACCTGTACAGATATACACTCACCTAAAGGATTATTAGGAACACCTGTTCAATTTCTCATTAATGCAATTATCTAACCAACCAATCACATGGCAGTTGCTTCAATGCATTTAGGGGTGTGGTCCTGGTCAAGACAATCTCCTGAACTCCAAACTGAATGTCTGAATGGGAAAGAAAGGTGATTTAAGCAATTTTGAGCGTGGCATGGTTGTTGGTGCCAGATGGGCCGGTCTGAGTATTTCACAATCTGCTCAGTTACTGGGATTTTCACGCACAACCATTTCTAGGGTTTACAAAGAATGGTGTGAAAAGGGAAAAACATCCAGTATGCGGCAGTCCTGTGGGCGAAAATGCCTTGTTGATGCTAGAGGTCAGAGGAGAATGGGCCGACTGATTCAAGCTGATAGAAGAGCAACTTTGACTGAAATAACCACTCGTTACAACCGAGGTATGCAGCAAAGCATTTGTGAAGCCACAACACGTACAACCTTGAGGCGGATGGGCTACAACAGCAGAAGACCCCACCGGGTACCACTCATCTCCACTACAAATAGGAAAAAGAGGCTACAATTTGCACAAGCTCACCAAAATTGGACAGTTGAAGACTGGAAAAATGTTGCCTGGTCTGATGAGTCTCGATTTCTGTTGAGACATTCAGATGGTAGAGTCAGAATTTGGCGTAAACAGAATGAGAACATGGATCCATCATACCTTGTTACCACTGTGCAGGCTGGTGGTGGTGGTGTAATGGTGTGGGGGATGTTTTCTTGGCACACTTTAGGCCCCTTAGTGCCAATTGGGCATCGTTTAAATGCCACGGCCTACCTGAGCATTGTTTCTGACCATGTCCATCCCTTTATGACCACCATGTACCCATCCTCTGATGGCTACTTCCAGCAGGATGCTGGAATGCACCATGTCACAAAGGTCGAATCATTTCAAATTGGTTTCTTGAACATGACAATGAGTTCACTGTACTAAACTGGCCCCCACAGTCACCAGATCTCAACCCAATAGAGCATCTTTGGGATGTGGTGGAACGGGAGCTTCGTGCCCTGGATGTACATCCCACAAATCTCCATCAACTGCAAGATGCTATCCTATCACTATGGGCCAACATTTCTAAAGAATGCTTTCAGCACCTTGTTGAATCAATGCCACGTAGAATTAAGGCAGTTCTGAAGGCGAAAGGGGGTCAAACACAGTATTAGTATGGTGTTCTTAATAATCCTTTAGGTGAGTGTACATAATGTAAATACATTGAGGGGAAAAAGTATTTGATCCCCTGCTGATTTTGTACGTTTGCCCACTGACAAAGAAACAGTCAGTCTATTATTTTTAATGGTAGGTGTATTTTAACAGTGAGAGACAGAATAACAACAACAAAATCCAGAAAAACGCATTTCAAAAAAGTTATAAATTGATTTGCATGTTAATGAGTGAAATAAGTATTTGACCCCTTCGACTTAGTACTTGGTGGCAAAACCCTTGTTGGCAATCACAGAGGTCAGACATTTCTTGTAGTTGGCCACCAGGTTTGCACACATCTCAGGAGGGATTTTGTCCCACTCCTCTTTTCAGATCCTCTCCAAGTCATTAAGGTTTCGAGGCTGACGTTTGGCAACTCGAACCTTCAGCTCCCTCCACAGATTTTCTATGGGATTAAGGTCTGGAGACTGGTTAGGCCACTCCAGGACCTTAATGTGCTTCTTCTTGAGCCACTCCTTTCTTGCCTTGGCTGTGTGTTTTGGGTCATTGTCATGCTGGAATACTCATCCACGACCCATTTTCAATGCCCTGGCTGAGGGAAGGAGGTTCTCACCCAAGATTTGAGGGTACATGGCCCCATCCATCGTCCCTTTGATGCGGTGCAGTTGTCCTGTCCCCTTAGCAGAAAAACACCCCCAAAGCATAATGTTTCCACCTCCATGTTTGACGGTGGGGATGGTGTTCTTGGGGTCATTCCTCCTCCTCCAAACACGGCGTGTTGAGTTGATGCCAAAGAGCTCGATTTTGGTCTCATCTGACCACAACACTTTCACCCAGTTCTCCTCTGAATCATTCAGATGTTCATTGGCAAATTTCAGACGGGCCTGTACATGTGCTTTCTTGAGCAGGGGGACCTTAAAGGCGCTGCAGGATTTCAGTCCTTCACGGCGTAGTGTGTTACCAATTGTTTTCTTGGTGACTATGGTCCCAGCTGCCTTGATATCATTAACAAGATCCTCCCGTGTAGTTCTGGGCTGATTCCTCACTGGTCTCATGATCATTGAAACTCCACGAGGTGAGATCTTGCATGGAGCCCCAGACCGAGGGAGACTGACAGTTATTTTGTGTTTCTTCCATTTGCGAATAATCACACCAACTGTTGTCACCTTCTCACCAAGCTGCTTGGCGATGGTCTTGTAGCCCATTCCAGCCTTGTGTAGGTCTACAATCTTGTCCCTGACATCCTTGGACAGCTCTTTGGTCTTGGCCATGGTGGAGAGTTTGGAATCTGATTGATTGATTGCTTCTGTGGACAGGTGTCTTTTATACAGGTAACGAGCTGAGATTAGGAGCACTCCCTTTAAGAGAGTGCTCCTAATCTCAGCTCGTTACCTGTATAAAAGACACCTGGCAGCCAGAAATCTTGCTGATGGATCAAATACTTATTTCCCTCATTAACGTGCAAATCAATTTATAACTTTTTTGAAATGTGTTTTTCTGATTTTTTTGTTCTTATTCTGTCTCTCACTGTTAAAATACACCTACCATTAAAATTATAGACTGATCATTTCTTTGTCAGTGGGCAAACGTACAAAATCAGCAGGGGATCAAATACTTTTTTCCCTCACTGTATCCTGTAAAACAATAATAAAGTATTTAACTTTCATGCTTGATACATAATTAATTGTAAATTATATGTTGAAACATATGGTCTATGTGGACAACATACACTGCTAAAAAAAATTAAGGGAACACGTAATCATCACAGTATAACACCAAGTCAGTTAAACTTCAGGGATGTCAATCTGTCCAGTTAGGAAGCCTAAGCGATTGTGAATCAATGTCACCTGTTTTGGTGCAAATGAAAGTGACAACAGGTGCACTGGAGAGGCAAAAGCAAGACAACCCCCAAAAAGGGAATGGTTTTGCAGGTGGTGGCCACAGACAATTGCTCTCTCCTTATCCTTCCTGACTGATTCTTCTCTAGTTTTGAATTTTGCTAGTGTCCTTGTCACTACTGGTAGCATGAGGCGGTACCTGCAGCCCATTCAGGTTGCACAGGTATTCCAGCTCCTCCAGGATGGCACATCCATATGTTACATCGCAAGAAGGTTTGCTGTGTCTCCCAGTTCAGTCTCAAGAGCATGGAGGAGATACGAAGAGATGGGCCGTTACACGAAGAGAGCTGGACAGGGCCGTAGAAGGGCATCAACCCAGCAACAGGACTGGTATCTGCTCCTTTGTGTGAGGAGGAACAGCAGGAGCACTGCCAGAGCCCTACAAAATGACCTCAAGCGATCTACTGGTGTGCATGTTTCTGACCAAACTGTCAGAAACAGACTCCATGAGGGTGGCATGAAGGCCCGACGTCCTCTAGCGGGACCTGTGCTCACAGCCCAGCACCCTGCAGTTCGATTGGCATTCGCCAGAGAACACCAGAATTGGCAGGTTCGCCATTGGCTCCCCGTTCTCTTCACAGATGAGAGCAGGTTCACACTGAGCACATGTGACAGACGTGAAAGAGTCTGGAGACGCCGTGGTGAACGTTATGCTGCCTGCAACATCATCTAGCATGACCGGTTTGGCGGTGGCTCAGTGATGGTCTGGGGAGGCATATCCTTGGAGGGTCACATAGACCTCCACATGCTAGCCAAAGGTACCCTGACTGCTGTTAGGTACCAGGATGAAATCCTCAGACCCATCGTCAGACCTTATGCTGGTGCAGTGGGCCCTGGGTTCCTCCTGGTGCAGGACAATGCCCAGCCTCATGTGGCCAGAGTGTGTAGGCAGTTCCTGGATTACGAAGGCATTGATGCCATCGTCTGGCCCTCACGTTCCCCAGACCTGAATCCAATTGAGAACCTTTGGGATGTTATGTGTCGGTGCATCCAACGCCGCCAAGTAGCGCCACAGACTGTCCAGGAGCTCACTGATGCCCTGATCATCATTGTCATTTTCTCAATGAATTACACAATGTACAGTAAAGATTTTGAGCTTTAATATATTTTGTTAATTGAGATCTGATTTAAGTGTTCCCTTAATTTTCTTGAGCAGTGTAGTTTATTTGATGAGCCTTTGAGTTTGATATGATGTTTAATAAACAGATGTTTTAAATGAATACATATGTATTTGTTAATATATTACAAAAATCGTATTATAAAACAAGACATTGTATTTAATTATGCCTGCATAGCTGCCAATCAAAGTCCTGTGTGTGCCTGTAGACAGCTGTTATACCCATGGCACAAGTAACTTTATTTAACCATAAGAAAATGCATTTAGAATGATTACTTTCATATATAGTGTAGCAATCTGGGACTGGGGCACATATGGGGCTGTATTTGTGTCTGTCTGTGTGTTGGGGGAGGGGCAGTTTGTGTGTTATACTTGTGTACAATTTGTTAACAAGAAATGTTAGTTCCGTGGTCAGGGGTTAGCCCTGCGAGTGAACAAGGGGGGCGCTGTGATTGGGGAGCCAGCCACAAGGCACAAGGACTTCAATAGGGGTACCCCAGTTCCCACTGGGAAAATCAAAAGAAGAATGAGAGCGAGAGTCTGAGAGCTAGCATGTGAGCGGTAGAAGTTAGGAGTGTTTCTCAAGTCCAGTTATTCTGTTCATTAATAAAGTCTATTGCATCAAACCCTGCTTCCCTTTGATTATTGTTGTGGAGTGGTGAACCCACACAGCAAATAGCCCAGATGTTACAATGTTATTACTATTACTTTTAATACTGTTACAGCTTTCAAAAAGTTGGGGAGATGAACTGAATGAAACTGAATCATGAATTATCATTTGGGGTTTAGAAATCAGGCTAAAATGAGAAAATCAGAACCCCTCATTATTATTATTATTATCATTATTTATTCATTGGCAGACACCCTTATCCAGGAGGACTTATCCAGGATAGATGCGCAATACAAAGTGCAAAAATACAGTGCAATTCAACGCATAATACATTTTACAAATTCCAGTTTACACAAGTGTATACTCATTATAGGGTATGCTATCCAACAAGGTATCTATAGGTGATTTTCAGAATGGTGAGAGCAGGGTTTTAGTATATAAACATTCAGGTTTAGAACATTGTTGGTCACAAACCAAGTCCTCATAAAAACTGTGTATACTGGCTTTTGTTCCAGCTGAGCTCATAATTACTTAATTAAATGTTATAGTCTGTTTAATTAAACCCATTGAATTGTTTTCAACAATTAAAATGTTGGGGATTTTAAGTTATCTATAAAACTGTGTAGGAGTTTTAAATCTGCAACACTTGAAGAGCAAAAGACAATGGGAAAAGATCTAATTAATGAAATAATTAGTCCAATCAAGTAACTGAGAGCTCAGCTGGAACAGAAGCAGAATACATAGTGTGTCCCGAGGCGTCTGTTTCGGAGACACTGGTACAGGACCGTATCAATCAGAATATGAAGGTACATCCGGGAGCCTCAGGGTGGTGTGTCGTATGTTCTTAAAGCTACAGGCATTTTGAACATTATTACAATACCACAGCTATTCCTTTTTTATAGATTAATTGATAAAATAAAATGACTATAGAATAAACCTAAAATGCACAGATTATCACAACATAAATTTGGTAGAGAAAATTGAATAAAAAAGACAACTCACTTAATTTCCTTAAGAATATGAGATCACTTAATGGATGGTAAAGCAATTTTCTTGTAGTATTTTCTGGCTGGAGGAAAGGGCCACATCATCAAGCTACAGTGCATCAAATGAATAATGCATTTTGAATGCAATATGCATGATGAGACTAACTCAAGTCTCATAACCTCCTACATAGGTGTCTTTTCTTTCAACTGTGTAGTTATTTTACCATCCCACAAACTCTAGATGTGTGAATTGGACAAACATGGCTGAGTGGCAATCAGTGGCTGAGCCTCTGTTGAGTTACAATCCATGCACTAATGATGGATCATTACATACATACATATGTACATACAATTACATGTTTTAGGTTCCACATGGCATTATCATTGTGAGGGCCTCAAAGCAAACAAGAAAATATATAATACATTGTTTTATATCTGTCTCACTTATTTGGCTTTGAATAGGTACCAATCAATTTAATTAATCTAGACATTTCATGACCAGAGAGTCCAGAGAGTCAGCTTCAGCTGCAACTGGTTTGTCCCAGACCCTTCAACTCTGTGTGTGAATTAGTGCCTCTTATATTTTGGTCCTAAATGCACCCAATTCTCATTTGTAACCTTTCATCCTTGTTTCATTGTTGGGAGCATTCCTTACATACAGATATTATACATATACACCGATCAGCCATAACATTATGACCACCTGCCTAATATTGTGTAGGTCCCCCTTTGCTGCCAAAACAGCCTTGACCCGTCGAGGCATGGACTCCACTAGACCTCTGAAGGTGTGCTGTGGTATCTGGCACCAAGACGTTAGCAGCAGATCCTTTAAGTCCTGTAAGTTGCGAGGTGGGGCCTCCATGGATCGGACTTGTTTGTCCAGCACATCCCACAGATACTCGATTGGATTGAGATCTGGGGAATTTGGAGGTAAAGTCAACGCCTTGAACTCATGATTCATCAGACCAGGCCACCTTCTTCCATTGCTCCGTGGTCCAGTTCTGATGCTCACATGCCCATTGTAGGCGCTTTCGGCAGTGGACAGGGGTCAGCATGGGCACCCTGACTGGTCTGCGGCTACGCAGCCCCATACGCAACAAACTGCAATGCACTGTGTGTTCTGACACCTTTCTATCAGAACCAGCATTCACTTTTTCAGCAATTTGAGCTACAGTAGCTCGTCTGTTGGATCGGACCACACGGGCCAGCCTTCGCTCCCCACGTGCATCAGTGAGCCTTGGCCGCCCATGACCCTGTCACCAGTTCAGCAATTTTCCTTCCTTGGACCACTTTTGATAGGTACTGACCACTGCAGACCGGGAACACCCCACAAGAGCTGCAGTTTTGGAGATGCTCTGACCCAGTTGTCTAGCCATCACAATTTGGCCCTTGTCAAAGTCGCTCAGCTCATTATGCTTGCCCATTTTTCCTGCTTCTAACACATCAACTTTGAGGACAAAATGTTCACTTGCTGCCTAATATATCCCACCCACTGACAGGTGCCATGATAACGAGATTATCAGTGTTATTCACTTCACCTGTCAGTGGTCATAATGTTATGGCTGATCGGTGTATAGTGTTACTTTCAATTATTTTTGCATTTTGTAATAATGTTTAGGTGATTTTCATATTTTCCTTAGGGGCAATTAGCCATATATATCTATATATATCTTTTTTTTTCAATTAGTTCAAATCAAGTTGAAAGTTTCAAATAGTAATAACAAATTAATGTAAAAAGGGCTGCACTGTACACTGATCAGCCATAACATTATGACCACTGACAGGTTAAGTGAAAAATGGGCAAGCGTAAGGATCTGAGCGACTTTGACAAGGGCCAAATTGTGATGGCTAGACGACTGGGTCAGAGCATCTCCAAAACTGCAGCTCTTGTGGGGTGTTCCCGGTCTGCAGTGGTCAGTACCTATCAAAAGTGGTCCAAGGAAGGAAAAGCGGTGAACCGGCGACAGGGTCATGGGTGGCCAAGGCTCATTGATGCACGTGGGGAGCGAAGGCTGGCCCGTGTGGTCCGATCCAACAGACGAGCTACTGTAGCTCAAATTGCTGAAAAAGTGAATGCTGGTTTTGATAGAAAGGTGTCAGAACACACAGTGCATTGCAGTTTGTTGCGTATGGGGCTGCGTAGCCGCAGACCAGTCAGGGTGCCCATGCTGACCCCTGTCCACTGCCGAAAGCGCCTACAATGGGCATGTGAGCATCAGAACTGGACCACGGAGCAATGGAAGAAGGTGGCCTGGTCTGATGAATCATGAGTTCAAGGTGTTGACTTGGCCTCCAAATTCCCCAGATCTCAATCCAATTGAGCATCTGTGGGATGTGCTGGACAAACAAGTCTGATCCATGGAGGCCCCACCTCGCAACTTACAGGACTTAAAGGATCTGCTGCTAACGTCTTGGTGCCAGATACCACAGCACACCTTCAGAGGTCTAGTGGAGTCCATGCCTCGACAGGTCAGGGCTGTTTTGGCTGCAAAAAGGGGATCGACACAATATTAGGCAGGTGGTCATAATGTTATGGCTGACCAGTGTATGTATTAAATAATAGCTTATGAGTATATAAGAATATATTAGGAATTATGCTGAAATATATGCAAAGCTTCTTCTACTTTACTGCACTTTTGTCAGCTCAGCTGGCAGCCAGCAGATTGTATTTCCATTATTGATTTCTGCGGAAGTTTGATGTGATATTTGTGCTTTATGTTTAATTATTTTTTTGGATCTGAATGAACAAACATTGCTGAGTGTCTTGAATTGTTCTTATGCAGCCTCGAACACTGCCAGTTCTTTTAGAATTGCAGAATAGTTGTGGTAACAGATTAAGGGCCATTAAACACATTTTATTCCTTTCTGTTTTCCCCTCTCATTTATCATTTATCTAGCTATCAAAGTAGTGCAGCTATGTCTCCAATGAAATATAAACTGTTATCATGCAAGTGCACTGATACTGTTTAATTAGCCTTTGAAAAGGCATCTGGCAAGGGTACCAACCTATAATGAGTGTATTTGAATTCTCAATATTTGAAAAAAAAAAAAAAAAAAAAATATATATATATATATATATATATATATATATATACATACATACACTCACCTAAAGGATTATTAGGAACACCATACTAATACTGTGTTTGACCCCCTTTCGCCTTCAGAACTGCCTTAATTCTACCTGGCATTGATTCAACAAGGTGCTGAAAGCATTCTTTAGAAATGTTGGCCCATATGGATAGGATAGCATCTTGCAGTTGATGGAGATTTGTGGGATGCACATCCAGGGCATGAAGCTCCCGTTCCACCACATCCCAAAGATGCTCTATTGGGTTGAGATCTGGTGACTGTGGGGGCCAGTTTAGTACAGTGAATTCATTGTCATGTTCAAGAAACCAATTTGAAATGATTCGACCTTTGTGACATGGTGCATTATCGTGCTGGAAGTAGCCATCAGAGGATGGGTACATGGTGGTCATAAAGGGATGGACATGGTCAGAAACAATTCTCAGGTAGGCCGTGGCATTTAAACGATGCCCAATTGGCACTAAGGGGCCTAAAGTGTGCCAAGAAAACATCCCCCATACCATTACACCACCACCACCACCAGCCTGCACAGTGGTAACAAGGCATGATGGATCCATGTTCTCATTCTGTTTACGCCAAATTCTGACTCTACCATCTGAATGTCTCAACAGAAATCGAGACTCATCAGACCAGGCAACATTTTTCCAGTCTTCAACTGTCCAATTTTGGTGAGCTTGTGCAAATTGTAGCCTCTTTTTCCTATTTGTAGTAGAGATGAGTGGTACCCGGTGGGGTCTTCTGCTGTTGTAGCCCATCCGCCTCAAGGTTGTACGTGTTGTGGCTTCACAAATGCTTTGCTGCATACCTCGGTTGTAACGAGTGGTTATTTCAGTCAAAGTTGCTCTTCTATCAGCTTGAATCAGTCGGCCCATTCTCCTCTGACCTCTAGCATCAACAAGGCATTTTCGCCCACAGGACTGCCGCATACTGGATGTTTTTCCCTTTTCACACCATTCTTTGTAAACCCTAGAAATGGTTGTGCGTGAAAATCCCAGTAACTGAGCAGATTGTGAAATACTCAGACCGGCCCGTCTGGCACCAACAACCATGCCACGCTCAAAATTGCTTAAATCACCTTTCTTTCCCATTCAGACATTCAGTTTGGAGTTCAGGAGATTGTCTTGACCAGGACCACACCCCCAAATGCATTGAAGCAACTGCCATGTGATTGGATGGTTAGATAATTGCATTAATGAGAAATGGAACAGGTGTTCCTAATAATCCTTTAGGTGAGTGTATATACATACAGTGCCTTGCAGAAGTATTCAGACCTCTGACCAATTTTCTCATATTACTGAATTACAAGTGGTACATTGAAATTTCATTGTTTAATTTTTTATTTTAAAACACTAAACCTCAAAATCAATTATTGTAAGGTGATATTGATTTTATGTTAAGAATAATGCAACCTCTGTGCTGTGGAATCTCCCAGTTTACACAGATTAAAGAAATTGCCCCAATGAGGACACAATTAACTTTCCATTGCCCTCCACCTGTGAACCATTAAAGTTGCTGTCACATTTTCTGCATAGAAACTCCACTGTTGAAGGATCATTGGTCCAGCTGTGAATCTAAAGGAAAATTAAGACCAAAAAGCATTCTACTGAAGTTAAAGATAAATTAATACAAATGCATAGATTAGGAAAAGGGTACAACATCATAACCAAGTTTTTGGATATCCCAGTGAGCACAGTTGGAAGTGGAAGCTACATCACAGCACCCAGACACTGCCAAGAAAAGGTGTCCCCCAAATCTCAGCAATCAAACAAGAAGGAGACTTGTTTGAGATCAGTGGCTATATGAAGAGCTCTGTGTAACACTGACCTGCATGGGAGGGCGGCACAAAATAAGCCATTACTCAAAAAGTACCATCTAAAAGCACGTCTGGAGTTTGCCAGAAAGTATGAGAGTGACTCAGCTGCAATGTTGGAAAAGGTTTTGTGGTCAGATGAGGCCAAGATAGAGCTTTTTGGCCAAAACTCAAAAATGATGTGGTGCAAACCTACAGTGATGTATGGTGGTGGCAACATCATGCTGTGGTGATGCTTCTCATCAGCAGGGACTGGGTGTCTTGTTAAAATTGAAGGAAGAATGGATGGAGCAACATACAGGGAAATACTGCAAGAGAACCTGCTTCAGTCCACTAAAAAATTGAAGCCTGGGAGGAAATTCACCTTTCAGCAGGACAATGATCCCAAGCACTGGGCCAAAGCAACTTTGGAGTGCATCAAGAACAAAAAGGTAAATGTCCTACATTGGCCCAGTAAAAGTCATGATCTCAAACCCATTGAGAATCTGTGTCACTATTTGAAAATTGCAGTCCACAAGCATCGTCCAACCAACCTGAACAACCTGGAGAAAATCTGCCTAGAAGAATGCACCAAAATTACTCCGAAACTGTGTGAAAATCTGGTACATACTTACCCCAAAAGACTTAACCCATTACACTCACCCACATTGTTTTCAACCCGCCAACAGGTTGAGATAAATCTATTAATATATCTATAAATACATTATTATAGAAATAAACTATTATATCACTGAAAACTAGATACTTGGGGCTTTCAAATGATACCAAGATTGTTAAGATCTGACGTTGCTGTGAGGAGATATTGATTGTGCAATGTATGGACAAAATATAACAATCAATTTTGGGTCAATTTTAAATAAATTATCCTAACTCCTTCAGTTTGTATCATATTTTCACCCAGTGTGTCTTAAAAGTTGTATTGTGACTAGTACTTTAACAGGAAATTGTAAGAAAAATAAGTTTATATTTACTTTTTTTAGTAAAATCCAAAAATGTCTTAGTTCATAATTCATAATTATGCTATTATTTATCTAGGAAAAAAGGTGGTAGTGTTGCAATATAGTGTGTCTAATCATGATCAGCAATGCAGAAACTGTTTCTGTTTGTATGCTTTCATTTGAGTTGTCCCACATGTTTGTGGCCCTTATAATGCGCCTCTGATGTGAAGCAAAAACAACAGCGACACACAAAAGGGGAGTACTGCTAATAAGTCTTTTTCTAATGCCATTTACTGTTTGTTGTGCAGCATGTTTACCATAATTAGATCTGCCGACCATGATAATTTTACATGCACAAAATGCGTAGTTAATAAGGAGTTGGTAGAACGAGTACATGTGTTTGAGGAGCACATAGATACTCTTAGAAACATAAAAGAGGCCGAAAATTGTAGAAACCCAGATTCGTCCTCTGTAGCCAGCAATAGGCCCACACCGGCGGCTCCACAGTCACAGCAGGATCGCTGGGTCTCGTTAAAAATGGGCTCTAGAAGCACGAAACCAAAAGCTAGAGCTCCAGTGCACCAGTCTCCCATTCGGACCACAAACAAATTTGAACCCCTCAGCGGCGCGTCTGCTGAGAAGGTGTTCATTATCGGAAACCCCATAGTTAGAAATATAAAGATTGTGTCACTAGCAGTAGAAGTAAAATGCCTCCCGGGAGCCAGAGTCTCTGACATCGAAGCTAAATTAGATGACCTGCCCAGCAGTAAAGTTTCAACTCTGGTTATTCACGCTGGCACTAACAATATTTGACATAGAAAATCAGAGATTTTAAAAAGAAACTTTACATCATTATGAAAAAACAATGTCAGAATATAATTGTCTCTGGCCTTTAACAGGCTGTCCTCTCTAAAGTAGCTGGTTGACAAGCTGGTGTGCATCAAATCATTTTGCTTTTGTGAACAATTAGGATTGTTTTTGGGAAAAGCCTGGCTTATATAGAAGAGAGGAGCCCTCGTGCTATCTGATAATATAGCTAGTTGTTTAAAAACATGACTTCAGAGCACCGGTCAGGCTGTAGCTTCACAGTCCTACACCGCAGTCTGCCTGTAAATCCCAGCATAGCCTTACCCCTATCCTAGATGCCTGGGAGCATCCAATAAAGTACATAGTCCTCAAATTAAATATTATACCAACAAAATGAATAGTTATCCTATTAAAATAATATTTTTTCCTAGGCTCGGATGTATTCCTTCCTCTCGGAGCCCTCGCTTCAACACTCTAATAAAACTTAAAACTACACAACATATATTACCTGCTCACACTGCTTCTCCTATGTATAAGCTTGCAGTCTTAAACATTCGCTCGCTGCCTAGCAAAGCAACCTTAATTAACTGACACGCACATAGATGTACTCACCTTGACTGAGACCTGGTTAAGACCAGACGACACTATTCCATTAGTAGAAGCCTCCCCTAATGACTTCTCTTACTGCCAAAAGGCCCGTACAACAGGCACTGGGGGGGCCTAGCCACCATCTACCGCACAGACCTGTGCCTCTACTAAGCCATTAGACAGCTTCACATCTTTTGAAATTCACAAGGTAGAATTTAGGCTTTATCCTCCTCTTCAGCTTATAGCTGTTTATAGGCCACCTGGCCCCTACTCCATTTGTATGACCGAATTTAATGATCTTCTATCTAAATTAGCCATGATAAACTCATTCTGTGTCAACCAGAAGGGGACCAGTACTTTGCAAAGGTTTTAGGCAGGTGTGAAAAAATGCTGTAAAGTAAGAACGCTTTCAAAAATAGACATGTTAATAGATTATAGTTATCATTTAACTAAATGCAAAGTGAGTGAATAGAAGAAAAATATACATCAAATCCATATTTGGTGTGACCACCCTTTGCCTTCAAACCAGCATCAGTTCTTCTAGGTACACTTGCATACAGTTTTTGAAGGAACTCGGCAGGTAGGTTGGCCCAAACATCTTGGAGAACTAACCACAGTTCTTCTGTGGATTTAGGCAGCCTCAGTTGCTTCTCTCTCTTCATGTAACCCCAGACAGACTCAATGATGTTGAGATCAGGGCTCTGTGGGGGCCATACCATCACTTCCAGGACTCCTTGTTCTTCTTTACGCTGAAGATAGTTCTTAATGACTGTCGCTGTATGTTTGGGGTCGTTGTCATGCTGCCGAACAAATTTGGGGCCAATCAGATGCCTCCCTGATGGTATTTGAAGACTCTGTATTGGAATGATGAAGAAAGTGTTTTATATTAACTATATAATGTTTTATATTGATATTAGAAATAATGACATTTTGTGCAGACTTGGATTTATTAGTGGGGGGCCAAATAAAGCAGTTAACGATACACCCTTTCTTAAATTCTCTTACCATTTCTGTTTTTGTATGATAAGAGAAATGGGTTTGTCCGAATGTATCGCCCATGGGTTTGTCTGTGTGGATTTCCTGTTTCTCCTCTCAAAGTTAAAGATGTTACCTCATTGTTAAGAAAACCACAAGATCGTACCGTTTGTATGCTGTAACAGGACCAGACATCTGCCTCTATGATGACCTCCTCCCTTGGGAAGGGCAGCCTACAAACTTTCCAGGGCTTGCATCTTTTGAAGCCTTTGATTGGATGAACAGCCACAAGATTCTACGTCATTTTTGTATAAAGCTGTACTCATGTTTGTAAACATTAAATTCTCACTGAATTCTCACCGTCCATCATGAGTAAACTAGCTACCAGCTAACATTAACTCCATCCATCCAATGACAGACTGATATTATGATATGCTTTTCTTTCATATCAGTTTTTGTAGGGTTGAAATTCATGTTAAAATGATGAGGTACTACTATATATTTTTATTTTCATTGCAAGATTATCCTAGCAGAGGCCGGTAACATTTGCAAATAAACATCAATTTACCCTGTGTTTACTTTCTTCACTGACATAGATGAAAATGAAAAGACTATCAATTAAAGCTCAGCTTTGGGAAGGGAAGCAACAAGGAACAACGAGATGAGACTGAGAGAAAAAGAAAAAGAGAAGATGATGGAGATGAGAGAGGAAGAGCAGTTACTACCCACTGTGCCCAAAATATGATTAGCATTATGTTACTGTGCTGTTTAACACAAACAAAAACTGACCTGATCTCATTCAAACAATATAGGCTAATTACCACAGAGAAATTACAGTGTAGCCTGTAGGTTAAAATTATTGGGTAAAAAAAGTTAAAGATGTTACCTCATTGTTAAGAAAACCACAAGATCGTACCGTTTGTATGCTGTAACAGGACCAGACATCTGCCTCTATGATGACCTCCTCCCTTGGGAAGGGCAGCCTACAAACTTTCCAGGGCTTGCATCTTTTGAAGCCTTTGATTGGATGAACGGCCACAAGATTCTACGTCATTTTTGTATAAAGCTGTACTCATGTTTGTAAACATTAAATTCTCACTGAAGGAATTTCCTGATGTGGTGCTTCCAAGCTGGCTTGATTAAAGTTCTATTTGCTTTATCTCAACAACTTTTCCAGTTATTTCCGAGACGGGTTCTACAGTATTGCAAGATGGATAAGTATCTGCCTGTACTTCTCAGCATTGAGGAGACCATTAATTCTGACCAAATCCCCAAGTCCATTTGCAGAAATGCAGCCCCAAACTTGCAAGGAACCTCCACCATGCTTCACTGTTGCCTGCAGACACTCATTCATGTACCGCTCTCCAGCCCTTCGGCGAACAAACTGCCTTCTGCTACAGCCAAATATTTCACATTTTGAGTCATCAGTCCAGAGCACCTGCTGCCATTTTTCTGCATCCCAGTTCCTGTGTTTTCGTGCATAGTTGAGTCGCTTGGCCTTGTTTCCACGTCGTAGGTATGGCTTTTTGGCCGCAAGTCTTCCATGAAGGCCACTTCTGACCAGACTTCTCCGGACAGTAGATGGGTGTACCGGGGTCCCACAGTTTTCTGCCAGTTCTGAGCTGATGGCACTGCTGGACATCTTCCGATTGCGAAGGGAAGTAAGCATGGTGTGTCTTTCATCTGCTGCAGTAAGTTTCCTTGGCCGACCACTGCGTCTACGGTCCTCAACGTTGACCGTTTCTTTGTGCTTCTTCAAAAGAGCTTGGACAGCACATCTGGAAACCCCTGTCTGCCTTGAAATGTGTGCCTGGGAGAGGCTTTCCTGATGCAATATAACTACCTTGTGTCTTGTTGCGGTGCTCAGTCTTGCCATGGTGTATGACTTTTGACAGTAAACTGTCTTCAGCAACCTCACCTTGTTAGCCGAATTTGGCTGTTCCTCACCCAGTTTTATTCCTCCTACACAGCGGTTTCTGTTTCAGTTAATGATTGTGTTTCAACCTACATATTGAATTGATGATCATTAGTACCTGTTTGGTGTAATTGTTTAATCATTAACCTGACTATATGCCTACAAAATCCCTGACTTTGTGCAAGTGTACCTAGAAGAACTGATGCAGGCAAAGGGTGGTCACACCAAAAATGGATTTGATTTAGATTTTTCTTCTGTTCACTCACTTTGCATTTAGTTAATTGATAAATATAATCTATTAACATGTCTATTTTTGAAAGCATTCTTACTTTACAGCATTTTTTCACACCTGCCAAAAACGTTTGCACAGTACTGTACATATTGACATTAAAGAGGACCCCCTTACTGTTAGTTTCTTATCCCTATTGGAGTATGTAGGCTTCACTCAGCATGTGTCAGGACCCACACATCGTCACAATCACACACTAGATCTAGTTATTACCATGGCCATATCCACCATTGAGGACACCGAGGTCCGGACCTCGGTATTTGTTTTCCAGGTGTATATTAAAAGTCATAAAATAATTGCCTAATAATGAGTCTTTGGTGCCGCAAAGATCGTACAACGCAAAGATAACCGACCTTCTCAAGTGACTGCTTGTTTGAGTTGACCAATGAAATGGGCTGTGGGGCGGGCTTTGCGCTCCACTGTGCTGAACTCAGAGCCATAGAGATTTCTCTATATGACTATTGACCATGTCAACACACCAGGCAGGGCAGCACCTTAATCTGCCCAAGCGTTATGAGGTAACTAGAGAATTGTACTAGTCGTCTGCTTGTAGTTCATTGCCATGATTCATCCCCACCCAGTCAGACATCATCTGACAAATAGCTCCAGTGCGCGGTCGCGCTTCGTTAAACAGTGGCCGTCCATCATGAGTAAACTAGCTACCAGCTAACATTAACTCCATCCATACAATGACAGACTGATATTATGATATGCATTTCTTTCATATCAGTTTTTGTAGGGTTGAAATTCATGTTAAAATGATGAGGTACTACTATATATTTTTATTTTCATTGCAAGATTATCCTAGCAGAGGCCGGTAACATTTGCAAATAAACATCAATTTACCCTGTGTTTACTTTCTTCACTGACATAGATGAAAATGAAAAGACTATCAATTAAAGCTCAGCTTTGGGAAGGGAAGCAACAAGGAACAACGAGATGAGACTGAGAGAAAAAGAAAAAGAGAAGATGATGGAGATGAGAGAGGAAGAGCAGTTACTACCCACTGTGCCCAAAATATGATTAGCATTATGTTACTGTGCTGTTTAACACAAACAAAAACTGACCTGATCTCATTCAAACAATATAGGCTAATTACCACAGAGAAATTACAGTGTAGCCTGTAGGTTAAAATTATTGGGTAAATTATTTTTACTACACTTTGGCAGGAGACACAAGTGAGGAGTCACAAAGGAAGGGACTGCACACTGACATGGTCTTCAAGCTATTATTATCCAACATCTTAAAATGCACATATTTCAATCAGGGAAATCAATATTCTTCGCCCCCCAACCCCGCTAGCAAACTTAGTTTTTGGACCTCGTATTTTTTAAACCCTGCATATGGCCATGGTTATTACCCATGGGGTAGAGATTCACAACCTAATAATATCACCCCAAAACCAGATGATTTCTGACCATTGCCTTATTACATCTGAGCTGCTTCGAGTAGCAACAGACACACAGGAGAGGAACATAGAAACTCGATGCCTAAATCCTACTGCTATTCGTAAATGTACTACTCTGTTGCCTAATGCTAGCTTTATTAAAACAGGATCTGTAGATGAATTATTAAATAATTTCAATAGTACACTAAGCACAGCTTTAGATACAGTAGCTCCATTAAGTACAAGACTAATTAAACCAACGAAACTCTCACCATGGTTTAACGAGCTCACTCGCTCACTTAAAACAGAATGCTGTAGATATGAAGGTAATTGAAGAGCATCAAAATAAGAGGTCTTCCACATGGAATGGAATGACAGTATAATAACATACAAGCAAGCCCTGTCCTCTGCTAGGTCTGCCTACTACTCTCATTTAATAGAGACACATAAGAATAACCTGCGTTTTCTTTCAGAATAGTGACATTTACTAATCAACAGGTAAAGCCTTCAGAGGTTATCCCCCCCAATATCACCTGCAATGACTTTATGAATCATTTCAGTAGCAAAGTTAACGACATTAGAAAACAGATAGAACTGGAAACATACACAAATACTATAGCCAATGCATGTAGTCCTTCACAGTCCCTGCCTTCCTTGGACTCATTTAACACAGTAAATCACCAGGAATTAGTCTCCATAATTAATAAAATGAAAGCTACAACCTGCGCACTAGACCCTATACCCACTAAACTACTAAAACAATCTGCGCCATTAATTATTCACCTAATACACAATATTATTAATGTCTCTTTATCCTCAGGACCTGTTCCTGAATTGTTTAAAATAGCTGTAATTAAACCACTTCTTAAGAAATCCAGTGCTGACCCTAACTCACTTAAACACTACTGACCTATTTCAAACCTTCCCTTCCTTTCTAAGGTTCTAGAGAAAGTAGTTGCAAACCAATTGCAAGCTTTTTTAACTGATAATCATCTTTATGAAAAAATGTAATCAGGCTTCCCCTCCGGTCACAGTACAGAAACGGTCCTGTTAAATGTACTAAACGACATGTCTCAGTCCTCCGACTTAGGGCACGCCACTGTTATTATTTTAATAGACTTAAGTGTGGCTTTTGACACAATTGACACACCGCTTAGAAAACCTTGTTGGCCTGTCTCACAATGTGCTGTCATGGTTTAAATCATATCTGTCAAACAGACTCCAATATGTACAGATTAATGAAAACCACTCAAATGGTTAAGTACGGAGTACCACAGGGCTCAGTCCTTGGACCTATACTTTTTTCATTGTACATGCTTACATAGGTGATATCATTCAACAACATAATATTAACTTTCACAGTTACGCAGACTACACACACTTATATTTGTCAGTAAAACCTAACAATACCATAGACATACAAACACTATTCTGCTGTCTGTCCGAGATTAAAACATGGATGACAAGTAATGTTCTTATGCTTAATTCTGATAAAATGGAAGTCCTAATTTTAGGGGACAAAAATTGAACTGTTCATCATACACTGAAAAGACTGAGTAACGATAACTTATATAACTTTTAATAACTTTTTTAATTTCTGTGATGTAAATCTATCCTTTGAATCACACATTCAGAATGTGTCGAGATCTTCCTTCCTTCAGCTTTGCTAGACTGACACTCAGAAATTAATACACACATCCATCTAGATTGGATTTCTGTAATGCCATTCTGTCAGGCCGCACAAACAGAGCTATTTCTGCACTTCAGTTAGTCCAACATGCTGCTGCAAGAATTCAAACTAAACCAAGAAAACATGAACACATCACTCCAGTATTGGCTTCTCTTCACTGGCTGTCCATGCGCTACAGGATAGACTTAAAAGTTCTCTTACTAGCATTTAAAGCACTAAAGGGACTGGCACCCCCCTACTTAAAAGATCTCCTCATCGAATACACTCCAGGTCGGCCATTGAGATCCCAGGAAGCTGGTTACACAGTGGTCCCTAAAATACACAAGAAAACCACAGGTGGTTGAGAATTTAGTTACAGGGTCCCAAAACTGTGGAATGATCTTCCAGCCAATGTAAGAGATGCCCCCTCTGTCTTAGCCTTTAAATCATGGATGAAGACTCATCTGTTTAGTCTCTGTTTTTCTAGCACATAGTGCCACTGGTGTGCCATGGACATGCAATGCACACCTGTTTTTGGAGATGTCCTGCATTGCATGACCAGTATCTGAGCACATCTTGTCTTTTTGTCTTCCAGCAACAGCCTACTCTGAGGGTCCAATGAGGCGCCCTGTCCACCACCGAGGAAGCCCGGTGAGGCACAACCCACCCCAGAGGCACCCTAGTATGTAAGGCTAACAAGGCACCCACACTCCAATGTCTGATGAGCCATCGCCACCCAACGGCTGTTGATGGCTGGCGAGAGGCCTCCTCCAGAGGGAAAACTACAGCCAGCAGCACTGATTAAGAACTTTTTGATCTCCTTGCTGCTGTAATAACTATACTGCCTGGAGTGGAGGCAACCATTAGGCCTAGGCCCTAAGCCGTGGACCCCCAGAGATTTATTTTCTCCTACATGCCATTCATAGGAGTTTTTTGTTTTTCTCTCCTTCGTGCCAAATGGTTTATTTATCTAAATTTTAATTTTAATTATTTTAGATCACTTAAACTGTTAATGGGCTATTTTTATTTTTACTTTATTCTATTATTTATGTATTATTTTATTATGCTGTACGTTTGTTGTATGTTTACTAGTCTTAAAGCGCTCTGTGGCTACACTGCAATGGGTGCTATACAAATAAAAAAATATTGAAAATTGATTGATTGATAATGGAAAAATAAGAACATATGAAGAAAGTTTACAAACGAGAGGAGGCCATTTGATCCATCGTGTTTGTTTGGTGTCCAATAATAACTGAGTGATCCAAGGATCCTATCCAGTCTATTTTTGAATGTTCCCAAATTTTCATCTTCAACCACATTACTGGGGAGTTTGTTCCAGATTTTGACAACTCTCTGTGTCTTCTGTTTTCTGTCTTGATGCGTTGAAGCCCAATTTCCATTTGTGTTCCAAAGCTCCTCAGGTTTGATGTGGTTCATGATTTTGAAGACTTGAATCAAGTCCCCACGTAGCCCCCACAAATTGTCTCTAAAGTTACAACCAGGCAAAAATGGGGCTGATAGTAAAGGGTTAAAGCTGTCATTGCAGCTTTGTGGTGGCTCTACCAAATATTAATGTGCGATTAAATACTTATCAAAGCAACATATTTCAGTTTTTAATTGTTCTTACAAATATTTCCCAACATAAAACCAATGCCACCTTACAATAATTGATTTTGAGTGTCAGTGTTTTAAAATAAAATATCAAACAGAAATTTAAATGTACAATTTGTAATTCGGTAATGGGAGAGAATTGGTCAGGGGTCTGAATAGTTTTGGAAGGCACTGTATAAATATGTATATATTAGGGCTGCTTCAATTAATCGATTAATCAGGTCTATTAATCAACCAATTAATTGACGGACAATCAATATTTTCTCTAATTAATCAAGCAGTTTTTCTTTTTTTTTCTTTTTAATTTGAATGACTGGTGATTTATACAGTTAAAGTTAGAAGCACTACCATTTCAAACTACCTACAAGAGCCAAAACTGGTCAATTTAACCGATAGCTCTTTAAACGCTGTGGTATGATATTAATAGGCAAACAATTGTATAAAACTAGCACAAATTGAGTATTTGAATGGAAATATGAACATAATCCATACAAATTATTGGTATAAATAACATTAAAAATCAATTATGAAAAAAATACTGGTATTTTGGTACATCCTCTTGGGACAGATTTATTTAGTTAATTGTGCAAAATTCATTCTACTAGTTAGAGTACATCTAAGAAGAACAAAGAAAGAAAACCAAACAACTAAACTAAACAAACAAAAAGTCTAAAATAACCAACATTTAACGATTATACGTGATTTTTTGCAGTATAAATTATGACAGCAGTGTTTTTAATATTTCAGAATTTTATTGAAAGCTCTTTTACACAGAATCTGTTACAAATAAAAAGATTAAAGTTTTTAAAATGTCTGACTGATTGATACTTACCAGGCTTTTTATCTAAACATAGTATTGACAAATGAGCTTTTCCAAGAAAGCTTGCATTGTTTTATGACCCTCATACAAGTGGGATGACATCCACAAAGTGTTAACAGCTATCCCATTAGGTACAGTTTTACTGTGTGATGACAGCTGCCTTGTGCCTATTTCCTCAAGGGCTATGTCATACGATTATTGAAGAGCTGTTGCAGAAAATTGCCTTAAAGCTCTGAAAAAAAAAAGTGTCTAGCTGTATCATGATGTGCTGTGTGGAAAGATTTGGTGAACTGTGCACAGTAATCTGGTCATGGTCTGCATGGTTTAGGGTCAGCTTCACTCAGTGTAAATTCAGGATTATGTCTGTAGCACAGTCTCACAGGATCAGTGGCTGCTCAGAAATTTGTGACACTTTCTTTTGAAATGCCCTCAAGAAGCACTAGTCCAAAGATTAAGGTTATTAAGCCAGAGCATTTCTGTTGTGCCTCAGAGGGATATATATATATATATATATATATATATATATATATATACATACAAATAGAACAAGAAAAAGATTAAGCTAAAATTGATGCACTTAGAGCTTCAATGTGGGTATCCCAAATTTTAAAAAGACAGTATTGTTTTCCCATTTTTAAGTTATTAGTGTTTTACAGCATTTAATTGCATATTGCTTTGTTCTTTAAGTCTTATAAGTAAAATGATTAGTTGAAACATGAATTCATTTTTGTTTTCATTGATTGGTGAGTTAGTAATTGAATACATTTACTATATTTATTTTATACATTGACCAGCCATCTGCTACATTAATTGATATTACACATGACCTGTAACCCCCCCACAAAAAGCATCAAAGAAACACATTGCACAGTATGTGCAACAAGTAAAACAAAATTAAATTCAAATATTATAAATTATCAATCTTTTAGACAGCAGACACACATCTATTCACATACGAGTGAAAACTGAAGAAAAATAAAATGTCATTTCTCATAGCCTTAGTACCCGATTAAAAAAAAAAAAATTGCACTATGAATCGCTTGCAGAAGCATTCATGACATTATTAAACATGGAGCTTGAATCGCACAACAATGTCAGGGGAGTGGTCACATTCTGGTGATATTAAATCAAGAAATTCCCTGCGAGAAAACAACTTGTCAATGCTCTCACAGCTCCTCTTGTTTTAGACATGCTGCATCATTCTACATTTTGCTTACAACCTGGAGGGACACATAGTGCCTCTAGTGTAAGTCCATTGACAATGATACCCAACCAAACCAAACACATACATACAATTGTAACATTATGACTAATATTTTCAGAGATGTAACAGTATTTTTTTCCAAATATTGAGTGAACAACAGAATTTTACTTTGAGATTAAATGAATACAAGGAATTGGAAAACTCTACTTTATAAAAAAAACCTTACTTCCCGTAAGCTATATAAAAATTGCCAACTGAGTTTTTTCTCTCCAGCAGGGGATTTGGTGCATCTCACACTGATAAGGTCACTATGCCTGTCTTTAGGAGCAGCCACAATTACAATCCCTGTGAGAATCTTTTTTATGATTTTATATTGCTGAAATCTGTACCTTCTTTTGCTTTAGGCTTAATTGAATTTAACTGCCAAATGTTATATTTAAATTTAAGAGGCAGTGAAAGTATATTACATTTAAAGGAAATACAAAGATTCCTTTTTTCAGTATTAATACATATTCAATAACTTGTTTCAGATTCAGAATATGAACTCAATAGTTCAGGGCTCTCAATCTCAATTCCTGGAGGTCTGTAACATACAGTTAGGTCCATAAATATTTGGACAGTGACACAATTGTCATCATTTTGGCTCTGTACGCCACTACAATGGTTTTGAAAAGACACATTTAAGATGTGCTTTAAGTGTAGACTTTCATCTTTAATTTGAGGGTAGATACATCCAAATTTGGTGAACGGTGTAGGAATTACACCCATTTTTATATGTGGTCCGCCCAATTTTAGGGGCCCAAAAGTATTTGGACAAACTAACATAATCATTAATTAAATTGTGAGTTTCAATACTTGATTGCAAATCCTTTGCAGTTAATGACTGCCTAAAGTCTGGAACCCATAGACATCACCAGATGCTGGGTTTCTTCCCTGGTGATGCTCATCCAGGCCTGCACTGCAGCTGTCTTTAGTTCCTGCTTGTTCTTGTCCAAACTGTGCTCCCCACAGATTGATCGTATATAGTAGAGTCTTGCGATAGAAGGTAGGAAAAGAAATCTTTACTTGCTCTCATTCTTGCTTTAATCTGATTTGTAGCCCTGTGTTGCAAACTCATCACATGCTGATGTCAGAGGTCAACATAATGGCGCCCTTGAGTGCAGTCTAACACCTGATGGAAGCTATTTGAAATTAGTAAGGACACATTAGAAAAAGGTTGATAGCTCACATCAGTGAATTATTTTAAAGGTGATCTGGGTCATTCTACAAACCAGGCCACACATTGTTTGTCTGTGTTACATAAACTCTCAGAGTTTACTTGATCCTGCATTTTGTTCTTTGATGATAATGCTCTGCTAGAATACATACTACATAGTTTATAAAAATGCATTTCTTGTATAAAAGACACCTTTCACACAAAGTAATGATGTATTGTAAATCCTGCATATAAGGATTAGATTTACATTTCTTTACTGTGGAAAATAAATAGTAAATTGTAACTTTTAAACTCTCTTCTCATCAACTAATGCTTCAACTAACTGAACTACATTACTTAAATACTAATAACTCTGCACAACATTAATTTACAAGATCTAAAAATTGTTAGAAATACTGCTTTGTAAAATACTATACTGTTCCTTTCTCATATGTGATGTTTAATCCTCAAATTAATTGAATTAAACATTATCATCCTCATCCTAATGTTACATGGGCAAAATATGTGTTCTGTGTACTGCTACCTTAAGAAATAAAGAGTGTTACATCAATCACAGAGTGAGGATGTTAAAGTGGTCTGGTCACATAGCAAAAATAAATAAATAAATAAAAAACAGCAGAGATGGGCTAAAGAAGCTATTAAATGGATTCCAAGAGATGAAACAAACCAAACCAAACCACAATACGAAGGCAAGCCAAATTATTATAAATTATGCATTTCAAGATACCTTGAATTATTATATTTAAATTATTTAGAGATATCTGCAAATGACTTCCTGTTCATTTAGAGATATCTGCAAATAATTTCAAGATATCTGCAAATGACTTCCTGTATTTTGGCTGAGATTATCACTTCCTGTTTCCTCATTCAGTTACATAGAAATTAATTAACAGGAAGTGATAATCTTGGGCTACATAGAAGAAGTGATTTGAAGATATCTCTAAATGATTTAGAGATCTATCTAAATAAACAGGAAGTAATTTGCCAATATCTCTAAATGATTTGCAGATTTCTCTAACTGATTTCAAGATATCTCTAAAGATATCTCTGTCACAGAGGGTGCCAAGACTCTGTGATTCTTTTTTTTTTTTGCACTTTTACTGTTATTATTTATTTGATTAATTCCTATTATTCACTAATTGTGTTCTTTTCTTCACTAATTGTTTGTTTCACAGATTGTATTGATTGTTTTTTTTTTTCACTTAATTTCACTATTGTTGAATCTGCAGGACTGAGATCACCAACGCGGCACGCCTGTATCATTGAGCAATGCCCCGCCCTTCACTCATGGCTACTACACCTGTCACCACTCTGCATAGGCCAGAACAAAGTGAGAACGGTGGAGTGGTGAGAGCACACGGCTTTGCACGCCAGCAGGGAGTGACGGCAGGACGGATTGTAGAGGAGAATATATTGGCTGTGAGGGTGCCAGCCAGTAGACACGAACTCCTCGTTGGGTCGGAGTGGGTCCCTGCAGACCGGGAGTCGCTTAGCAAAACACTAGCTGCTGGATGCAGCGACTTGAGATCGATAAGAGGATATAAAGGACTATAACTGGCGAGAGACATTGAATTAGCTAATACAAGGCTGTTTGTACAATTACCTTTTAGGCTCAGCGGCTTCCAGCTTCTCCGCAGCGGACAGCGTGTTCTGGACCAAGCAGCCAGAGGGAGAAGCGCATAGCGGAAGGGTGAGAAAGGGATGCGCTTAATACTACCTGTGAGCTTGTGTAGTTGTAGTACTTACCAGTCGGCGAGTGTGTCCTTGCTCTGAGACTATTCTTCTTTTCTCCCTCTTTGTTTTTGGATTGCTGTTGCTTGTACGGACGGACAAGCTCCTCGGTTGTGGGGATCTCTAGCCGGGACAGAACCGGAGGCCGAGCCGGATTGGACTGGTGGCAATCACAGCATATGGGACTGTATCATTGAGACTATTCCTCCTCTCTAATTTCCTCTGTTTATATCTTTTATTGGGAATATAGGGGCCATTGTCTGGGCTTAGTTTTAATTGGGATTTTAGTATAGTTTATTTTTCTATGTTTTAGCTTTTGTATAGGTTTTACTATCTTTTATTTGCCCAGTGGATTAAAGGCAATTTTAATTGTGAAAGAAATTATTGAGGGGACTGCCAGACTTCGTGCCCTGCTAGTTGCCCTGACATACTGTGCATTGTGACTTTTATCTAATTGACTAAAATAAAACATTTCTGATTTACTGGTGGCGTCTGTGGGAATTAGCTGAGTGGTGGCGAGTCCTCACCTTGCGTATCTAAATTGGGGTTTCGTAGCAGACTACATCGGACCCAGTGTCCACTGCCACTTGTGTCACAGACTGATTTTTGGCATGGAGTCGGCAGGATCTCAGTACATACACCATGGAGCAACAAGATCGGCAAGTGCACCAAGTGCTGGGAGCAGTAGCTCTGCAGGGGCACTAGTGGGGTGCGCCAAACGGGAGGTTTTGCTGCTGGAGCCTGAGGATAGGGCAAACAAAGATCAGGTCTTCTTGGCGTTAGATTGATTATACCAAGCACGAGTATCCAAGGGAGGATTACGAGTACAATTTTTTAACACTACACAGGGGAAAGGGGAGATTTTGGGGGCATTTACTCTCCAGATTCGTGAACTATTTTCCAGGTGGAGCCCAATGGGTCTGCAAGAGAGGATGACACTCTGTGGGATCAGTTTATCTCGGGTTTAACCTCTGGGACCATGAAGTCGGAGCTACAATGGCAGGTGCGACAGGATGTCTCTCAGACCTTCGGGAGGCTCGGGCATTGGAGACGGAAGGATGGGGTAAGGAAGAAGACGAAGCCATGGCCCGAACGGTATCCTCGATTCCCCCTGTGAAGAAGATCCCCCCTAGCTCTAATGCTTGGAAGTTTGTTTTCTGTGCTGAGTTACAGGAGGAACTACGAAAGCAGGTACTGGAGCTTGGGCAAGTATTTAGGGAAGAACTAAGACCCCCAACCGAAATGCAGGGCCTGGGTCAGGATGCCCCTAGGGGCCAAGTAGAAGACCTGTGTGCCCTGTATATTGGACACAGGCTCGCAAGTTACTTTATTTAGTGAGACCTTTTTCGAGAGATACTTGGGGCAGCACAGAGTTACTGGATAAGAAGAGATTCCCTGGCTAAAGTTAAGGGCTGCTAATGGGCTGCTTATCTTGGATATGCCCTGCTGGACTTTGAGATTGGGGGTGTTAAGATACCCAGGAAGGGGGTTGTTATTGTTTCTGATGATAAACTGCCAATAAAGGGATATTGGGCATGAATGTTATTGGGGCTATTTGGAAACAACTGTTTGAAGGTCAAAACACTGACTGGGGGACCGAGTCCTGGGAACAAGCTTTTTCGCTTTGCAGAAGGCTGGAGATGGAAGCAGTACAGACTGGATCGAGGGATGGCTAGATTGACCCGACGACCTGCAGTACATATTCCCCCTTGTAGTGAAAAGATTCTCTGGGCACAGGTGCCCGAGGTCCCGTATCGTCGGGAGCAATGTTTACTGGTGGAGGCTCGGGAGGTGACAACGGATTGGCAGGTTGCTCAGTCGTTAGCATGGGTGAGCCAAGGTAAGTTCCCGCTAAAATTGATTAATCTCCACCCTTACCCTGTTGAGGTTCCACAGCGCCGGCCACTGGCAGATGTGACCCGGATTGATGAATGGGAAATTAGGACTGACCGGGACTTGAACATTCAGTACAGCCAGCCAGACATGATGGAAGTGAGTACAGGTGATTGCATCTGATTCCACTGCCGATTGGATGCCCTCGACTCCCGGATTGACAGTGGGTCAGCAACAACACCTACAGAGGCTTTTGCAGAAGTGGCACAAAGAGGACTTTGGGCGAACCAGTGCAGTGTACCATCATATTCCTACTGGGACTGCCCCACCTTCCTGAAAACGTTATCGCCCGGTCCTTCCAGCCTTGTATCAAGAACTGCAAGAATTATTACAACAGATGGAGTGACAGGGAGTGATAATAGAGAGTAGCAGCCTGTGGGCCGTGCCAGTCGTCCTCATTAAGAAGAATAATGGTTCATGGAGGTTTTGTGTGGACTACAGGAAGCTCAACTCCGTGACTCACAAAGACGCTTACCCCCTGCCCCATGTCGAAGAGTCCTTGACTAATTTGACTGGCACCATGTGATATTCCACATTGGAATTAGCCAGCGGTTACTGGCAGGTTGAAGTGGATCTGGGAGACCGCGAGATAACGGCCTTTACCACCCCCTTGGGATTGTATGAATTTGAGCGGATGCCTTTTGGACTCTGAAATGCGCCTGCAACTTTCCAACAGCTAATGCAGAGGTGCTTGGGAGAGCAGGTAAATAAGTCGTTACTGATGTACCTGGATGACATTATTGTTTACCCCCTACTTTTGAACAGCACTTCAGGCATTTAGAGCAGGTTTTCGTCACCCTTCACAATATTGGCTTGAAATTGCGACTGTGGAAGTGCGTCTTTATGCAGATAGAGGTGGGTTACCTGGGCCACTGGATTAGCAGAGATGGGGTGGCTCCACTCCCAGAGAAGGTGAGCACTGTAGAAGAATGGGTAGTGCCAACCATGGTGAGACAAGTACGATCTTTCCTTGGGTTCGTGGGATATTACCGTTGTTTTATCCCTGCATTTTCTAAAGTGGCTGCCCCTCTGCATCAATTTGTAGGATCTGCTTATACTAAAAAGACTGCACCTGTTCATTGGACTGCCGCTTGCCAAGAGGCATTTATGAGTCTTTAAGCTCAGCTATTACAAGTGCCAATCTTAGCATATGCTGACTTTACTCAATCATTTGTGTTATATACGGACACTAGCTTAGAGAGGTTGGGGGCTGTCTTGTCCCTGGTACAGGATGGGAAAGTGCCTACGCATGCCACAGCCTGCACCCTCAGGAGAAGAACGACCAGAATTATAGTCCTTTTAAACTAGAATTGCTGGCGCTTAAATGGGTTGTGACTGAAAAGATTATGGACTTTCTCTGGGGAACACCCATTGTGGTATACACGGACAATAATCCATTAGTTCATCTTAGTACAGCCTGGTTGGGGGCCGTAGAACAACGTTGGGTGGCCCAATTGTCGAACTTTACTTTTGAAATTAAGTACCGACCGGGAAAGGCTAACCAAAATGCAGATATTTTGTCTAGGCTCCCAGGGGAGGGCCTTGGAGATTAGCTATTTTGGGTGCAGGCTGTGGGAGCTGGTGATGGACCTTTCCCCCAGGAGGCGGGACCAGGAGAGGACTTCCCATGGGCACGGAGGCAGCAAAAAGACCCCGCAATTCAACAGGTGTATGAGTGGGTCATAGAGGGACACCCACCTGAAGCCAGGAGGATTCTTCAAGAGTGGACAGAGCTCGAGGTCTGCCAAGGTGTGTTGACACGGGGGCGGTACACTGGGGGAGAAGGAGCAGTGCAGATCGTTGTCCCTCATGATCGAGGGAAAGGCCTATGGACTAAATACCACGAGGCGGCTGGTCATGTGAGTAGTCTGCGTACTTTGTCCTTATTAAGGAAGAGCTATTTCTGGTACGGGATGGGGGAGGACTCTAGGTAATGGGCAACTGAGTGTGCCCGGTGCTCCTGGGCTAAGGTGTGGCCAGAGAGAGGTGCCCCCTTACTGCCCGTTGTAACCTCATATCCTCTGGAAATAGTGGCTATTGACCACTTGTCATTAGAGAGACCTGAAGATTATTTCTAGTTTTAGTAATGGTAGACTTGTTTACTCAATATGCTTGGGCAGTCCCGGTTGGTGATCAGATGGCAACCATTACTGTTAAAGCTCTTTGCAAGACTGTGATACAGCCGTTCGGCTGCCCCGAATGTTTCCACAGTGATCGAGGGGCTGGTTTCGAATCCCAGTTGATGGCAGACTTGACCAATATGTATGCAATACGGAAGAGCAGGACCACCCCCTATCATCGGAGCCTGTGAGACAATGAACCAGACCCTGCTTTCCCTGTTGGGGACCTTGGGGGAAGAGGAACAAAATCACTGGCCTGATAAGCTTCCAGAGTTAATACATGCTTATAATAACATAGTACATGAAAATACTGGCTACTAACCCTTCTTTCTCATGTTTGGTATGCAGGCGCGGCTCCCCGTGGATGTGACTACGGGGATATTACCAGCGGAAGTGCCTTGGATGTTAGAAGGGTGGGTGGCCTGCCATAATTAGAGGTTGTGGGATGCGTATCACACGGCAGTGTAAGATATTATTTGTTAGAATATATTTTTCTATGGTAAATTCTATACCATCTGGTTTGGTAGAGGAAACAGACCTCCTCCCTTTTATCTAAGTTCCCTGCTAGCCCATGTAACCCTATCTTTATGACCAGAGACCAAAAGGGACCTGTCCTCTGATTGGCTCCTAGACAAATTCAAAATGACCCCCACTTCTAAATTACTTTAGCATAAGGCACCCAAGTCATGGTGGTGGCAAAATGCTATTGGTTGGAAGGAAACCTTATAAAAGGGAAAACAAAGAGAATTTGAGTTCTCTTAACTTCTTCATCCTGCAATGAGACACAAGACAGAGCTGGAGCGGAGAGACAGAGAGAGACACACCACTTCCTGCCTGACCAGACTGGCCTATAAGCTGTACTGTGAGGAGAAAGAAGAAAATGGGTATTATCTGTTTCTTACTGTAATCCAGCAGAAGCTTAATATTACTTATTTTCAGTAATATAATTTAATGATATTAGTTTCTTTTTTTGTCAAAATAAATGATTATTGCACATCTGTGACTTGACCGCATCTTCCCTCTAAAAAGAATCTTAAAAGAGAAACCAATTGACCTATGAGTTTTCAGTTCAAATATTTATTTAGATTGACTGAAAAACCAAGCATTCCAAATTCTCTTACAGCAGCTAGTAAGGCCCACCAGCAGCAGTCCCGAGATAGTTGGTGTCGGGACCGACAGATTAAGAATACCCCCTTAGTTCCAGGAGAGAGGGTACTGGTTCGGAATTTTCGCATGCGGGCCCAGGGTAAAATGGCACCTCATTGGGTGCCGGAACCTTTTGTGGTGGGGGGGATCCTGCTTATCGCATCTGGCCCGAAGGGCAAGAGGGCCCAGAGTGCATTCTACATAGGTGACACTTGCATATGTTTTAGCTTTTGTATAAGTTTTAGTATCTTGTATTTGCCCAGTGGATTAAAGGCAATTTAAATTGTGAAAGAAATTATTGAGGGGACTGCCAGACTTCGTGCCCTGCTAGGTGCCCTGACATACTGTGCATTGTGACTTTTATCTAATGGACTAAAATAAAACATTTCTGATTTACTTGTAGCATCTGTGGTGTATGTCCTGGGATCTTGCTGAATCTGCACGGGGAATTAGCTGAGTGGTGGCGAGTCCCCACCTCGCGTAACTAAATTGGGATGGCATAGCAGACTGCATCGGACCCAGTGTTCACTGCCACTCGTGACACCACTTTGGCAGATCTTGTAAGCCAAATTCACATTTAGAGATATATTTAAATAATTTAGAGATATATTTTAAAAGCACCTTAATTAGATATCTGCAAATTGTTTAACGATATCAGAAATTCAATTCAAGATATCTTGGAATGCATTTTGAGATATCTCTAAATGATAATTCGGCTTACCATAAACCTTTTTTCACTTCTTTGTAAGTGTAGTGATAAAGTTTAGCCATTAAAATCTGTATTTCTTTCAGATATAGCTCATTTCTATAGCAAGTCATTTGGCACCTCAAAACAGGCCATTTTCTGTTTGAAATATGTGTGAAAGCACTCAAATGAAAATTATGTCTGTGCTGCATTTACAAAAATGATTTAAAGCTTGATTGACACACAAAGTATTATTTACCACAGGTTGTTATGGCTCTCTTTTGACAAGACTGACTCGTGTCATGAAAGATGTAATGATGATTTTATTAACTTCATACCCGAAACACCAATTTAAGGAAACAGAAACACGTTTAGAAAAAAGTTATCAAACATTTCTTAATGTGTCAATATGGATTTACTGACTTTTTAATGAGTAAACATAGAAATATTATGCACTATTTATCACTTGCAGAGTTTTCTGTTGATAAAAGATGTCTGTAAGGAATAATATGCAGTCAAGAGTTGTAAGTTAGTAGGAATAAAGTGGACAATTGTTCAAACTATAACACATTCTACAGGAAACGGTATGGTTGGCAGTATATCCTTCCACCTGTCATAAAAAGGTTGTATTTCTGTCCTTTCTTCACAGGTTTTCTCTTTATCAAACAGCAAGTTTGGCTGACCTTTAATGGATTGACAGTGACTTTGCACACATCAAATTTGTCAGGAGGATGTGTGCAGTTGCTCACCCCTGAATGTCCATGGAGTCTGTTCTCTGATGCTACATTCCTCTGTGATGGTGTATGAAATGTTCCTGTAATATTTTTGACATAACAGAACCTGTTATCTTTGGCAGGGTGCAATTGTCTCTTTGATTACTTTTCATATTTGTGACAGGTGTCTTTTGTGACTGCTTTGTTTTCCACCTTACAGACACATTTCCATTATTTGATTTGATTTATTTTTAAGTCCCACACAGTCTTATTTTCCTGAGTTGAAATGTGGATTAAGGTTAAACTGGAGGACTATAGATACAATATTTGTGGTGTATCAGACACAGTAGATGTGCAGAGAGCAGCGTAAGAGTCCCAAAGTGGTTTTCATTTTGAAGGCATTCTCCACAGTCAGCAAACTATTTGGCAAAATTAACATGTTTCAACTCAAATTCTTAGACTATTACAAGATTAAATGCTCAGTTGAGTCAGCATAAATACTGTCCTGTCAGAGTCATTTTCTTGTGCTTGTGCTTTGAGTACATATCAGGACACAAGTATGAAGCCCCTACTTCACAAATGGAATATCTGAATCAGCCCTACATGAGATGTTCTGTACTGATGCCTGTGCCACATATATAAAGGCAATATGCCACACAGCTCATGAGGGACAGGTTAAAGAAATCTGCAAAACTAATATTGGCAGATTAACTGGTTATATATCAGCCTGCTCCTGGTAGGCCAAATATATAACCGATAATCACAATCGGTGACACACAGTTGAAAGCAGTGACAGAGTCCTGTTATGTTGGCAGCATGTTATCAAATAATGCCCTGATAGAAGAAAGCTTTCAAATTGCATCAGTGAGGCAGCCTCATCATTTGGCAGGCTGACAAAAAGTGTCTGGTAGCAATGCGGCATTGGACTTCAAACTGCACTGAGGCTCGGTGCAGCAGTGGTGCACTCGAATCTGTTGTGTAGGTGCGAGACATAGACTAGCTACAGGCGGCACATTTGAATGTGAGGAAATCTTCAGGCCTATTTACACATTAAAAGGCAGGAGAAAGTCAGCAATAATTAAATACTGGAACGTAGCCACGGCACATCGAGGTCATACCCATGGCATCACAGCTGCCCTGCACAAGTCATATCAAACACCACGCCAAGGCAGTATTTTTTGCTGAAGATGACCTTAGTGGATTTGGCATCGTTATCTTCAGACACAAAGGACAGCAATATAGACGGTACCTGGATAGAGAAACCAATTCCATAGTAACCTATTTATTGATGTGTTGCTCATCTTCCTTCCCTACACATAGATAAACTACTTTTATGTATCTTCAGTAACAAAATAACTTTCATGTGCCTAGGATGTATTAAAGAGTTGGAGAATGGGTCACGAACATTTGTACCCCCCAGAGGTTAAGTTGTTAAGTTAAGGGTAAGGGGTATTACAAATATTATCATTCACTGCTCTATATGTACACAACAGTACTAGGGAAACAAAATCATCACTGACAGCAAAAAATATATATCATTATCAACTATGAATAGGCCTAAACAATGTGTGCAGTCCCAATGCTTACAAGCAGCTCTTTCTACTAGAGCTGCTGGACGCTTTAGGATGGATGCAGGATGGATCGGCTTGTGAAGAGAGTGGTCGGGAAGGACAAGGGTGTTGAATTTAGTATGGGCAGTCATGGGGAACCGGTGCAGAGTATGAAATAGAGGAGCAGCATTAGAGAAACAAGGCAAAGAGAAGGAAGGCACACAGTAGAATTTTAAATATGTCCAAGACTGAACAGCAGACACAGGAAGGCCAGCCAGAAGAGATGAGGCTTTCTGGATGATTGGTCCTGTGTTATTGTTAAATAAGAGTACATATTTTTCTCCAAGAATAGTCAGCAACAGGGTAGCCTGGCTTTACCCAGCTATATAGTAACAGCACCGATACACATTGTTTTACTTATACTATAGGAAGGGTACATGTTTACAGTTATGCTTGGAAAACATGTTGTTTGATGGGATTGGCATTGCAACTGATGTATTCTTACACCAAGGGCATACATACAGCAGGCTTTTGATGCCTTATAGCCTGGAATTAAAACTCATTTTCATTGATCTACACATCCTATCCCATAAATTCCAAGTGAAAAGATATTCTAGTAATGTGTAGAGAATGTATTAAAAATAAAAACTGAAATAGCTATAAAATTATACACCAACTCGCGGTAACTTGTGTTAAATTGCTGAGATTCACATTAATTCAGGATAAATTCAGCATTATTTAGTGGCCCAGTCAGAGCCCTGATCTAAATCCAATCACAAATTGATAGCATGATTGCTGTCCATCAACGATCCCAAAGGAACTCAACAGAGATCGAACAGTTTTGAAAAGAATGTTCAAATATGCCCAAATCTACATGTGTAAAGTTGGTAGAGACATATCCCAATAGACTCACAGCTGTAATTAGGTCTAGGTCTTTTTCCATCTCCTCTGTGTGTCCATCAAATAGCTTACATTGTCCATATTTGATATATTATTCCAGCCCACTGCCATTTAAACATTTTTACTCAGGGCTGATGGTAATGGTGATGATGGTGATGATATATACCAGATATAAACTGGGTACTTTTCTGTTCAATAAGACTTAATAGATATCTGGTTAATAAAGCAAAGGATTTATTTAGTTCAGCATGTTTTCAGATACAATAACTGACCTTGAATTTCAGTGCATTCTCCCAGATGCTCAAGCTGTGTACTTTAGGATTTATTTTCAGTTGTCTGTTCAATTAAGAGGGTCTGCTTGTAAAGGGGAAGAGGACAATAAAGGTGTAGGATTTTATCAGGCCTAAATAATCAATTATAAGGGAAAGAGTGTGATTACATAATTACACTCCTTCATTGATTTATTTTGTTCTCTTGTGAAGAACCCATTTGGGCAGGCCCAGTTATCTCAACAATGAAAACTGTAGTGGATGAGGAGACAACAAGGTCTGTATTTAAGTATGTGCATCTGATGAAGAAGGGGCAAGGTTAAATGCAATTAAAAGGTGGTCTGAGTCAATGATGTTGGCATGTGTTTCTCTCAGATTATGTGGAAAAGAACACCATAGACATATATTAATCATAGCGTGTATTCTATGGGAGAAAGTGGGTGTGAATGTTTTTTTTTTTCTGCAGTGAAGGTTGGCATGAAGCAGATTAGGTTAATCATTTTATAACCTTGCTTGATTTCAGGTAATTGAAAAACAACCCTGTAATTATTTTCAGTATATTCAGTAGGTATTGATCACAGACAGAAGATAACAACAGCATGAATAATACACTTATGTTACCTTAATAGTATAAATGCCGTATGTAGATTATTGATTAGATTTTTAGATTAGATTATAATTTTTCTACGTTGTCTATTGAAATTATTGTGACATAATAGGTTGACTATGCAGTAGTTATCCACTATTATCATCCTTGCTATATGCTGGAGCTTTGTGTTTTATTATTATATATATCAGGATGATATACGTTACAGTTTCTAAATTCACAGTTGTCTATCCTATAAATTAGGGCTGGGCGATATGACATAAAAATAATATCTCGATATTTTTAGAAGTTTGGGCGGTACACGATATATGTCTTGATATTTCTTGTTTTTATCCAATCAAACTACAAAATAAGACCAAAGACATTCAAACTACAAGTATTTTGTTAATCATAAATATGCAAAACTAACAAATACCACATGCAGACTGTCATGGTAAATATATGCAGAATGCAACACATTACAGTGCAAGTGTTGCGTGATTACTATTATGTTATGTTGTTATGGGATATATACATATATACAGTGGGGGAAAAAAGTATTTGATCCCCTGCTGATTTTGTACGTTTGCCCACTGACAAAGAAATGATCAGTCTATAATTTTAATGGTAGGTGTATTTTAACAGTGAGAGACAGAATAACAACAACAAAATCCAGAAAAATGCATTTCAAAAAAGTTATAAATTGATTTGCATGTTAATGAGGGAAATATGTATTTGACCCCTTCGACTTAGTACTTGGTGGCAAAACCCTTGTTGGCAATCACAGAGGTCAGACGTTTCTTTTAGTTGGCCACCAGGTTTGCACACATCTCAGGTGGGATTCTGTCCCACTCCTCTTTGCAGATCCTCTCCAAGTCATTAAGGTTTCGAGGCTGACGTTTGGCAACTCGAACCTTCAGCTCCCTCCACAGATTTTCTATGGGATTAAGGTCTGGAGACTGGCTAGGCCACTCCAGGACCTTAATGTGCTTCTTCTTGAGCCACTCCTTTGTTGCCTTGGCTGTGTCTTTTGGGTCATTGTCATGTTGGAATACCCATCCATGACCCATTTTCAATGCCCTGGCTGAAGGAAGGAGGTTCTCACCCAAGATTTGACGGTACATGGCCCTGTCCATTGTCCCTTTGATGCGGTGCAGTTGTCCTGTCCCCTTAGCAGAAAAACACCCCCAAAGCATAATGTTTCCACCTCCATGTTTGACGGTGGGGATGGTGTTCTTGGGGTCATTCCTCCTCCTCTAAACACGGTGAGTTGAGTTGATGCCAAAGAGCTTGATTTTGGTCTCATCTGACCACTTTCACCCAGTTCTCCTCTGAATCATTCAGATGTTCATTGGCAAACTTCAGATGGGCCTGTGCATGTGCTTTCTTGAGCAGGGGGACCTTGCGGGCGCTGCAGGATTTCAGTCTTTCATGGCGTAGTGTGTTACCAATTGTTTCCTTGGTGACTATGGTCCCAGCTGCCTTGAGATCATTAACAAGATCCTCCCGTGTAGTTCTGGGCTGATTCCTCACCGTTCTCATGATCACTGAAACTCCACGAGGTGAGATCTTGCATGGAGCCCCAGACCGAGGGAGACTGACAGTTATTTTGTGTTTCTACCATTTGCGAATAATCGCACCAACTGTTGTCACCTTTTCACCAAGCTGCTTGGCGATGGTCTTGTAGCCCATTCCAGCCTTGTGTAGGTCTACAGTCTTGTCCCTGACATCCTTGGACAGCTCTTTGGTCTTGGCCATGGTGGAGAGTTTGGAATCTGATTGATTGATTGCTTCTGTGTACAGGTGTCTTTTATACAGGTAATGAGCTGAGATTAGGAGCACTCCCTTTAAGAGAGTGCTCCTAATCTCAGCTCGTTACCTGTATAAAAGACACTTGGGAGCCAGAAATCTTGCTGATTGATAGGGGATCAAATACTTAGTTCCCTCATTAACATGCAAATCAATTTATAACTTTTTTGAAATGCGTTTTTTTTCTGGATTTTTTTGTTCTTATTCTGTCTCTCACTGTTAAAATACACCTACCATTAAAATTATAGACTGATCATTTCTTTGTCAGTGGGCAAACATACAAAATCAGCAGGGGATCAAATACTTTTTTCCCTCACTGTATACATACAGTATGATTTACTGTCACATAACAACAATAACACAAGTAATAGTAATCATGCAACACATGCACTATGAAATGGTATAGATTCAGGTCGATTTACCACATCCGGGTTTATAGTGGCGCTTTAACATCTGCTAGACAGGTACATTTCCTCTCTGACTGTCGCATTTCAATTCTACTTACCGGTACAGCACATGTTAATACAAAATAGTTATAATAATAATAATAATAAGAATAAGAATAATAATAATAATAGTAATAATAATAATAATAATAATAATAATAATAATAATAATAATAATAAAAAAAAAAAACTGTTGTACCACTTCACCATCTTAATAAAAAGAAAATGAAACATTCTGCATCTGTTTCCATTGCATTAAAATATCTTTATTATTCTTAAATTTTATACAAATTATATAGAGCTAAATTAGTGGGGGTGGGGGGTGTAGCGTTATGTTGGGTGTATTTTGATAAGAGCATTTGGGCTCTGAGCTGAAGCACTGATCTAAAGAAGACCTCTCCCCCCCCAAAGTTATCAGATTTCCTTAGCTCATCAGCTTGGAACTGGTTTGCATCAAAGTGACAGTTTTGTGGAGGATGGCACAGAGAAGAGGCCAAATAGGTTGGAATCCTGCTATGAGATGTCTGGAGAAAGGAGCCTGTAGGTGATAAAAACTCTTTGAAGTGGATGAGAGCCGAAATCCCGACATAGAGCTACGAACCCGGGCCAACCGGCATTTCCAAAAGATGGCATGGATTGACATAAGTCATAAATCAAGCCCCCCTCCAATAGGACACTGGGGGCTGAATCCGAAATCCAATCTCAAGAACTCAAGAACGAATCACCTATTGATCTGACAGACTATAAGGAACAGCGGACAGTCTTTCTCTCCCTCTCTCTCTCACCTGAACCAGTAACTTGCTGCCACAGCTCAACCTGTAGCTCTGTTGCCAGAACCTGAACCAGAAACCAACCAAGTCTTTGCCGGCAACAGAAGAGTTAAACTGGGAGAAGGAGATTGAGCCGTACGAAGAATTCTTTTAAAGGACTTTATTAAATAAAGAACTTTACAGACTGCGCATGCCCGCCTGTGCCCACCTGATCAGTGGAGTTTTACAGCTGGACAATTGACTAAGTTGACTGTATACGAAAGTGTCAGTCATTTAAATAGCTATTTGAGTCTTAAGAAACTTGACCCTTGAAACAAACAGGGCCCTGCTTTCCTCAAAGACTTTGTCTTCAAGTAACTACGGTGGAACCCTGCTTACAAAGAAGATTTTGTACACAACCTTGGAGCCTTCAAACCAGTGGAAAATCTGTTTGGAAAAGACTTTACATTCGCGAAACCCCATGTCCAGGTGCATCGACTGAGTGGAAGTTCTTGGACAAAGCCGAACCGGACTGCCTTTGTTCCAACCACACGGACCTCGTGCCGTGTGCTGCTATCTGAGCCCGAAGCCAGAGAGGCCTCTCTGCGACGAAGTTCAGATAAGTTTAACAGTTTGGAGTTCATGATTCATGACATTTGAGAAATCAATTAGAAATGTTAATCTGTGATTCATAACTCTAGAATGTGTAATATCATTTAGTTTTCTTAAATATAAATGTGTGTTGCATTAAACTGTTTTGTTGATAATTTTAGAAATAAAATCTGTCAACGCCGAGAAATATCTTCTCATTCCTGTTTAACTGTTTAGTCTGAAATTGACACAAGTTAATAGACATTAGATTATTGGTGGCCCTGCCTATCCTTAATCATTGAATAATAATCAGTTAAGGGAAATTGTGGTAACAAGTAATGATAGGATCTTTCTTGGCACTTAAACGTAAATGAGACTGATATATATATAACGAGAAGTTACCTGAAATAAATACTAACCTGCGTAGTTATTTAATGTCTGACTAATAATACTAACGAGAGACTCACCTTCGTCTTACTAACCGGTATTGTAGTCAATGTGTTTATAACCTTTTTTGTTTAACGATTTGTGTGTTATCATATGAGATCCCATGGTCTTTGATTTGGTCACGGAAGTGATTTGTCTTTGATTTGTTGATCTAGAGTTGAATTTTAATTAGTTTTTCCCTTTTGTATAATTAGTGTAGTGCTACATTTAGTCTTTGTTTTGAATAAATTTGACAATTTATATCTTTGGAATTGGTGTCTGCGTCCAATTATTAAATTATTACAGAAATGGAGTTCTACAAGATTCCAGGATTCGTGATAAGGTGATACTATAAATTCACTTCTTTAATTGAAATTTATTAGTGTACCTTACGCTACAGGGGTGCGATCGAGTATTATCGGGGGTGCTTGCAGATCGAGTATAGCCCGGCGACAAGAGCGGGGCGGAACATGTGCGCTTGTGCATTAAAGTATCTTTTGGTTATTTTGGTAATTCTGTGTCGAGTTCATTCTCCTCCATATTTGTTTGTGTTTCTGAATGCAAATTTCTTGCCTGCATCCGGCACGTGTGGAAGAACTGGGAAGGACACAAAGTGTCATCGAATTTAAGAAAAATATTGCCGTAAAGAGTGGGATTTGCGACACAACATAATAAACGATAGAGCATAATATGAAACAATAGACGTTTTTCTATCGTCACACGATATATATCATCATATCGGATAGCCCTACTATAAATTACATACTTATTGTAAATAGCAACCCCCGTTATTAGCTTATATTTATTATTATAATTTTGATTTGGTGCCGGCCTATAGATTTTAATATTATGATCAAATAACATATATACTTGGATGTGTTGTATGTTTCTACAAAAGCACTATAAAATAACATGCTGTATGTGTGATAACATTAACACACAAATCCCTAGATGTTGTACATTATTAATTTCCATCAATTGAAGTAAGGAGTGTCACATCATATACGTGGATATGTATAAACACTATGAGCATATGCTATAAAATACACTTTGTTCAGAAACAAAAAAATCATATTGTACTAAGTTTCCAGTTTTAATCTCAAAATGCTCACTGATGTCTTATTGCTACCTGGATATCACAACCTGATTGATAATAAATGTATTTGAGAAAAGGCACGCATCGTTTAACATCAGCTCTTCATCACAATCAAAAATGGTCAACAACAATCCAACATTGTGTAGAATTTTTTTAATGATTTTTTTTTAAAACTTGTGCATCAATTTCAAACAGTAAACTGTGTGCACTCCATTTTGTTTTCACGATGTGGTCAAAATCAGTTTTTGTATTTTTTTTAATATATATATATATATATATATATATATATATATATATATATACTTTTTTTCATTTTTTTAAACCATTTACACACAATTGTTCAGCACTGTATACTATCAGCCTATTGGAAATCAGGGGTGTACAATGATAAGCAATATTGGTAGTGCACCTGGGCCTTCTTACTTGACGTAAAAATATTTTTCTTTAAATACGATTCCTTTACATGATAAAAATAAGTTTAATCGAAAACTGGTGGTGCATAAGTACTACCAGGCATGCTTGACACCACACCCCACAAGGACACCCACAAGTAGACAAGTAGAGCCCATGTTAAGTTTTGTTGATAAAAATTATTACAAAATTTTTCTTCATACAAAAACTATTTTCATAGAAATCTTGCATTTCCACAAATAAATGTGAACATTTTGCTCTTGAAATAAATAAAGAAAACAAAATGAAAACATAAAAAATAAAAAAAATTTTTTAAAAAGAAGCCAACAAAAGTCTTGCAAGGATTTGGATGTGGTCAATGTTTACAGGTGTGAAGCAATCCACACAAAATATAAATAAACAAATCAATAAATATACAAATAAATAATTAAATAAATATGAGTCCCCTGTTTATATAAATTTTAAGTTGTTTTAGCAAGCCCTAAGTCCACATTCAGGAACAACTATATAGGGTTTTTAAAAGCTCAGGTTATTACATGACTCTGACTTGATGTCAGACATTGGGCCTAAAGTTCTTTGGGTCAAACTCAATGATTCCTGTGTGTAGCAAAACAACCTCTTCCTTTTCATAGTGAACATTTATCAGCTTAGCAAAAACAAAATGAGTTGTTTTTATAGAACAAATAATATTTTTTTGTATATGTTATAATTTATTAATAATCCAATCAACACAATTAAGTAATTTATTGCCTGAAGTATAATTCAACTTATGCTGATATGTGGAAAATAATTTTTGGAACAGATTTAATTTCTTTATTTTGAATGTGGTCCAAATTGCGAAATAATTTGGACTGGCTGTCTTGTAATAATATAGTAAGGATTGATGATCAGTTTCATAGGTGATTTCAAATTATAGAAAATATATTTCAACATATGAAGTTCTGTTCTTTAAAAAAACAAAAACGTTCATATCTTTTCACAGTCTGTCCACTAGTTTCTCCCTGTTAATGTGTGTATAATGCATAATCTGTTGGCTTACTCAACAGCGCAGGATGATAACTGATTGTTGAAAGAACACTTGAGTTGCCCATGAGACCATCAGTCACCTATTCATGTGGAAACATTCAAGAGAAAGACAGTAAAACACAAACTACACTTGACACTCCCAAGTGCCAATGTTCATCTCTCCTTGGTTTCTTTTCCACCCAGAACTGGGAGTCCTTTTTGATCATTCCAACCCCTCGTAACACAGTCGTCTTCCAATTATCAGATGCATGAGGTAACTCACTTGATTTTGCTCAGGTTGCATATTTCCACAGGAAACATTTTCTGGCAAATTGTTTTGAACAACGATGACAGTTTGTGCTCAGGGCAGCTTCATCCTCCCGTCCCCAACCCCACCCCCCAGACAGTTTTATGCCATGGTCTCCTTGCCTGGCAATCTTCTGTCATTAAATGTGTGCATGTTGATAACTTCTTCTGTTTTTACCATGACAGGGGCCTGGGGCTTGTGTTTGAGACGACGCTGACACTTCAGAGACACCCTTAGCTCATCCACCATGGCACTACAGAAGGACCTCTGTGGAAGAGAAGAAAGGTTTGAAAAGAAACCCCTGCAAACAAAGTGAAGCTGCTTTGCCAGCAATTGCTAGATCCCACTGGAACTGGTTCCTTGCCTGTGAGCAAACAAGAATTTGGCAAGATAGGGTTCCCGGTCTTACACTGAACCAGTGCCTCCTGAATATGCACAGCATAATAACTAAAGCGATTTTTCCACAGCAGATTTCACTTTGTCACTGAAATGTCTCATCTGCCAAGCAGCATAACTTGTTTATTGATGCATATTACATTTTCACAGACTGAAATCCCATGTATCTGCATGCCCAATTAAGCTGCTGCTTCTTTTTTCTTAAAAGCTAAAGTGGCATTTGCAAATCCTGCATTAAACAATGTCCTGCTAGGATTTAGGTTGCTATTCCTAGGACTCCAGCTGTTCAAAGGTAAAAAGAAAAGTAAAACCTTTCTTAGCTGAGCGCATCTGTCATCAGACAACCTATACTTTAAAACAGTCAGTCATCAAAGGTGGTATTTTAGCGCTAATCTGTAATTGTATAACTCATTTATTTATTTATTTAATTCAAAAACTAATGCATTCTGCATAAACAATATTTAAATGATTAACAAAGCATGTATCACTTTTGCATGCTGCAGCAGCACTGATTTTGCACTTGCACATAAGCAATATTCAATGAAGTGCAAATATTGTGTACTGAAACATTATTTCACTTTGCATAGTCTTCTTATTTTGGTGTATAAAATATTAGCATTTACTATTTGATTTGATCTTTCAGTACAGTCATATATCTTCAGAAGCCAATTGGCTCACCCTTTTCTTTAATTCTCCACCTTCTCTCCCACCAACTAAAATAGTTTATCATTTCACCTACTCATGTTTTTTGGAGGAAAGGTTGGTCTTTATCACTGACTTCATTACATATACCTTTACAGCAGGTATTATTTGGGGCATTGTTAATATTGCCTAAACATGTAATGGCAGTAATCCTCCAGCTCATAGTAGATGTCATGGGTCAATTTCCTGCCATCCACTATGACAAATCAATCAAACCTCTTTTCATCTTTTAGAAGTTCAGTCAGTGGTTGAAAGGCCCAGCCCTGAGCCCCCTTTCTAATCAGTTTTTGACTCCTTATGCCACTTCCCTGGGGTGTTTGATTGATGTAAGGCAAAAAAATAAGAAACTGTCAATCTAACAGTTTAGACCCAGAGGCAACAAACTCACATCCTATGAATACATCAACCAAGGAAAGATGTAATCTCAGATGCACAGAATTAAACAAATGTTGCATAAAATCTCTACCAAGAACGTCATTCATACATTTTTCAGAGGTTTGGTGGAATACGTGCTGACCTTAGCAAGCCATGCACATGTATGTATTTGTGTATGGTATTCAGAATTATTGAAGCTATAAATTAATGGGACTGCATGAGATCAAATGAAGTAAATGGTCATAGTCATGAAGCAATTGCATTATTGGTTACTGTGACTTCACTAATAAATGTGTTCACACCAACACATTATTATTTAAACCTTATTGTTAAGTAATAGCAGCTCAACCAAATATAGCTTGGAAATTATGGCTTGTTCTGATTTACTTATAGAAGTAACAAAGACATGCAATCAATGTTTTACTACTATTACTATCAGGATCAAACTGGAGGTTTAAAGCTTATAAATTTGCAAATAATTCCAGTAGTAAAAAGCTGGGATATTATCTAATAGTGTTACACAATACACAACAGGGAAAGGAGTTTTATTGATCTGATGTCTTTGCAAGTAGGATTAAATAATTAAATAGTAAAAGTAGACACCAACGTTAATACCTTCTTTAACACAGTTAATCCAAACTCAGGGATGGATGCCATGTATTAGCTTCACACATCCACAATTTCTATTCATTTGTGCTTCATGTTTTGCCGTCACTTAAAAGACATGCAGTTTAATCCTGCACAGCCTATGATATTGTGGGTGTGGCCTATTTGTAAAAAGAGGACCATTTAGAATATATAATGAATAATAAATAACACTAATCATCTGATTGATGTTTTAGTCTTTCACAAAGCACACATCCACAAAAAAGAGAATGGTCACAACTATTTATTGTAAGGCTGCCATTATTACAGAAGAAAAATAAAGAGTTTGTCCCGTGACCAGCTCCAGTAACACAATTTACACTCACTCTGCAAGCTTGATGACAAAAAATGGACAAGATAATGTAAACGAGAAATGAATAAATGGCAGCAGACAGGATAGGTGTTAGCCAAGGCCACCTTCCTCTGAGATGAAGGCCAGCTGCCATGTGAAAGCAATGGGCAGGGTAAATAAATGAAGGAGGACCATGGCATAAAGGGTAAAAATATATATTGCAAAATGCATTTCATTAAAAGTAGATTTTCACTGGGAATACTTGAACAAGGTCACACAATGCATTTTGGCAGGGGAGGTTCACTGTGTACTTTATTGGATTTCATCTGTGAACGACATAAAAAATCCTAATCTCCCAGGAGAGGTTTCTTAAACAGTGTTATATTAGAGTTAGTCTCATTTTTTGCAAACCAAGTATAAAAAATCATAAAAATAAGTAATTTCTCCAAATTCCACCTAATTTCTGAAGACCTTCCTTCCTAATCCCTTGCAACACTGTTCAAACTGAAATTCATTTTATATAGTATATTTCTTTCTATTCAGTATCACTCATTTATGTGTTCTTAATGTACACAAATATAAACAGCACATCAGCATGTTTGCAAGAACATCATTTAAATGACTCTCTCTGGAACTTTCCTCTGATGAATGATCAACACAGCAGTTTACACATTGAAATGGGATCCTCTTTTGCTTTCTAAGCATTCTAGTCCTGGTCTTTATTTGTATGCATTAAAATGCAACTAAACCTTATTATAAAAGTATTCATATTAGTGTAGAATAAAGGGAAGTGAATTGTTTTATTATGTCTGAATATAAAGACCATTCATTTTGTATTTATACAATGAGCAGAAAAAAATATTCTTCCTGTTTAAATAGCACTGGTTTTGTTTCCTGACTTTCTTCCAAAAATAATGGGTTTGTCTTTCCAATTTCAGCAAAGCAGCATATTTTCAGTTTTTCTCTTTTGAATATACTTTCCCCAAAAGTAAAGTATATATTTTCTTAATTTATCAAACAACATTGATATAATTCATATATTCTGACAATGGAAAATGGCAGCAACACGTAGTTGGAACTGGTGACAAAGATCCTTAAAGGGGTCAAATGGAGCACGGATAAGTGTGTGGTGGGAAGGAGGGAGGATTGACATTCACATGCCTCTTATAAGTCAGTGACATGCAGAATGTATGTTAAAAACAGGCTTATATGTTATGAATAATTATTATTATTGAAAATATGAATCTCCAAACAGGCCCCAATACAGTCTGTGAAAATCAACTGCAGACAAAGAGATAACTGAAACCTGTATATGTACCTTAATGTCATGGTTTCCTAATTAGAAGTATGCTTGTGTGGTAAAGTTTTTGTAAATGTCACGATTGCGATTCACTAACCCCTGCAGAGTATTTTTGTGAGGTTCCAGTCATTTCAACTGAAATGTTCATTAGTTGAATCTATAGGTATGGAATGGATCTTATATGAAATATAGGCAGAATTATATCTCTTGTTAAGTTAAATCTTACAAACTGAGGGTACTGAACTGTGGATGTGTGAGGCTGCAATGTACCATACAACACATAGCTTGTAAGCAGGACTTGAGAAGCCAAGCATTTGCCCATGAAATGTGTGAAAATGTAAGGAAACCATAAGGAGTCTATAGTACCTCTGTCAGAACAACAAATACTAAATGATAAGACACTTCTAGTTTTAGATACATTTAAGTTTTCTTCATCTTTTATTAATTCTTTAACAAGACATTTGACTTTGAGGTCAAATGAAGATTACTTGTATTACAAATTGAGAAAAAATGAAGACTACAATAAATACAGTTTTCCATCAAAAACAATTATTTTTGAATTAGTAAATAAAATAAACATTGCTTGCATTTTGAGGTTTATTGCTCATCACATTATATAAGCAAGTGGCTTTTTATACAAAATGGAAGTAATTATAAAATGCAAATTGCAGGGTATTTACTATTAAGCATGACAAAGACAACAAAGGACTGCTTAATACCACATTTCTCAAGTTGGTATGTTGAGCAACACAGCGTGAAAATAACCTCTTTTGTTTAAGAGCTTCTTGTTAAATGAAAATCAAACAAGTGAACATACTCTTACAATATTTTTAAGAGTGTGATCTATTAGGTGTCTGTTTGTGAAATTGTCGCAAACATTCTTGTTCACAGGAGGGACTCAGGCCCTTACAGTGAACAGGTTTCAGAGTGCCTATTATATAATGGCTTATTTTAATTGTCCTACTACAAGACAACATGACTTTTCTTCATCTTCCACATTTACTACACATTTGTATTCATTTGTTGACTTAAAAAACATTTAAGGAAAGATGCTGCCATTATCGATCAACCTCAATATTCAAGACAATGCATGTTTCATGTAAATCAATAAAGGGGACTTTTCTTGATACGATACTTTACAAGAGATGCATTTGGTATTTCAATAGTGGTCCACTATACAAGAAAAACACAATTAAAATCAATAAAAGTGAATATGTAGGAAATGTTTTTCTAAACCAGACACCCTTAGATAAAAAAAGAATATCTAACAGGTACTAAGTGATAAATCTTACTATCCAAGTCCCAGCAAGAGCTAGAAAGCTTGAGAAACAAAACAAATCAAGAGCTGTACATTTTGTTATGCCAAATATGTGGGATGCATTTATTTTAAAAAACAAAACAAAACATTAAAGGAACAAAAACATCTAAAATGCCTCAAGTATAAGAAGAAAATGCAGAATTTCAAAATCTATGGCCCTTTGCAGTAAACTAATCTTTTATGTTTCCTTTCATCAAGCTAACTGTTCAGCTGTTTGTCTCTCACAGTCCCCTGTTAAATAGTTATATTTAATTATTGCTAGCCAATATATTACATAAAACAATTGTCTGAAAATGATGGTAAAATCTGCATAGCCTTTCGCTTTAATATGAAACAACACTGATGAGAATGATTTGAGAAAAAAAAAAAAAAAAACAGACAAGCGCAAAAATGATGCTGCTGGCAATTATACTTCATTAAAAGGAAAAGTGCTAGACTGTCTACTTTCAGGGTCTGTAACAAACCAAGAGAAAAGTAAAAGTAGGCACTGATTAAAAGGCATTTTGACTAAATTCAAAATGACCAAGGCAGATTTTGAATGTAACTGATTGTGTTTTAGTTATGAAGAAACTACTATAATGCACAGTATTATTATTAAAGAAAATGGGAAGGTAGGTTGGAATATAATATAACCGAGAAGTCCCTTACTTAAATTTCATAAAATTGCTGATGCTTTGTTTGTAGCAAAAATACAGGTTTAATTACATTTAATTTTCACTCTTGGCTGCATGTTTCTTGTTTTGTTTTTCAAAATATTCTCTTTACTTTCGTGTTTGTTTTTCCTTTTACTTAACATGCATCAAGGAAGTAAGATAATTAAATGTGCAGACTGCAGGATGTCATGTTGTCATAAAACAAAATACCACTGTGTTAAGTTTATGCTATTTTTTCTGCGGAGAAAACAGTTTCTATTTAAAAAAATATGATTCAAAAACTCTCCTCTTCGGGAGAGAAATAACCCAGGTAAACTTATCATAGAGCCTAATGTTTTATGCAATTAGCCCTGAACATATTTTGTCCAAGATCTACACAAATGAAAAATATAATTACAGACATCAGCACTTGATTTAACACATTTACAATAACTGAGTTATATTATTTCCATTTGTGTTTGTTTTGCTTTCTATGTTCCATACCATATCAGAGATGACTATGCTGAGTATAAAGGTAATATTAAATCAAATAAAATCATATATAAACGTGACATATCCCTGAATTTAAAAACTATGCAATTTCTGCTCATTTTAAGGCATTTGGAACATTATTTACAGCTCGGGGGGTACACAAAATTGTAAATGAAAATGAAATGGCCTTTTTGAATGTGCTATATCCAGCGTTGTGCTTTTCTAACTGAATGCTTCCTTCTTTCTTTAAAAAAAACGGCACCTGTTACATACAAAACTGCATGTGTATAAAAATGACAAGTCTCCTATTTTCAATGCAGTCCAGTAATTAAAAAATGTTGTTTTACCTTTTCAAGTTGTGCATTTTGTTTGGATTTATACAAGAACTCTCCCACTGCCACAAACACTGAGAGCACGAGGCCCGCTGCCAGCACGATGAAGATGCCTCCGATATTCTGCACCCCCAGAGCACTGGCTTCTTTACTCTCCTCTTCGGGGCAGCCATTTCCCCGCCACCACTTCTCCTTCATCATGTGGAGCTTGCCTTCCTCCTGCAATTGCAGAATCGCAATGGTGATCTTATCCCGGTATGGAGAGCCTGGAGTAAGGAGAAAACATAAAAGTGTTGTCAATTAGCACACATTCATCTTTATTAAAGTGTCTGTTTGCATGTCATGTTGATTTGAAAAAATACTGTTTCCCACAAGAATCTTCTCTCTTCTGGCCTTAATAGTGGTCCTCTACATTTTACATTTTACATTTTAAGCATCCTGGAGAAACCTTATTGGCAAACTGAAGTCTATTCAGCACTGTCCGGTCAATCTCGTTTCTCAGCTTCTTCATGGATTCACTAGCTGTGATGGATCCACTAGCTTTACATCCTACATCTTTACACAATTACATCTTCCTATGCTGAGACAACACTGCATCTTTATTATACATAAGTCCCCTTGTTCGTACTGTGAGATGTGCCTGAAAAGAGGTTCAATATTGCATAAATCTTTCTGAAATAACTCCAGCTTTATTTTTTCCAACAGCATGTATTCTTTGCAGCCAAGCATAAAGCATTGATAATCCGGTTATCGTAAACCAAAAAAGAAACTATTTTGGTACCTTTTTTTCCAATTTCAAGTAAATATATTTTCTCCTACCAATGGAAGATAAAACTAGAAAAACAGAAGAATGATATTGCAACATACTGAGCTGAGGTAGTGCAGCGTCTTTCTAATAGAATGCAGTCTTCTGAACACTAAATGTACTTTAATGTATAGAGCAATAAATGAAGAAGAACCAAGCAGGAGGGAAAATATGAATCATTTTAGCAGAGGCCCACAGGCCACCATTTGATGAAGGCTGTTAAAGATAAGGTTCTATCTCCCTGCAAATAGAACACAGCAAACATCATTAACCTTCGATAATATCTCCAAAGTCCTCTTTCTTGAAATTACTAATTAAATGACAGTGCTTGTGCTTACAGAACGAAAACTTGATAAACCAGCAAAAAGGGTGTTTATATTAATTTTGATGAACTTTACATTTGAACTAAAAAATGCAGAAAACAATACATACATTAACAGGCAATCCCACTATATATTAGATTTAATATAATCTCATTTGGACTGGTTTGGTTGTCTTAATATTAAGGTTGCCTAAGTAACATGATAGCATTTCAATCCTGATTTTGTTAAATAAAGATCCATACTGCACTGTAGGCCTAAACCTAACACGCGTTTAACTTTTTTTTATAAAGAGGGCAGATTGTGAATGCATCTGAGAACTTTGTTTATTAGTAGATTATTTGGTTTGTGTCACTGTGTTACTCAAGTAGATTAATTAATATTGTCAATAGGAACGATACCATGGCACTAGTATTTGAAATGTTAAGCATGCAGAATTTTCCATGTAAGCTAATAAGCATGCACATCTTGCTTCCTGATGCAAATCCGAGAGCAGTGAAAGTGTTTTAGAAGTTCACCTGTAACTTTGAGAGCTGGTGTTCATGTATCCTAATATTTAACAAAAAATAGATTTTTATAGTGGGGTATTTTTTCAGATATGGAACTTCATATTTTGAGATTTCAGATATAGAATTTCTAATTTTGAGATTGTGTGGGTCTTAAAATCAACGAATTAACCAAAAGAGTATTCAGATATACATATAAGAGCAAAGCTGACGGGAGTTAAAGCAGTTTTAAAAACAGTAATAAAACAAATACGTTTGTCAAAGAAACCTTCCTAAAATGTAGCTAGGTTTTTTGTCTGTTTTCTGTTATGAATCCTGAAGAATTTAAGGGTATCTAAGATTATTTTCGGATTCAGATTAATTGCTTTGATATTTGCATAATTTGTGCTAAATGTGAAGATTTAAAAGGAAGTTAAGGTACCACTTTATTTTGCAGTGTGAAAGCTTACCCACAAAACGCTATTTTCCTTGAATATTATTTATGTAGAAGGTCTTCATATTCAATTCAATAGGATTATTCTGAGAATATGTAATGTGTTTGTGTTTTTGTGTGTATTTGTTAAAGCATTTAAATTTAGGAATCCAACTGACACTTGCTGTTCACTGCACATAGCATAAGTGCCAATCACTAATGCATTCAATCCTTAAATTAAGAACAGTGTGAAATAAGTGGCAGGGTACAACACATTTAAAATAAGAAATGTGGCTGTAATCTGAAAGATCAAAGGGAAGTAATAGCAATCAAATCCCTAATGCAATGTCTCTTCACAACAGCATAAAAATACAAATGAGATGCAAAGTCTCGCTACTGAAGACACATTTTTTAGCATATTAAAAAAAGCTTCACCATTTTTTATTCATATTATGATTCACAGAATTGTATTCTCATGTTGTTTTGTATGTGAGGCTGGTATAGAGATACTTAACGGAAATACTTAACCCTCAAATAACCCTCAGTTTTGCATACCTATTAAGCAACTGAGGTAATTTTCTTATCCCTACATCAAACTGACAAATAAAAAAATATATCCAGTGACAATGTTTTACTTAAAACGTGTCATCTATTAGGTTAAGAAAATAAAGTTCTGCCTAAACTAACAATATTTAAGACAACATTGATGTATTGGCACACATACATACACTCGTGGTAAAAGAACAGGACAATATTGAAAATCTTAATAATATTCAACTAATATTCAGGACAAACTAGTCATTGGTCATTGGTCAAACTAGGTCATTGGTCTCTACGAAGGATAGCACATTTTGATGTATGCTTACATTAAACATCTTTCATATAAAAATATCAAGTAATATACATCCTTGATTGTTGCAATTTTCCTCTTCAATCTTCTTACTTACAATCTTCTTCAGCATTTCAGTAGTGCTAAGGTAAGGAGACCAGTAAAAGGCTGCCTTTACTACATCTGGTTGAGCACCAGTTAAAAACAACTCCACATTGTCATGGTTTGTATCCACCTTGTTGCCACCACATGTCCATAATAATTAATATTTTTTCTTGGGTCAAGAAGAATTTTGCCCTGATCCCTTCCCTATTAAATCGGCTTCACCGAGATGTGTCTTTATTGTTACACTTGATATGTTTCAATTCAATGTGGAATATAGATGCTTGAAAACAGGAGTGAAACTAAAAATGGAAGCTATGATATAATATCATTCTAGTCAATGGTCAGAACTGAAATTACAGAAATAGGTTGTGATATTCTATTATAATTGTGTGAGAGAATGCTTAGAGTATGTGCAGACAGGATAGCAAACAAGGAGGGTAATTAATAAGAAAAAATCATAAGAAAATGTAAATGTTAGTAACTTGTAGCTACAGTTAATTTTATTTTGAGAAGATTAGGTAATGTGCACACATTTTTTGCTTATCCTAGCTTTCTTATTTGTGTGAAAATTCCATGTTTTAATTTTATGCAGTGTTCTAGATGCGTAGTTAAACTGACCTTGAAATACAGCACGTACTTTACATGCTTCAGAGCAATGCACATGCAGCCTGTGTAGCCACAATGCGTCCCTGATATATTTTCCGAGTTCTCAATCCATGAGGTTTAATGGCACACACTGGGAGGTAAATGGGAATAAATGACTGACTGTCTAACACAGCTAACTAATTAAGTACAATTAAGATATTTAAGAGTTAAATAGTGTTAGCCTTTAAGCCCTGAGGACAGATCAACATGAATGTCTGTTTTGAGTTTTTTTTCAGCTATTCAATATTCATTGCAATACACTTTGGGCTGAGGTAGGGATTTGTTACAAGCTTCATTTACATATTGGCTTCACATTAACAACTATTGTTCTTATTTGAAAGACTGTAAATTACATGTAAAACATAGAACATAATTTTATGTATATGATAAATTTAACATGCAGTTGCTAAAGATTAGTATTAGTGTTGTTGTTGGTGGTGGTATTTCACAAAACAAACAACAAATGTAAAATGTTTTTAGACCATTGAAGTCAGGGCTACTGAATCAATGTTTCAGGACAAAATGGCAGACATGCACTTAGCTATTAGTGTTTGATAAAGTGATTCTTCAGCCATACACTGAGACATTATAGAGCCATATATCATCTTGTTAATGTACAATGTATACAACCTTTTTCAACTGATCTATTACATATCCAAATAGCCTATGATGGATATCATTTTAGGCTCCTGCAGTTTGGGGAATAATTTCCTACAAACAGATCATTGTCATATGAACTTTACGGAAGTATATCTTTGTGTCTCATTAATGTATACCCTAAAACATATAGAAATCAATTGTAGTAAAATCTTCTTGAGTATATTCATTTGCTTTGAATGTAGGCCCTTCCCAAAAGCTTAAATTATTTTTAACTGTTTGTTTGTTCATAATATGTAATTAAATAATCACAATACACATAACATGTGCACATTTCACTGGCTTAGGCCTGTACCAAATCAAAAGTCTGACCTGTGATCAGTGGTCATTCACCTGCCTGTGAATTGCAAATCACAAACTTTTGCCCTATCACCCTATTATTTTTATGTAGTACAAAGTAGCTTCTGACAATACATTAAACCACAAGTAGGTTCAAGTTGGACACCCACACATTTATGATATATATATGTGTGTGTGTGTGTGTGCATGTATTTAACTTAATATGGACAGAATATTAATAATCTATGACACATAGTATTTCCATTAGCTCATGAGATTTCTAGATAACATAGCGGAACATAGCGTGCATATGGTAAATGGTAATAAAAGGTTAGAATTTGCAATTTTAATGGCTTGTTCTTGGCTGAAAGCGAATTCCTCACCAGGGAATAATGATGCTAACATCAGTCTTTTACAACAGAATCCCAGCAATGCACAATGTGTGATTGTTAATAAATAAATATATACACATTAAAACTGATAGTCACAAACTAAATATATTTTTCTTAAAGGCTATGGTTATACTGGTTCACATGACACATAGACAACAGTAACACATTAAATCCCAATGTCATCTGAAGGATTTATATCCTCTTGAGGAAAAGTAACGAGACGTGCAGCCCGTTTCTGACCACCATAAATGGTTCATTAATCATCCTTTTGAACCACTAGTGAAGTTTATGATAACATAATGCTAATCAAATCAAAAGGATCGTGTTGAATTGCTCAAGGCATTGATGGTCCCTTCAGTCCTATTACAAGACAGTAGTGCTCTGAAAAGGACAAGGCAAAGTAAATCAACAAAATATGGCACAGTAAATAAGTGTGGATATTGTTTGTTCTTATTCAGCATTTTAATTTCTTGAATACGTTCATAAAGATAGGGAGATTTTTTTTTTTTAATGTCTACTGGGTATGTTTCCTTGTGAATGTAAGGTCTACATCTTTAAATACTATGCCATAGCTTCCGGTCTGTATGAGTTTGAGCTGGGAGAGCTTTTTTGTAACCAGTAACAAGACATTGTCTGACTAAGTCCTATCTGCTCCTCTTGCATTCTCTGTATTTCCCCAGCATACGAACATGACGCGCAGCAGTGAGCTGTGTCCAACAGCAATTGCTGATTCCAATGGGGGAGGGCAGGCAGTAACAATTCATCTCTACATTTCTTTTCCAGTTTGGATGACAGTTAAGCGATGCTAACCTTGTCATCAGATAGATGGAAGGTCATGATGAGAACTGGACTATTGGCATGTGGAGTTTAAAGACTATTCTGTCCAGGCTGAATTTATCATCCCTAGCCAGGGTCCCACCATTTACACTGAGCACATAGGTCAGATCGTATGCTTCCAACGGTCTTTAGAAGACACTGAAATTGATTCTATTGATAAATGTTTACCACTGATAAATGTACCATTCATAAATAAGCATTATACAATGGCAAGACACATGCCTGAACTATGGCACTAGAGCTGTGTTGTTAGATCAACTTAACATCACAGATCTCGGCTTCCTCACTGTAAACTCAGAAAGACGTATCAATTCACCACCAATGTCATGAAGGCGCCTTTTTCTACCTGCCTTGCACTACCTGACCATTTGTTTACTCCTTATTTGTTTTTCCCTTTCTATGCAAAAAGTGCATTACGAATATTGGATGTTGGAGGTGGAGGGAGGAATAAGAGGGAGGGGTGGGAAGGTGTTGTTGGCAGAATGGTTGATGGGATACGGAGGGGTTTAGTTTTCTTATTGAAACATTTTCTAAATAAAAAAATCACATACAAAATCTATTAACACAAAATAAACTATTCACTATAGATTTACCAGAGTAATGAGAGGGCCCAGATAAAACAAAAACATGTACAATGTTTAAATGCTGACTGTGAATTGCATATTTCTAATCTTTGTGTTTCTTTTTGCAGGTGGTCCTGCATGAAAATGTACTTTTCACATTTTAATTTGTATATACTATAGGCATTTGTAGCTGCTCTGGTTTAATCATAAAGCAAGTCAAACTACATTAAATATTATAAATAGTGTGCTGTGTTATGATCTCTTGAAGCAATACTTAGAAGTTAATTTTCTAACTCGGGTAGTATGAAAATAGCATAACAATACAATTCTAGATCTGACACTGCCACAGGCTGTATACATAAGGGGATTCAGTAATCTGTTGTAATGGAAGATAATCAAACCATTCCCCTACTCCAAATTATTCAATATGAAAAGTCCAATATATATTTATATATATGTGTATGTGTGTGCCTGGAGACCTTCCCAGGTCAAATAGTGGAAGCTAATTGATGTACAACAGAGCTCCACAAATTGGAGTTGTTGCATGAATTCAATTAAACTGCAATAAGTGCGTTATGGTAAAAAGCCTGTAGAAATAGCTAATGACATTTTGTTGCCATGCTGCCTCTTTTATTAGTACTAACAATGATTAATGTAGGAAGTTCAAAAGTCTGACATATGACATACCCATGGGAGTGCCGACTCCATACGCCTTGGAATCTATAAGGCCCCCAATCTGTGTCAGGTTACAGTTCCGCTGTGTAACAAACTCAATGGTTGTTGATTCCATTAAGAAGGCATAATCAGAGGTGAGCACGCGCTGGATACCTTCCTCATTGTTTTTGACAAGTACAGAATGTCTTCGGCTGCTCATAAATTCCCACATCTTGTCGTAAGTTGATATTTTAGTTTTCTGGAAAACAGGAGTGAAAAAAAATTACAACACAGTCAAACAATTGTGATGATGCAAGATGTCATCCATTCTGACCATTTCAGTGATATATAAGATATTGCCAGTGATTTTAGTCACTTTTAAAAGTATACTCTTCCTGACAATCATGGCTGCTCCCCAAAGGAAAGCTCTTTTGTGTTTCAGGATGTGACGTTTCAACACGTACCAGATAGCAAAAAGACTTCATCTACAAGAGGATTTGTCTTCCCCCCAGCAGCTCAGATTATAATTACGTTCAGTGGCAGTGTGATCGTACTGCTCCATGTTCATTCGTACACCGAGATGGGATGGGATTTTAAAAATATTAACATTTTAATCAGGCATTATTTGTACCTTTGCTAAATTGAGTCCCGTTGCACTGCAATACATTTATTGAATACAGAGTCGTAACACATTTGTATTCTTCTTTATGTTTTTGCTATTATTAATAAGATAAAGTCAATTTAGTTCAGTATATTTCTGGTTAATTTAAAAAAATGTATAATATAGACGCTAAATGTGATATCGATCAATTATGCCTGATCTACACTTGAATTAGGGATGTAACTGCAATGTATTTTGTTCATGTTTTTAGTTCACATTAACTAGTACCTACACTGTATATTGCTGTGTAATATATTATGCCTTTATTATATTTGACTGTATTATGTATATTTTGTGAGAAGTGTAATTTGTGACAACAGTAAGTACCCCTGGGTTAGGGTATCTACTAAATAAAGGCGGGTTCTCTCCTAATCAAATCAGTAGCATTGCTCAGTGGTTTGTGGCAGTGAACAATTGATCAGTGTTACCTGTCAGCTGTGGATGGAAATTAAGCACCAAAACTAATCTCAAGGTGTAACGCCTTACCCTAATGATGATAATAATATGGTCACACTACCACTGAACATAATTATAACCCAAGTTGCTGCAGGAAAGACAGATCCCATGCTCTTGTAGATGTAGTCTTCTGCAATCCAGTAAATGCTGAAATGTCACACTGAAACACTGAAGAGCTCCTTTTGGGGTATTTACAGCAGCCATGATTGTGATGAAGTTTATATGTTTATACAATTATACAATGAAACAGAAAAATCACAGATACTTTGCACATACACTCCTACTAACACATGGGTAAATATAAACCAATCATTTTAGGGACTATAAAAGTTCCCCTTTAAGTCAGAAATGTTGTGTTCATTGAAAATGTGTGCAATGTCTGTGATGTCTTACAGCTTTTCTGTTTAAACTTTGCTAACCACAAGACAGTATCTAATTAAATCTTGGTTCCCAGTTTCTAATTTTTTTTATCCAAAATATCCTTTTGCTAATATAAGAAAATAAATGTCAAGAAGTACGATAAGAAAGTATATCTCACATTATGTTAATATATTGTATCAAATGAAATAAAGAAACATATAGACACTTAATAAATACATGAATAAATAAATACATACATACATACATCTCCCCTGTTGAAATACAAAGCGTGCTTTAACAGACATGGGGCCCGATTAAATAAAAATAATTCACATGCCGCTATCTTGAAAAATTGCCTTTCTGAATATCACAGCGCCACTCCTGGCATTAAATCTAAAATATCTGGAGCTGCGAACAGGAGGAGACATTCTTTGCTGGTGTGGCTTCTAAAATGGACACACCAGCAAAGGAAACTGCACATTATTTTAGATTATTGTTTTTTAACATTTTTTATGTAATCGGGCCCCCGGACACAAACAAAATTTATTTGCATGCACTTAAAAAAAAAAAAGAAAATCATTACGTAATTTTAGTCAGTAAAAGCCTATGCACTGATCCTCTTTTCTCTGCAGTCATTATCTTCACATCAGTTGATGTGGTATAGAAGTATTAGCTATTGTGTCCAAAAAATAAAAATGCTAATCTGTAAACACTCGCTGTGAAGGTTTGTGTGAAGTGCCAGAGAAAAGACGAAAGCTATTGTCAACAGAGTTGTAACATTTTGTTCTGATCTCTTACAATCATAGGCCTTAAATTATATGGATATGTTTTAAAGCAGCATTAAATATCAGCCTTCACCACAACAAGCAACACTGAAATGCAGACATACAATGAGGGAAAAAGTATTTGATCCCCTGCTGATTTTGTACGTTTGCCCACTGACAAAGAAATGATCAGTCTATAATTTTAATGGTAGGTGTATTTTAACAGTGAGAGACAGAATAACAACAAAAAAATCCAGAAAAACGCATTTCAAAAAACTTATACATTGATTTGCATGTTAATGAGTGAAATAAGTATTTTACCCCTTCGACTTAGTACTTGGTGGCAAAACCCTTGTTGGCAATCACAGAGGTCAGACTTTTCTTGTAGTTGGCCACCAGGTTTGCACACATCTCAGGAAGGATTTTGTCCCACTCCTCTTTGCAGATCCTCTCCAAGTCATTAAGGTTTCGAGGCTGACGTTTGGCAACTCGAACCTTCAGCTCCCTCCACAGATTTTCTATGGGATTAAGGTCTGGAGACTGGCTAGGCCACTCCAGGACCTTAATGTGCTTCTTCTTGAGCCACTCCTTTGTTGCCTTGGCTGTGTGTTTTGGGTCATTGTCATGCTGGAATACCCATCCACGACCCATTTTCAATGCCCTGGCTGAGGGAAGGAGGTTCTCACCCAAGATTTGATGGTACATGGCCCCGTTCATTGTCCCTTTAATGCGGTGCAGTTGTCCTGTCCCCTTAGCAGAAAAACACCTCCAAAGCATGATGTTTCCACCTCCTCGTTTGACGGAGGGGATGGTGTTCTTGGGGTCATTCCTCCTCCTCCAAACACGGTGAGTTGAGTTGATGCCAAAGAGCTTGATTTTGGTCTCATCTGACCACAACACTATCACCCAGTTCTCCTCTGAATCATTCAGATGTTCATTGGCAACCTTCAGACGGGCCTGTACATGTGCTTTCTTGAGCAGGGGGACCTTGCGGGCGCTGCAGGATTTCAGTCCTTCACGGCGTAGTGTTACCAATTGTTTTCTTGGTGACTATGGTCCCAGCTGCCTTGAGATCATTAACAAGATCCTCCCGTGTAGTTCTGGGCTGATTCCTCACCGGTCTCATGATCATTGAAACTCCACGAGGTGAGATCTTGCATGGAGCCCCAGACCGTGGGAGACTGACAGTTATTTTGTGTTTCTTCCATTTGCGAATAATCGCACCAACTGTTGTCACTTTCTCACCAAGCTGCTTGGCGATGGTCTTGTAGCCCATTCCAGCCTTGTGTAGGTCTACAGTCTTGTCCCTGACATCCTTGGACAGCTCTTTGGTCTTGGCCATGGTGGAGAGTTTGGAATCTGATTGATTGATTGCTTCTGTGGACAGGTGTCTTTTATACAGGTAACGAGCTGAGATTAGAAGCACTCCCTTTAAGAGAGTGCTCCTAATCTCAGCTCGTTACCTGTATAAAAGACACCTGGGAGCCAGAAATCTTGCTGATTGATAGGGGATCAAATACTTATTTTCCTCATTAACATACAAATCAATTTATAACTTTTTTGAAATACGTTTTTTTCTGGATTTTTTTGTTGTTATTCTGTCTCTCACTGTTAAAATACACCTACCATTAAAATTATAGACTGATCATTTCTTTGTCAGTGGGCAAACATACAAAATCAGCAGGGGATCAAATACTTTTTTCCCTCACTGTATGTTGTTTGATGGTATTCAGTTACTACTACTAGGAATCACCCCCCACTCCCTGCAGTAAGACTGGTAGTTTATTTTCCTTTGGCATCTTGGTCACAAAACAATGTTTTGGTGACTCCTTGTGCAGTTACTCTTTTCTAATATTGCATTCCGTGTTTTATGATTAAGAATTTCCAGCTCTACATAACAATAACAGAGTTCATACAGCCACCTGTTTTGCAACTGTGGATCTAAAGTACTTTAACATCTCCACAGCTCCCAGTTGCGGGAAACATCTGTGGTTTGCGTTCCAGGGTAAGGCTTAGATAAATATATGGCCTTGTGTTCTGTACGATTCATTTTTTTAAACTGCCTTTCTTTCCTCCAGCCCCAAGTGACTGATATAGCTCCTCACTTAGCCACCTATTGAGCAATCATTGCACAGCACCCTACTTATGCTTTGCATCCTTCCCTTCGGCCTAATGCACACACTGCACACTTTTTCCAGGAAAATGGACCCCATTATGGCACCTCTGAGGCTCCTGAACATGTGTGATCAGTCTTTGGAGTTTTCGAGGGCCTCCAGGCCAATTTATGGAAGAGCCATCTGACACTGATTCCATAGCTACAATTTCTGTGACTGCAGTTGGACGCCATGAAGGTGTCCCGCTATGTGGACAGCGTTGCTTCTCTAAAGAAATGTTTCTCCCTCTGCTAGTTGAGAAATCTAGTTCCAGGCTGTAATCCCAGTGAGGCAGACTGGAACAACTGCTCCACAACATTTTCTTTAAAGATCATAAACATACAGGCTGGGTTAGTATAGTAGGCAAAACACACTAGGCTAATTAAGACTATTTATCTATTTTTTTCTTGGCATAATTATCTCACTTAGGTGTCTCAACAGATATTTAAAATACTATATTGTGGTTTAACATAAAGAAACTTCTAATCAAACCATTGATCATAGAGTTATGGTCAAAGAGGCACTATGTTCTCCCTATATATAACTGACAATTTCATCGTAGAGGAAGTTTGAGATATATGTTATCTTTCAAACTGTACGAGCATTTACACTGAACATACTGCCTAAAATATATTGCCAGAACAATAACTAAATTAACCTACTGCAATATATCTTCCAAAAGGTTTTAGCTTCCTCTATTTCAGGCAGTGCAATTTCCTTGGTTAGATATCAGGAGAGTCTGGATTAATTTGAGTGTGTATGAGTAAAGAAATGTATTTTTCAGCTTTTAAAACAACAACAACAACAACAACAACAACCAATACATAATACAGCACAGAATACAATGTGATTCGTGTGATTCTACATTCTACATTGGCTTATTTACATATTGTGAAACAATCAATCAAGAAACACCATTTAAATTACTTAACTGATGATTAACACTAAACTTTGTTCTTCATTATTTGTTAATCACACGAATTTAAAACCTTGGAGCAGCAAAACTTAACTGTAAAAAGCTGCAAATTAATAAATAGGTACACACATAATAATAAATAAATAAAATGCTAATATACGGGTAATTAGTAATGGATTGCGCCAAGGTAGTATTAAGTAACAAAAATGACATGTTAACTCGCTATATAATTTTTATAATTTTCATAGTTGCTACTTAGGTCTGTAAAATTACAAATTAACAGCAAAGCTCACATTCATATCATAAGCACAAAAATTATAAAAGCCTGCTCAAATTAAGCTCTTTTTTGTGACAACAGTTTTCATGGCCCATAGAACATAAATGGAAAACTTGTGAACAGAATTCCTGCCAAGAACAAGATGAGCAAAAATGAAACAGGAATGCATTGAAGGGAAGAAGACATTTCGTAGTTTATAATGCATGGACATTGTGTTACAGGTCCCATCTTACAGACCCATTTGTTTTAATTGCAGTGTAGTGGATAATGCAATTCTTCAGTTTAAATCTGTTTTTAATATTATTTGGGAAAATCAGCAATAATATAGGCTACATGTACACGTACACACACACATTAAGCTGTATAGATGATGGGATGAAATTAACTCAAAATGTTGCTTTGCTAAGCTGTGTATGTTCATTTTTATTTAATTTGTTTCCCTCAGCTAACAGAGTTGTGATTTTTTGTTCATGTATTTTCATCAACCTGCAGTTTCATTTTTAGAGCTTTCAAACTTGTGATCTTTCACTAGAGAATCTGTTATATAGTACATGAAGCATATCTGATATTTATATATATATATATATATATATGAGAAAGCTGTCAAAAAGTTCCATAATGTTAAATGTTGAACCTTAAAATCTGTAATGACATCCCATTAATACAGGACAAAATATCACACATTGTTCAATTAAATGTTTATTTGGTTTTTATTTCTATTTATTTGATTATCTTACATTATACTTGCCTACATATTTTACTGTTTTATATTGGTAGGTCATTCAGAACTAATTCCACATTTTCTAACTCCAGAATAATGCCAGGTAATTTTCAAAAGCTACCTTTCAGTGGAAGTAAAATAAAATCATAATATCTTCTCTTAACCTACTTGTCTTAATAGCCTTTGTGGTCAGAACTATTTGCTCGGGATTTGATCTGCTCCAAACAGATGTCCCTCTGTGCTCCGCAATACAGTGGCTCCACCCAGTAGAGTGTTAAGGCCGCTACGCCAAATGCGGGAGGCTTAACACTGTACTGATTTTTCTGAGGGGTTACGCCACTTGTAACATGCTCATTTACCTAATAAGCCCCATTACATCTTAAACCCATCAGCAAACCAAAAATGCCAATTGTAGCTGAAAACTTGAAAAGCTTTAACTAAATATGATGCTTCTTTCAATCGAATATAAAAAATACTATCAAATACTGCATTTTCAGTTTCACAAATGACAGGGAGGTATCACTTGATAACTACATTAAATTAGTGATCAATAACTATATTAACCCTTACATGAATAGTATGATTATCTATCATGATTTAGAATTTTAAACATGAGAGTTCTATAGAATATATATTCTTGACACCTGACAATAATTAGAAATTAGTTTATCTGAATGTGCATGTATGGCTTTGTGTTTGTTTTCAGTTGTAGCCTTTGAATTATAAACCTTTTTCTGTATTAATTTGGTCGCCTTACTTTTCAGAAGTACCTAACACAAAAAGTTGACAGATTGGGTATTTAAGATGTCGTTCTGCCTCACTACAATTTCTGTGGATAAAGTACTTCCCATAGCTCTCTAAAGGGGGGTTGATGAGGTCTGACATATTCTAATATGAATCTGTGTAATTTGAAGGCAGAATGTGGGGGGTAAAAGACAACACGATATGAATAAAAGACAAGTTAACTTTGTGGGAGGTGTGCCTTATGCTGGAAACTCTGGGTTTAATGGATTATATAATAGAGATACAATCTCTGTGCTCAGAGTATTTTTGATTCATTGATGCAGATAGATCTTGCTTATTTGTTTCTCAAATCAGACTCATCTGTCATTGAGTTTTGTAGCTGTTCCACCATTTCCACTAACCACTGATACTTTTTTGTTATTGCAGAGCTTGCAATAAAGGCTGTTTTTTGTTTTGATTTTGTCAGTATGCATGCATACAATATCTCTATGTACTTCGTAATATAAAGGAAAATGACCTCCACTACTCTATTTTTTGACCTAGTCCAAGAACACAGATGGCCCAAGACATGGTGCAATACACTGAGTATTCAAATAACAGATGGATTGTTTATCCTTCTCACCTCACCAGAAAGTGGACAGGAAAGAAATTAGGAAGCACGTAGATCACAGTGTGTTACAGCAAGTTTCACTCTATATCTATAGTATAGAGAACAACCATTTAACAAATATTTGAGGAACATTTTTTCTGAAAAATTTTCATGACATATTCACATTCACATCTCACATTCAACTATAGATTGTCAGTTACATATTTTCAGACTTTGTTAACACTGATTAAGCCTAGAGGAAACTATGCTTTCCCATAAAACATAGTGTTTACACTACATAGAAATCACATTGTTTCAAATGAATGGTGTGAATATTTTTGACTGCAACTATACATATAACATATCACAATAATAAAAGTATATATATTAATAAAGGGGTTTGACTATTTTTAGCAAGTGGGCATGTACTTTGAAGCTTTTTTACCGACACATTCTATTGTTTCTATGAAAAGATGAGGTTACAATAATAAAATCAAGTTATGTATACATCACCATCTGTTCTATCAGATTCCATATTCCTCTACCCAGGAACATTGACAGAAGCATCCTGCAGACACTGTGAACCTGCAGATGATCTGTTCCTGAAGTGCCATTTGAAACTTAATAGAGCGCTTGTTATCTAATTTGCCAAATCTTCCACCCCATCCCCCAAAAAAGATGAAGGTAAGCATCCACACTCGCTTTGTTATAGTTCTACAAATGGCTGTTGTAAAACCAGTATGTAGAATAGAACAGAATATTCTAAAAACAATGCCAAAGTATGCATTTTTCTTTCATTGTATTTCATCTGAAGAAATCAAGGTATTTCTATGGGAAAATAACTATGTTTTAAAGAATATTATATCTAGTGATGACAGCAGACATTTGTATTGAAATACAATAAACAAATATGTCCCCCTGACACTTAATACACTGTATTAAGATGTTCCTTTCCTTTGTAAAACTGTTTTTCTATCATTTTTCCATTTAAAAATAATTTTGGTCAAATGTGATTCATTCCTAGTCCATATATATTGACCTATACTGTGTGGACCAAATCTCTGCCAGAGATATTAATGTGACCATGCCCTTAGCTTTCTTGAAAAGATCAGACATGTATCATTATTCATTGACAGTCCTAATAAGCTTTGTACTCTAAGCTGCAGACCATGCATGCGACAGAGCAATCATTATATTTGAAAGCAAATCATCACTGGATGATATTGTGATGGTAAAGATAACATTTTTTTCATCAAGGACAATAAAGATAGCTACTATACTTTTTAAGACCAGAAACGCAGATTGTCAAATGCAAAATACCCTCTATAAAATAATATTGCTGTGTGCAATAAAAGCTTCATAATTCTATTTCATATATCTGTGTTTTTTCTACCTGTCTCCTATTATTGATTCTGGACCTGAAGTTTACTTTATCTCAATATTTCAGAACTAAGCTGTTGTCTTAAAAAGCTCTTCAGAGAATTCATTAAATTGGCCTCCCGCTTCAAGAATCTAAACCAGATTTCTATGACCTTTATCTCTTCCTCTAAAAATCCAATCTGCTTCAAGTACCTAACTTCATTTTTTGTTATGAAGAAAATATTCCCAGTTGACCATAGCAGCATTATATACGTTTTGAAAGCTTTTAAGTTACGCCCTTTGTGAAACACTATCTAGATCCTTACATGTTTCTACCATTTGTAAATATAAATACCAGGAACATTCCATATTAACTATAAGAACCTATAATAATGTTATCTGTCCAAAAATAAGATTGTAGGACCACACATTTTACGAATTTTTACATTGTTTCCTGACTACTTTATTGTTTTATTTTTTTATGTGATGTTCCCAAACCATTCTAAAAGAATGTATTAATGTATTAATCTACAATCCTAAAATGTTATATATAAAAACAAACAAACAATTAATTCTAAAATGTTTAGATAGATTGTGTTTATTGCTAAACAGATGTTTAATCAGGTATCATTACCAGTCAGCAACAGCAACGCAAGTCTAGTTGCAAGGTAATATTATTAGTATTATTAGTATTATAATTGATAATAATAATAATTGACCAATTCATTTGAAATATAGCTAACTACTTAGCCATGTCCGATTCTCGAAAAAGAACAAAGAGGAGTGTTTTTTCTGTGTTTTAAAAGGGTTCACCTACTGTAAAAAGAAGAAAAAAGGGAGGGGATAACTGATTCATCTTCATCTCAACTTTCAAAATATAACTGTTGTAAAATTCAGTTCAAATCAAGCTAAAAGGTAGAAATAAGAGCCTTATTTTTTTAAACTTGACTACCTGAAAGATTGTATGGGGTTGATGTAGGGACCTGCATTACCTGATATGCTACCTTGAATGATACTAAAATCAGACACTATTCCAAAACACTGTATAAAGTATATTCCCTTTTAGTGCTGTACAAGTGTGTGCTCCAGACCAGCGTTTAATGCAGTACAAATCGAGCCTAAAAATTTAGTCCTAGCATCTTGCTTCAATGTTTCTTCTTGAGGTTGCATTCTGAACATAATAATAACTGCAGCATTTGCAGTTTCATGTATTATTACACAACTGCTCATCATAAATACTAAACAAATATGTTTAGTAGCCTCCAAATGTATTCATTCCCTAGATGAAGTCCAACTTGAAGATGGTTGAGGAAGAACATGCAGGTATACAAAAATAATAATTGTATATCTATCAATATTGAATGTATCAATGGGATATTTGATAATAACATATTTACATATATCATACTGTAGCAATCTATATAACATGGATGGGGTGCTTCCTGTAGGCTTTTAATAGGTTCATCAGTGTTTAATGAGGGATATCAAAAACAAAACTAAATGCTGAACCTCTCCATCTACTGCTGTTTTCAGTTCATACCAAACATTTTCTGTTGGATTGAGGTCAGGAGAATGTGAAGGCCAATCAATAATTAAAATGTTGGGCTCCCTTAACCTTGGATTGGTTGAATGTGCATTGGATTATCACTGTGCTGGGAAGTCTTGACAGATTATTCACCAGGTTTTTGACTGAAACATCTTGGTGTATTTTGAAATTCATTCGTCCCTCAAATGTAACAAGGGCACCAGGACCTGAAGATGAAAAACAGCCCAAAAATAAAACAGACCCTTGATTCACACAGGATGTGATGTTCTCCTTGTCCCTTATTTGGGCCAAATAGATTGAATTAAAGGCTACAGAAAGTGCAAGAGCCAAAGGAGGAATAATAACATACTGATTGTATGACTACAAATATTGATGGTCATACCATTCCTTACATTCTATTGATTTATATAGGTAATACTGCACATTCACCTACATTTTCTTGATGCATCAACTTCTAGTTACAGTTCACTACGGGAATTCATACATTTGGGGATTACTGTTAAATCTTATTTTTCATAATACTTAAATTAAAAACATCTTCTATTCAACTGCAACTGAAATTAATAATTGTGTACCATACTACATATCCATAGCAGTGGTGAAACCCTGGAGAAAACTTGTGAAATACCTACTGCTCGTGACTCAGTGAACATTAGCTCGGGCCCCAAGGAAAAGTAGCAGGATATATAGCTCAGTCCTGTTGATACTAGTACTGTTGATATCTCTTTGTTGGTTATGTTTATGTTCTCAAATGTACTCTTCTCTTTGAAAGTGTGCCTATATCCATAGTTTGCAGGTGTGTTTCCTCTGGTTCTGGACTATAATACCCATGTGACAACGACAGAGCTTACTGATCAGTTCCTCTTGCAGAAGAACACAGAACTAGAGGATGTGACAGTGCTTCAATATGGTCATATCTGAATTCTCTCTCAATGAAACAAGAAAGTGTTTGTATATATTAGCTCAAAGAAACACATTCAAAATAAAATAAATGGGTACTAGGAGCAATCGGTTAGGCTCTAAGGCTAAACCCACAGGGACTATAGTATTGATATTATTGCATGTACACAAAATAACTGAACAAAAACTCTATGGCTAGAAAAGGGACAAATAGATGGTGCTGTTGACCAGGATATATTAAATGGTTCATGACGTATTGAAAAAAAAATGAAAACAAAAAACTGAATAACTCATATGATTCTTTTGCTTTGCTTTTTTGTTTTATTTATTTATCTATTCTCATGTATTAAGGGTTTTGTTGTATTTTTTTTTTTTTACTGAAAATGAACTCTGTGATGTGCGCATATGAGCTTCAAAGTCAGTACCCCTAAGGCATTTTCTCTATTGCATCATTGCTTTCACAGTGGATTTTTTTATAATACAAAAAAAGAAACCCTACAGAAAATAGTAGAAAATCTAAGGGAATTGTATTCATTTCATTTAAATATCTGGACCTCTCAGCCAAAGATAATTATACGTGTGTGTGTTCCTGCCTTCCTATAATAATTATAATAATCATAATCTTAATCATAATCATAATCATAATAATAATAATAATAATTATAATAATAATAATAATAATAATAATAATAATAATAATAATAATAAAACCCTGACTGAAAAAGGATTTGATCCAATCAAATCAAGAACATTGTTCAAGTGTTTACCAGTCTGATCAGTGGAATGAAACCAGTTCTACATGGTCATTCTTTGGTCCTACTGTGGATTAATTCTACACATCAACATTTAACATGCTACTAATCTACACTTTTTCATTCATTCTCTCCAACTACACACATCGTTACTGCCATTCAACTAAAATGTCAAATGTAACATACTATATGCGTATGTGCAGGCTGTCATTTATACTTATGATAGCATGATGAGGTATTTCAGGTGTGTGTCTGTGAGGTCACTAACACACACACACAAATATCCTATTTAAATAAGTAAAATAAAATATACATACATCATATGACTTTGGACATATGGTTCTTGTACTGACAACATTTCTAATTCATGCATATGGATTAATATCCCCTTTTCTGTATAAACATTATCAGACGTAGAAGATTTAAGATTTAAAAATGTAATATTGGGCCTTGTAAGAAATAGCCTACGGCTCTTAGCCACAACTCTTGGCATATTTTTTTAATTGAAAGGAAATTACAGTAGATTGAATACTAAATATAATAAAAATAAGCAGGAAATGAAATGAAATTCACCATCAGAATTAAAAGTCCTAAACTGAAGCTCAAACCAAAATCAATCGAGCTGGCTCCAAAACAAATGCAAATCATTCTATTGATCTAGACAGTGAAAATATATTTTAAGGACTGGATCTCAACATCCTACTTGCTCATCTCTGCTTACCATTTGTTACAGCATATCCTGAGGGAAAACATGACAAAAATATCCATATTCACTACACTCCCTCCCCAGGGGAAACAGGACAGATGAAACAAAATCCTTTTCCTGCAAACCATCAGATGTAAACCTCAAAGACTCATAGGTCTCCTTGTTCTGGAGAACAAAATTAACAGTCTTTGCCTCAGCAGGGGGCAATCTGAAAATGTACCACAGGCAATAGCTGTTAACTTCAAACTCCCCTGCTGTCAGTGTAAGCCACCCGTGTCCCTTGGTCAACTGAGATCTTAGGGGAAACAAAGAATGTCCTTTTTTATACCTAAGACATATTTACTGAAGCAGGAGACTTCCGTGGACAATTAAATCTCATCATTACTTGTCTAGAACCAAGTACTATTTAATCTTTCTCCTACTTTTAGCCAGACACACAGGGATCTGAGCTTCATGTTTTTTACTGCAAGATATTTATTTTATTTTATTGTTAAGGGTAAAGTAACCATTCCAAATATAGTTCACTAAACCATGCTTTACAGGGCCACACTTCTTCAGCATAGCACACTTTCTAATATGATAATAACGATTTGCACATAGCTAGATGTCACTTAAATCATTTAAATTAGAATTGTATATATATATATATATATATATAGTACTGTGCAAACGTTTTAGGCAGGTGTGAAAAAATGCTGTAAAGTAAGAATGCTTTCAAAAATAGACATGTTAATAGATTATATTTATCAATTAACTAAATGCAAAGTTAGTGAACAGAAGAAAAATCTAAATCAAATCCACATTTGGTGTGACCACCCTTTGCCTTCAAAACAGCATCAATTCTACTAGGTACACTTGCACACAGTCAGGGATTTTGTAGGCATATAGTCAGGTGTCTGATTAAACAATTATACCTAACAGGTGCTAATGATCACCAATTCAATATGTAGGTTGAAACACAATAATTAACTGAAACAGAAACAGCTGTGTAGGAGGAATAAAACTGGGTGAGGAACAGCCAAACTCTGCTAACAAGGTGAGGTTGCTGAAGACAGTTTACTGTCAAAAGTCATACACCATGGCAAGACTGAGCACAGCAACAAGACACAAGGTAGTTATACTGCATCAGCAAGGTCTCTCCCAGGCACAAATTTCAAGGCAGACAGGGGTCTCCAAGCTCTTTTGAAGAAGCACAAAGAAACGGGCAATGTTGAGGACCGGAGACGCAGTGATCGGCCAAGGAAACTTACTACAGCAGATGAAAGACGCATCATGCTTACTTCCCTTCACAATCGGAAGATGTCCAGCAGTGCTATCAGCTCAGAATTGGCAGAAAACAGTGGGACCCTGGTACACCCATCTACTGTCCGGAGAAGTCTGGTCAGAAGTGGCCTTCATGGAAGACTTGTGGCCAAAAAGCCATATCTCCAAAGTGGAAACAAGGCCAAGCAACTCAACTATGCATGAAAACAATGCATGAAAAATGGCAGCAGCTGCTCAGGACTGATTACTCAAAATTTGAAATACTTGGCTGTAGCAGAAGGCAGTTTGTTCGCCGAAGGGCTGGAGAGCAGTACACAAATGAGTATCTGCAGGAAACAGTGATGCATGGTGGAGGTTCCTTGCAAGTTTGGGGCTGCATTTCTGCAAATGGAGTTGGGGATTTGGTCAGAATTAATGGTCTCCTCAATGCTGAGAAGTACAGGCAGATACTTATCCATCATGCAATACCATCAGGGAGGCATCTGATTGGCCCCAAATTTATTCTACAGCATGACAACGACCCCAAACACACAGCAACAGTCATTAAGAACTATCTTCAGCGTAAAGAAGAACAAGGAGTCCTGGAAGTGATGGTATGGCCCCCACAGAGCCCTGTCCTGAACATCATTGATTTGATGTAGATTGTTCTTCTGTTCACTCACTTTGCATTTAGTTAATTGATAAATATAATCTATTAACATGTCTATTTTTGAAAGCATTCTTACTTTACAGCATTTTTTCACACCTGCATAAAACTTTTGCACAGTACTGTATATATATGGTCAAAATTATATAAATACATTGATTGTAGAGTATGTAAAGGAATTTGTAAAGTGATGAATATTGTATTTTTGTAATGACTGAAAAATGAATAATAGACATGGGGTTAGCAATTGCCCCACCTTAGTCTGGAATGATCTATGTATAATTTAATCTAATGTGTGGCAGGGACTAGAAGAACTTAAAACAAGCAAATACCCATGGCTGGATGATGTTGAGTCTCTTACACAGATCTTCCAAATGACGTGAGCTGTACTGGTACTAGATGACTGGGAAATTTCAAATTTGAAACCAATCTGTAAGCAGAGGGACAAAACTAACTCTAAAGCCAGCACCTGTATCTGCTTGATCATGTTCTCGGTGAGCGATTAGGTTGTTTACTGTAGCATAATACTGAACAGTCTGGAAGTACATGTAAAGTAACCTTAGAGAACGTAATAATAATCTAGCGATTATATCCACATTCTGTGTCAAAGATGCAGACATTCGAAACACTTTTCTCTTGTAAAACATTCTCAGTGAGCGATTACGTTGTTTACTGTAGCAAAATATCTAGTTTTCAGGAAATACATTTATAGTCACCTGAGAGAATGTAACAATGATCGAGTAATTACACCTCCGTACTGAATCAAAGTTGAAGATAGAAACTTAGAGACAGCAAGACAGCCTCTCTGACAATGGGCTGACAGTCTTTCAATATACAACTCTGATGAAAGCTTGTTTCCTGAGTGCTGCAGTGACTAATCTAACCACAGATCAAAACATCAGAAGCACACTTCTTTCATGAACTTCTGAAATCGTACAGGTGCCAATCGAGCGCAAAGTAAACAATTGAGAGACACAAAGCTGATCCAATAACAGTTTAGTCAATCTAATCACATATGCTGCAGTATTAAACCACAGTACAGAGAACAAGAGAAAATACAGAAAAGAAGGTCAGTTTTGGAGGTTTAAGGTAGACTGTCATATACCTCTGCACATATTAAACTACACATCTCAAATTTCATAAGCATACTTAACGCACACATCTAGGAAAAGTCAGGTTGATTTAATACACTGGGTTTCTGGACAGCATATTCACCCTCATTAACTATTTTCATGATGGTATTCATGCTCATTTAACGGTAAATGGCTCTACTTAGATAAGTTACATGTAGAAAAAAGGAGTCGAACAGGGCTGCATACTCATGCCTTCTCTGCTCAACCTCCTATTCTTAGTAATGATGCACTTCTCAGACTATGACAAAGAGTTATATACATGTATATAGAATTGATGGTCTGAGAAGACAGATTAAGATTCAAGAACAGGAAAGTCATCAATAGAGTCTTCTTTGCTATCGTTGTAGAATAGTTGCACATTCAGCAGAAGACCTACCATACAAGATGGTCTTACTTTTAGGTTTCTTTTACCAACCCCACCTGTCCCAGGTCAGCCTTAAAGCTCTCCTGTCATTCCAGTTAATACAACTAGTCTGAATGTGGAACACAATATATCTAGCTTGGTAGAATTCTCTCCAGGGCAGCAATGTCTCATGACAACCTCCCCAACACTGAACACCTCAAGGTAAGGTCTCTTCAGTGTCAGGACAGGCTTGTTAGGATGGAAGACTCTGAGATCCCCAAGCAGCTCCTTCACAGCCAGATTTCTGGGAAAACAAAATCTGAAGGCCAATATGAGCACCACAAGGACACTCCTCCCTCAAAGCATGTCAATTTCTACATCGTGACTGGGAGGAAAAGGCTGTGGAGTGGGACACTTGGAGATAGATCTACCATGAAGCTGCCTCAGTCTTTGAAGGGACGTTCACAGCCAAACTGGAAGCTAGGAGAGGGTATAAGAAAGAACTAAGGAGTAAGAAAGAGTAATCAATAACCACCTTTCAGACATCAGGAATTCTGCATCACTTGGAATCCTAACTACAACCCAAGAGTTGGGTCTATAGCAGTTGACGGTCGAGAGCAGACAAACCAACATTGTTAGTGTTTATAAGTTATTAGTGGGCTTTTAGATTGTTGAATTCTAAGTTAAATTACATTGATGTTTTTGTTTTTTTCTCATTCCTGTTTCATTGGTCAGAACTACCTTATACAGTATTGAATGATCTTAGCAGCTCCAAGGACATTGGAAACTTTGCCTAATGCAGTATTTTGAGAATATTAAGAAGTCACTAGCCTATTACTGTAATCAAAAATCCACTGATTAATTCAACTGGCACACACAGAATTTGTTGACAAATCTTTGAGTGCCAAAAGCTGCCTTCTGTTGTTGCAGTGCAAACCACACAATCATGTTTTACATTATATTGCTGGAAATAAAATATGAATGTTGATGTTAGTCAGACATTTCATGTTAATAGTATGAAATAAATGTCCCAGTAATCACTTATTTTTTCTAAGCATTGCTTAATTGTCTAACAAATATCTATGTTTTCAAATAATACCGATGTATTAATCATCATGGATCACCGCCACCTGCTAAGAAATTAATAATAATACATTAAACAATAATGTACCTGATGGAAGGTTTTCATTAAGTTGATGCAAGCATTCTATATCTCCCCCCCATTTTGTTTTTTACTAGAATATTTCTATTTCATCTAAAACTTATTATGTATTATACTGAATTACAAATCACCAGACGTTTTCTTCCCCCTGCAGTCTCCATAAAAAACAGACAAACAAACAAACAAAATGCATTCTTCTTCTGTGGGAGGAAGGGAAAACAATCTGAAGTTGTGTGAGTATGTGTAAGGTAGTCTGTCAATCACTGAGTCACTGGGTAATTACACCACCAGCCACCATTATTAGATCGGCAACTCATCCACTTAGCCTGAGAGTCATGCAAAACCTATATGCATCATATGCTGCTGCTTCTGTCATTTCAATACAAAGCTTGACAGTTTGTTTTCTTAAAACAAATAAAATATGTGTATAGACTAGAGAGAATGAGTGATGCAATCAAATCAATAGAGTGTCAGTCTAAGGTTTACATCACCTCTATCTTAATCTTTACGGCAAACAATGTATAACAAACTCCATATATATATATATATATATATATATATATATATATATATATATATGTATGTATGTGTAGCATTATAGCTTAATGATCAATATTGAAAGAATCACCAGAGAGCACTGTTTCAAATAATACATTCAACAACAACAGTAAATGTATGTGCTCAAGGGTGCGAAAACTCAGTGAAACTAATGCTAACAGCTATTGTTGGATTAAGTTGATTAGAAATGTATGCCAATTTCAATCATGAATCCACACAAAACGTTTCAAGATTTAAAAAAATAAAAAAAATTACGTTCTATGTTTAAGCAGTGTTTAGTGTTTGAAGAAAACTTTTTTTGTATGATGTTTCCCTTCACATAAAGCTCTTTCCTTTGATGACATCAATAAATATCATAGTTTGACACTGGTCTTCAAGGCAGCAAAACTAAAAAGGTCAAATAAGCAATTGACAAATTGATTTAAATTCCTCAGTCTTCCTGTCTCCTTGTTATTAACCCAAAATATAATTAAATATGCTGCTTTAAAATAAGCTTTATCGAGGATTTCAAGAGCAAAATAGTTTTACTGTTATAGCAGTCCAGTATTTCAATTTAGGGATTCGCAGAATTAATATTTAAAATTGTTGCTTGTTATATAGTTAGAGTATTGGTTTAAATGAACTTTTAAACAGCGTTATGCACAAATATATGCATAATATTCTCAATATTTATTATTAGAAATAGTACTCTGGCATATGAATTACAACCAAAATAACTTGCAATGCTGAGGCAATGAAAAAACATAAAAAGTAATTTAAATCATAGATCAAAACATCAGTATTGGTACTTTTCAAATGAGCTGTTGCTTTTTATTGTTATTATTTTGCTGTGTAAAGGTTGGAAATTGAGCATTTAATTAGCAGTATCAGGCACAAAGTAATTACTGAAGATAACAGATAATTTTAACTAGTATATTTGCTGACTGGAATTGTAATGTTACTGCACACTAATGTAGTTTACCTTTTCACCCTCTTTTCATGGCTTTTAACTGCCACTGACTCATTTATCTGAAACACTATTCATGAGACATCAAAAAGTGAAATTCAGTGGCATACAAGTGAATTCTTTGTAACGTGTTTACTTTTAAAATGACAAGGACAAACAGCATAATCAAATGCACGGTGGCTCATTGAGGACATTAAAAAAAAAAAAAGCCCCTCTGGTTATCTTGTGATCACGACATAAATCATCTCTCGTTAACTTGTTAACGGGCCGTTATGCCATGATCACGAGATAACATTATCTGTCGCTGTTAGAGAAAACGGAAGTGATGTCATTTTCATGAGACAATGCTGAGACTGGGGCAGTGCCGTGTCAACACATTCCTTTTTTATTTTCAACAAGGCTAATGCAGACAGAAATTGTTTTATGCCTTTCAGTAATTGAAGGACTACACATCAGTGTGCACAGCCTTAGACGTCAACTTGCCAGACTTAGACTTTACAGACGCAAACATCGAAGTGATCCTGAAACTGTAGCGAGCTTCATTACAACACAACTTCTTGGTTAGTATAGGCTACCCACTGGACTGAAATTAATGAATTCAACTTCTGTGAAGTTTGCTTATTCTCTCCGTATGTCACTTATCTTTTCTAAGTGTGTTCTGGTTTCCTTCCATTTCCACCCAGTCCAAAGATATGCGGTTCAGGTAAGTGGTCTCTCAAAATTGCCCATTGTCTGAGTGTGTGTCCGCACTGGTCTTAGCAAACTGAATGCGCCTGGCATTTGTTTTAGTTTTCTTGACACTCCTAAAACTCCTAAAACTATCCAAACTACAATCATAATAATCATAAACATGAAAAACTGAATAATTGAATAGAGTATTTAAAGCCCCTGTGTCGCCAGTTAAGGGGTGGTCACTCCTTTGATGTGTAGTCCTTCAATTATTGAAAGGCATAAAACAATTTCTTTCTGCATTAGCCTTGTTGAAAATAAAATGGAATGTGTTGACACAGCACTGCCCCTCATGAAAATTAAGGAACCACCATACAAATGCTCTAAAACTGCTGAAGAAAAACAAGCACATCTGCATTAAAAAGAAAGAAAGAACTTAGCTGAATATGTGCATTAATGTGGCTCCTTTTTTTTTTGCATTGTGAAATCAAATTAGTGTATCTGGAACAAATGACAAAATATTAATGTATTGAGTGCCTGCTTCCACTGATGAATTTCCATAAAACTGAGTAAACATAAATCAAAATAGAAAACAGTTTAAAAAATACTTGAAACATTTTAGGATGTTGTTTTGGAGTTTTCTATTTGTGTGTGCGTTTAATAGCATTTTTCACAACTCTAAATTAATAGAATTTGATTAGTTGTCAATAATAATAATAATAATAATATTATTATTATTATTATTATTATTATTATTATTATTATTATTATTATTATTAACATATGGGATAGTAATCACTAAAGCAAATCACTGTGTTTTTGCTTTGAATATAAGTCAATGTACATATTCTTAAAATGGGTTGTCTTGTTTTATTGTGTATTTTGTAATAAATATTAAACACTGAATATAATTGCCTTTAACTTAAACATTTAGAGACTGTTTATCCGGGAATTAAGTTCCCCAAGGCACCCCACAGTGTGAATCAGGGTAACAATAAATACATAAGCAATGAGTTTAGAAGTCCAAAAAGAAAATAATATTGCCAGTTATTGCAATTTTATCTCCCCAATGTTACATACTGCACATTTTTAAGTACATTTGTGGAGGATCGCACTGTGCTAATTAATGATGTACTGAACATGAGAGAAAAACAGTAAAACATACATCTCCCACATGCATTTTAATTATTTGTATTTTCTGTTGAATGTCAACCATTATATAATTCAAATTAGTAAACAAACAATTCCCTTTTTAATATAGAAAAACAATATCAATGTCTGTAAAGTTAATGAGAAAAATAATTATTTAGATTTAAAGGTGAAGACATAAATGGAGTGCCAGTCAAACATCCATACACCTCCTGTCTAAACTCTTTTAAGGCTGAATGAGTACAATATACTTTCAATTAGAGCTGTATTTGTACATGTAGATGTTCAAACTCACTCTTACACAGCTTTACCATTACCATTGCATATTGTGTGTTACCTGAAAAGTGAAATTATTAATATTTTATTGAATGCATGCATATATATATATATATATATATATATATATATATATATATATATATATATATATATCTCCAAGAAGAATGATGAAATAATACAAGGACCAGTCAATGCATCTTCCACAGGAAATTCCCAGCAAATTGTGCTACAATACAGAATAAGCTGAATTTTGTAAAATCAAAAATAGCAGTACATCTAATGGATTAAAGAGCTTAAAAGCAAATATATAGATGATCAAGTATTATATAGTTATGTTAATTGCTGTGCATGTATTTGACCAAGCAAACATAATTTGGGTTCAGCAGGTACGTTTGCTTGGAAAATAATTTAAAAATGTATAATAATAATAATAAACTCTCCTCACAGAAAATTGTGTTCTCACAAATAATCAATTGATCCATTAACATATACTAAGTAAGTATAATTACCAACTACCCACTGTCATATATTTAAAGACAATGTTTGGAGTAAATTCTGTTTCTTATTTGCAACTGATAATGAAAATGGTAGAACTATAATGAAGACGTTATATTGGATCCTCATTCTTCAGGTGTGAAAATAATATTTGTGTCTCTTTTGAAGGTGTGAAAATTCTATTATCACACAAACAGTCAACACATTATATTGTTTGCTTTAATACAGTTATAGTAAATGTGTTTATGTGCAGCACCCTTTCAAAGAACAGACACAATTCCTACACATTTTAAATGTGAAAAAGCATTTTTTTATCCAGTACTAGCTTAAAATATGCTCTCTTTCAGAAAGCTAGACTTCCCTGTCATATTTATTTTATATCCATGAATATGGGACCCTAAACTAATATATATATAGACATACTGTGTACTGTGTCAGCAGTTAGAAATACATTTTGCACACACAAATCAGATTTAATTCTGGAAGTAGTAGTTATATGTTAGATTATCCTTTATCTTATCAAGCTAAATTATACCACAGGTAATATTGTTCCATAAAATGAAACACTGCAGAATTCATAGAAAAATTCATGAATTTGAATAATTTTTCCAAGGAAATACTGAATTTAAAGCTTGGTTTCATATATATATATATATTTGTTTTTCAGGAGGTATTTGAGTATTTGGTGCTATGGGGTCTGAACTGCAGTGGAACCTTTTCTAGTAAAGTCTTATATACATGTTCAGTGCTTATAACAAATATATTTTGGTAAACCTCCCTTTGGTTATAACTACAGAGCTTATGCGGTCAAGAAGCCACAGCACTTCATTACAGAAGATACGAGACCTTGAACAAGTATTAAAATGAAAAGTCATGTGGAACCCTGAGGCTTCATATTCATAGTTTGATGGTGTTCAACAGATTCCTGGAAGGTATTATGCTAATATTTTAAATGACCCGATTTTTTAAATTATTATTCCTAGGGGGCAACAAAGAAATGTCTGATTACTAATGATTTGCTTTTTTCCCTTAAAACGACCAAACAACTTCTGAAGAGTTGTGTAAGGCAATGAATTAAATAAAACCATAAGCTTCTCACTTAGAAATCAACTGCCAAGGGAAAAGGAGTGAAAAATAATAGCATTTCTGGGGCCCTAATAAGATGTAATTATATTAGCTAATAAGTGAGACACTCAGTGCTAGCAGTTATTAAATAATTCAGAGTTATTGTAGTAAGTCCGTAGGGATGTTACCAACATAGAAACAAAAAAAAAATGTTTTTTTACTGTTTCAAAAAAGTATCCCATGCTGGCATTTACATAATTAGCTATCATTAAAAGTGTATTTTCCCAGAACAAATCTGAGTCAATAATTACATAAACTGCGGGGAGGTTTTTCTTTTTCTTTTTTGCCACGGCAAACTAAATTAAAAACAAAGCATGCACTCTATATAGGTGGTCATATTCACAAAGCATTATTGGTTCAATAAACTCAATTTTATTTCAGTGATTGTAACTGAGAGCGAACTATTCTATATGCAGTCTACACATTTTGATAGGCAGTGATATTTTACTACATTTTCAAATAAATTACTTTTAAACACTATCAAAGTCTTCCGAGAAACAAGTAGTTCTGCTCCAAACTGAAACAGTGGGGAACTTATTTCTATACACATAAGGATCACTAATTGATTTCTGTTCAACACAGTTAATGATGTACAAGGCAACTCTGCTTGCTTTAGTAACTGCTGTAATGTACTTCCTGTACTAATTTAAGTAACTGTGTAACATATTGGGTTTACAGAGATGAAAGTCATAGTTGAAAGTGAAAGGTGATCCATACAGTAATCAAGATCTGTGGGATAGCATATGTAGAAAGTATCCACCCAGTGTTTGAATGACCTTCCCACTTAGGTCAAGACCATATAGTCCACGACCACCTTCAGGTGATTACTCAAGACGCATCTATTCTGACTGTACCAGCAATACAGCAGCCTATTCTCCTGGGCTACTCAGCACTATTGCTATTTTGCACTTTATTAAACTATGCTTCTTTATTCTACAATACTTACTTACTTACAATATGTATTCTTAGCACTTCTATTGTTTTACTGCAACTTCACCTATGCCTCCCCTTTAGCACATATCTAGAACTTAACTGTATCATGTCTGCACTTGTTACATCATTGTACTAGGATGTGCGTTAATTGTATTTTGTATTGATTGTATTACTGCACTTTTGTAAAGCTTTAAAATGTTTCTTGCACAAAGTGTAATAACAAGGACGTCTGCCAATAAATACATACATACTAGTTATAACTGAGTAATAACATATATAGTAAAGCATTTATATATGTAACTTGCAGGCACTGATCTAAAGTGATCTGAAAGAGATTATATTTAACTAAGTTTAATACTTCTGCTTAGTGAGTCACTTAGAATTACGTTTTACGTTTGTTTTTTGTTTTAGAGCAGGGAATTAATTTGCATGTACTTATGAATATTATCAAAAGGTTGCATATTATGCTTACATGTTCAAAATGGTTATGTGAAATGCCTTATTTTTATAGTGTTTACATGGCTACAAATGTTACTTTGCTTGTGAACATTTTAGCACAAAATTTGACAGCACAAAGTTGCTATATATATATATATATATATATATATATATATATATATATACTGTCTTTGCTGAAAAGTTTGTTTCTTTTGTTTATAATATACTGATTTGCTGATTGAAATGGACTGATCATCATTCATAATCAATTAACAAAATGCCAGAAAGTTCAGACCAGTCAAAAACAAATGCTCTAATTATGTCAGTATTTTAAATGTATTATGTATAGGTACCTACAATGAAACATTCAGATTAATGCCCTTTGCATTCACATTGGCAAAAAAATGCTTCATAAACGGTTTTATAGAAACATGATGTGCGTTCAGACAACTCATTCATTTCCCAATTCTAATTAAACTGTAATAGTATAACATTAATAAGATAAAAGCATATAAGTTGTGATTGCAAATAAAATTAACTGTCAGTTATGCATGCATGTTTCATAAGATGATTAAATCATATTTGTTTATTTTAAAGTATATATAATATATTAAGTGATACTTATTAATTAAGTACATAATGTTTAATTGACCCTCTTGACAAAATATGACACGACACATCTGAACAAACTGAGAGAGCATACATGCTTAAGTTTGACATTTACAATTATTTGGTAACTTTTAAAATTTACATTTGCTTATTTTATAGACTCTAAATCTTTTTTCTACTTTGAAAGATCTGTTCAGGGCTAAGGGGTTGTTATTTGTTGTGTTGTTGTTTATTCCCTCAAAATTATAGTACATTATGTTCGGCTTTTGTTTATCTGCCTCATACATTTGAGTTATATTTCTTGAAGCTATGTGATTTTCTCCAATGTGCCAAGACTTCTGTATTGAACATCATCTGCAAACTTAATACCAAAAAAATACCATTTGAAACCACTGTTACTAGAATAGGCTGATGCCAGCACATGCAGAATATTATACATGTGTTTACAAAACCTCACACCTACAAGGACTTCCTTGCCAAATTTCCCTGACAGGGTTTGGACAAAGAATAATGGATGCAGGATTATGCACTCTACCACCTGAATTACAGTGTTGCATTTTATTGTGACAGTGTGATCATACAACTTGGTGAGGATGATGCCTTATTTGGCATAAGTATTTAACTCTTAATTAGCTTGCAAGACCCCTTCTTATTTGAGCATGAACTCATCCATCAGAAGTGTTTCAATAATTTACCCCCCATAAAAGTTTGCTAACAACATGACACACAATTCAACAATCCCCTTTTTCAGGGATCAGTGCATATAGACACAATATTCCATAATGTGTTCTTAAACATTTAGCTGCCTTTCAAATAATAGTAAAAATACAAATAATAATACACAAAACCAGGCACTGTGGTTTTGAAATTATACATGAACAAGGTCACCTACCTTAAAGAATGTCATGGTTGCACCATCTTCCACAACTCCATACTCAATTTTTGTCTGCTTTGCCAAGTCATCTGCTGAATCTATTGGTGACTCCATGCGCTCCACTGTTAGAAACGCTGCTAAGTTAGCAGTATATGAGGAAATGATGATCAAAGTGAAAAACCACCAGATACCTCCAACAATCCTAGTGGAAAGGGCTTTGGGCATGAGCTCAGAACCTAGTAAAAAGGAGGAGAGAGTGTCAACTAAACAATGCAATTATCTCATAAAAACAAGACTGGATTTATCCCAATACTGGATCTTCGAGACAACCAAAAGTTAGAAGAATGGCTAAACTTTGTGAAAGTTAGAATAGACCAGACTAGATGTGAAAGTTGGATTCCAACTATAATATATAGTGTAAGATTAATATAGTATAACAGAACAGAGTGTTAATGGAACTTTCTGTGGAACATAGACTTAAATTACCCATAAAAGAGCATCTTGACCCAGTCAGGTCTTGCTTATTAAAATGATTCGGTAAGAAATATATGGAATTAAAGATCAGAGTCTCAAAACAACAGATCAATGATCTGCTATGTAATATCTCTGGGTGAGCTTTTTTCTTCAAACAGTCATGTTTATTTTAATGGAAATCAGACTACATCCCATGGTATAATGCTTCTCTAACATGTAACTGATAACAATATACAACAGATCACTATAGAGGACCATTTAGATGGAACAAATTTGTGGTTATCACCGTTTTAAATCTGTCTTCGGTGTTCTAGCAAACAATGTGATTTGACTTGCTTTGAAATATTCGCTCTAAGAATAAAAACCTGCAGAATACAATAGAATGACAAACAGCTATTTTTGGACTACCAGACCTTTGTAAGACTAGTTTATTGAGAATGACTACATACTGACTTACTCTTTCCTGCATGACAAAGTTATTAACAAAATGTAAATAAAGAAACATACAATGTGTACATAGAAAGTATATCTTAAATAAGATAAATGTGCTTCTCATATTACTCAGTTCTGGTCATAGAAAGCTTTAATGGAGTTGTCTTAATTCCTTAAACTCAAATAAATAGTAAGATAATATCTGCTTTCCCGTGATGCAGTCCACAAATGATCAAAATATTGTATTTTGTCCAGCTTTCAGTATATATCTCTATATAAAAAAACAACACCACAAAAGCCAATCTCAATCTGTAGAAGTGATGCTTCATGTTCTTTTCTATTTTATTTCTGTCAGAACCAGCAGGACCAGTCAAATAAATGTTCTATTCCTTTTCAACAGTGAAACACTGAATGTCTGGGAAACAAGGCTTCTGCTGCATTTCATTAAACCTCATAGAACAAATTAACATTACCTTGGGATGGAGATTGAATGTGGTACATTATAAACACCCATAAGATGCCCAATGAATCATTAAATTGCACATTTCTATGCAAGGCAGAAGGTGTGGCTAGCCTTTTCACTTTGAAAATCCCATGCCAGAGCATTCTGCACACACAGTGTTGCATTTTTACAATGTCATTCCCACTGCAACAGTGAGTTTGCGCCTTCAGAATGAATCTGTGCAATTTGTATTAATTAGGGAGTTATTTCTGTCTTCGTGTCCAAGGCCTGGCAGTTACATGTCTGATGCCCTGTTGTTATTAATCTGCATTAAAAAATTTAATAAGAACTGAAATCATAGCTTCATAGCTAACTTCTAGATTCTATTTTTTAAATGTCAAATTATGTTTTTTCATTGTATGCTGCTCAATGATCATGTTAAGGCACATGACATTTTGATAAACCCTTTTCTGGTCATGGAACAAGTTCGGCACATAACTGAATATTTATCACTTCCTCAAACCTTGGCAAAATAATTCATAACATTTTAAAAATAATAAATACCCTTCAGATATGTAGCAAGAATAGTATAATGTAAGAACCCAATAAACATATGGTAGACAGTGCGCTCTTTTCTGTACTCAGTGGCGGCTGGAGTTGCCTGCTCATGATATAATCAAACTGGGAATTCTCCAGTTTACAACTGAAGTAGATTGGGGTAGGGGGGAGTCATTGTATTTTACTTTGAATCAGTTGTTAGAGTCTAATGATTAAAGCAGTAGTGTAATTTAGTGTTCCCCCAAAACACAGGAACTTAAACTTTGTGAGGAAATTGAGATTCTTTGGGAATAAATAAATAATAATCATAAATGTAATTTGATTTAGTATTATTTATTTCATGCAGGAATAATGAAAAAATGTGAGTGGAGGAGGGGGGAAGGTTCAATGAGATTCCTAACAAGCAAGTGTTGCTGTAAATTTTAATCTTGCAGATTCAGTCTTGAAGCAACAGGTAATGGACTGTGCGAAAGGTACAGAACATAATGATTCTGAAAAGCCAATTCAGTATTGGCTTAAATGCCTTTAACAATAATGTTTAAAAAAACCTCTTTCTCCCAGTCCATTTTGTCACCTGTTACTCAAGGAATGAGCTTGGACATGACAGCCAACTCCAGCTCCAGACGTCTGCCTAGAACACTGTAAGGAAAAAGAGAAATATACCTTGCTCCTTTTGCTCCCTCGGCCCTGTCAGGCGCACAGTTAGACATGATTGAAAATAAGAACATTACCCAGGATGCTCAGCAGTCCAGACTGCTCTTTGAACAGCAGCACATTGCAAAACCAGAGACTGGGGAAGAAAGAACAGTGGGAATCTCTGATGCCGAGGTCACAATTACCACAAGTTCGTATCTTACCCATGTACCTGAGAGATGGTACCACCTAGGCCACTGAAACAGAGCCTGGTTGGGGCTGACTGTCATGTACCCAAGGTAACGTCATGTCCAACACTACATCCCACAGTTTTCTGGGGGCTAGCAAGCCATGGACAGGGGGGCCTCTCTACAGTGTAGTCTGGTGCAATGATGAGGACATGCCAAAAGAAACAGTATCCTTATTTAGCCTAGATTGTATCTGTGCTTCAACCACATCTTCTCAACCCCTGTCCTCGCCTGCCAAATTGTAGTGCACTTTACATTCTAGATCCGTAAGATCAAGACTGCCAAGTACATAGTTGATGCACTTTAAAAGATCTAACAAACTCGTACACAATTCCACAGGCCAGATTATCCACTGTGGGTGAACTGCCCATCTACTAAATTTACTGTGGGCTACTGGACCATAGCTTACCAACAGTGGGAAATAAGGACTGCTTTACCTTATGCTGGATTATAGAACCATTAGAAAGTTTTATTTTCATGTATTTATTCATTAATGAAAATAAATGAAACCTTCATGTGTGACTGTGACTGTAATCATAAAAATGTCTGTTCTCTAATCCACCTATCATTGCTAAAAGAAACAAATAGTGTTGGGATACCCTAAGAGAGAGTAGTTTATAAATTATATGAGTTCTGCTTGGTGAAAAAAAATGGACATTTAAAACCACAAAGTGAGAATGGTTAAGTTTGAATTAAATTATTTGATAAATTATGGATTATTATTATAATAAAATAGTTTGGATGTCCCCCCAAATTTAATTGGTTACAATATCTGGGTAATATCTAGTCTGGTCTTACCCCTTAATGGTGATTAATGTTGGTTTGCAATGTCCAGAATGACAAAATCATGTAATCATGCTTAATACATTTTATGACATGCATAAGAGTGGCATAAATCACAACCACATACAGTTTGGATAAAAAAAGGCCAAATAAGTCATAAGGTGTTCAGTTTGAGTTTAAGCAAAGTTGTAATTTGTTTAATGATCTATGGCTGATTGAACCTTTCATTACTTCATGCCATTCTGAAGGTGGCAAGTTAAATGCCACTGCGAACATGCTAAATAATTTGCTACACAGGTATATGCTACTAAAGTCTCTTGAAAGTGAGCTCAAAAAATGTTTCCATATGTTGCATTGGGCAGAAGGAATGTGAAAATGCAACATATTCTCCAGCATGCGTTTGAGAAATCATCTTTGAATGAAACCGCAGTTTCATTCCAGTGACGTCTAATTGTAGCTTAAGTTATCGGGGACAGAAACTAGTTGAGAAGATGTGATCTTTGGTTACAGAAATAAATGGCAGGCTAAGAAACAGCATACTGTTCCTTTCAGTTGACAAAATACTTACCTCCATGACAAGAATCTGTGGAGGAAACTGATGGCAATGCATGCATGACAGGGAAATGATGACCTCTCTGAACTATCAATAACCTACGTATGAATACCACTTGTTTCTCAAGTTCCCTTTTATGCAAACGAGTACTGCTACTAGCTACATGCACAGAGGCACCCATGCAAGCATTATGGGCCTGAAAGAGCAGTTACCCCCAGCAAAAAAGTGGGACATGTGCCCAAAGGGAGGAGCAGGCTGAATCGTGTACCTTGCTGCATGAGAGCTCCAACTCCAAACCAGAAACTATTTAGCAAGGTAAAATTGTTTTCCACCACGTCGGAGTCAGGATTGCATGGGTGGGGATTATACCATTCATAGGGACTAAACCTGTGGTAATTGACAAAGAAGAACAGATTTTTAGCAAAGGCAGAAGCTGGGGAAAAATGACTTATTAGCCTGTAGAAATAAAGGAAGAAAAACAGGTTAAATGATAGGCAACCACATCTATTGAGCAAGAACAGTATAAGCAATTATCATAATATTCATCATAATAATATAAAGCATTTTGAGTTACATTAGAACAAGGATACTTAGTTCTACATATTTCAATTGAACCTTTTTTTCTAAATACTGAGAAGATTAGAATTTTACATGTATATTATTTGAGAATGAAAATATTCAGCAACAATTGTCAATTTCTACATTTGGTTAGCCTATAATGGATATAATGAATGGTTTCCTATAGTGAGGCTATAGAACCACTTCATATAAAATGCTGGGGCGTTGCTATCACAGAGGAACAGTACTGTTTTATTAATTGCAAAACAATGCTGTGCCCTGCCACGGTGGACCATAATTAAAGATTTCTGTCCTAATATTTGGATGTCAATATCAAATGACTCAGAAGTTATTTGTTGGGATCTTGACCTGTATACTGTATTTATTTGTTAGTGATACAGGTTTTTATCCCTAAATTTAATAATGAGAAAAGCTGGCAGGAAAACTGATTAATGGTCATGTAAAAAACACAAAGGTGGTGTAGGCTTGATTTCCTATAGATGTCCCCTCCCCCCCAACCAAAAAAAAAGATTACTAACTTTTTACAAACCGTTAACATTCATTCAATTTGCCTGTCACTTTGTTGTTTGTTATTAGAAATGCTTCATGGTATTAAAAGCTTTAAAAACAACAACAGTACAAATTGTACTAAAGATCATTTAAAAAAAAAAAAAACGAATAATACAAAAAAAACTCTGACAATCAATAAGCCACTCTGCTACCAAAGAGAATGCACAATGTTGACATTTTTGAATTAAAAGCAATTAATTCCGTGATTTAATCGAAGAAATCTGAATAATGTCTCTGTCACTTCAGAAAGCGCAATCCCAATAATCTTTTCAGCTCATTAAAATGCAGTAGATGAAACACTCAATTTTCATCATCCTAACACAATATTAGAGTACCCCCCCCCCTTCCTTTAAGCTTGCACTTTACGAGCAAAGAGATTTTTCATTTATTTATGTTAAGTAAAAGTGACATTACATTAGTAAAGGTTGATTGGGTTACAATTAAATATCATGACCTGATTTATTTTGTGCTGGAGCAGTAAGATTAGGACACTTTTAAAAGAGTCCACCTTTTATAGCTGAAGGAGAATCCTTTTTACACTATTTGAGAACTTCTCGGGGGAGATCGTCTTTATAGTTGAATTTCACCTTAAAAAAACAAAAAAGTTTGACTTTGAAATGCACGGTAGTATCTGATTTTCAGGAAGTCATCCCCCGGTATGTTCTCTGGATATGAAGAGCTGAAAGCTAATTACCACATGCAAAGACATATTCTGTCGAACACAAAAGTATGTAGTCATCAGCCTGTGCAGACTGGGGAAACAAGAATGGTGCAGTGAATACAGAAATTATGCTATTGTATGCAATGTTGTATAACCTATTTTTGTTAGTTACATGCTGAGCGATTAGCTGTCAGTTTAATCTGGAAGGAATAACCTTTTTTTATCTTGGGTCTTTAAAGCCACTGAAGCAGTAGGCTGCACAAGGTCAATATCAAGATAACTTGTAACAGAATCAGCAGTCTCTCCTCTGCAGATCAAAACTGACTGGAGGATCACTGTGCCTCAGGTTCAGCTGATGATTTTCACGATAACTTTACTCCAAAAGAGCTGACACCAAATACCTTTGCCCGAGATTGGATTTAAATATTTTCTATGAGAGGTTTGCACATATGAAACGGAAGATATAAAAACTGAAAAACTTCCAGATGAGCAAATGGTTTTAGTTTGGTTTCTTTTTATTGCTAACATATAGTGTGTTAGATAATAAGATTTGACTGATACAAGATGATCAATATAATATCAGATCAATAACATTGCCCAATACAAAAACAATGTGGGTTTCAATGCTTGAATACAATAATAATTTATTTAACAATTGAAATATAACAACATCTTTAAAACAAAAGTGGTGTTTTGTATTTTCATGGTATTTCTGTACAAGTTGAAACATTTAGAAAATGAACTGTGTTTTTTCTATTGGGCATACAAAATCTGTTTAATTCAATGGTCTAACTGATCATTGATTACTATAAAAATAAAATCGAGCTTTCAAATAATGACACACTGATTGACTGAAAGGTTATTGGGCAATACACTTGCTTTAATTACTTACTCGCTTCAGGGAAATGATGACTTTGTTTATTAATCGTGCAACTGTAGAGGATAGTAATGCCGATTCAATTAAACACAATTTACTAAAAATCTATTCTTATTGACAGTCTCCACAATTAACTGAACTGCAGTAAATGAAAATTGTATTTTTATGAGATAGGTGTTGATTTTTCTGTTTTAACCAACAGAAATATATGGGCCTAATTTCTCTGTGACTGCTAACTTAAAGCCTTTTCCAAAGCCTTCTCTTTGTTTAAAATTAAATTTAAATCAAATCATAGTGACATAATAAAGTACATGAAGAGTCCAAAATTAATTACCACTGCTGATTTATCTCAAAGAAAGCATGCTCTACTGCTTGGTATGTCCGACAAACTTTTGCAATAAAAATAAGAACATAAAAGTAATTCATACACTCTTGTGAAAATATGACATAATTAACACATTCTCCTACATAAAGCCATTTAATTAAATATGATGCACTTAAACTAATGAATACTTAAAGGTAGCAGATGAGTATTCAAGCAGAAATACACTAAAGGGTCACATGACTAATATAATATTCCAAAAAAGCAGAATATTAATCATTACAATATTCCTAGAATCGTTAACAGAAATATGCTTGCAAGTATGGTATACATATGTACATTTCAGCCATATCTCTATTATTATTATTATTATTATTATTATTATTATTATTATTATTATTATCATTCTTCTTATTATTATTAGTAGTAGTAGTAGTAGTAGTAGTAGTAGTAATAGTAATAGTATTATTTCTACAAACTACAACTGATGCAACTTCAAATCCTATAAATGAAAATCTGAAAACCACAATTTCTACAAATAAAAAATCATGTTGGCGCGAGGATGTGAGAATAAGGATCCAAGCAAGTGTAGCAAAGTCACCTTATGATTATAACTTCTTATGTTTAAGGGTTTCTGTATAGCCTAAAGAGGAGTCATCATCATTAGCAACATCATTGAATATGCCATTTTTGGTAAATTAGCTTAGAAACTGCTATAATCATCACCCTCTCCTGCTTTTAATTTTTAACGTTAAATAAAGTTGGGTAACAATGCTTTTTACCCCCCAGAAAAATAACTCATATTATTCCCAGAACCCACAAACATGACTATAAATAGCACAGTCACATAGGTAAGCAAATTATTATAACATTATGTTCTGTCACACTTTCCTTGATGGTTTTTGGAAGTGACTATTATATGCACATAAGTTGCATGGGCAACTAGCTCCTAGCTATACACACAGCAACATCAAATACCTTTCCTTTAGTGCCATTTTGGGTATTGGTTGTTTGGTTAATGTATTTATTTTGATGCAGCATATACTTAAACGCAAATTCCAGCAAGTAACTACAATTATTTACTGACATTAAAAGTAAACAAATACATGTTGTAGTTCTGCAGTGCTGTTTCATTATTATGCTACATAGAAGATAATCTTTTCAATATGAAGTCACTATCACAATTCAGACTATATTTCACTGCCTTGTCCAAAGCTCTGAAATCCCATGCCTATAGCTAAGGCTATTTTAATGTATAGCTGCTATGCCTTAATAATTTATGGGTACACATAGCTGCTTTGCACCCAACTTGGACAAGGCAATATGTTAAGTTTCTGTTTTTTCTAAATGTGTGATGTATCCACTTAATCACTTGTATGAATACATCACCCTATATCCATCATATATGTGCAACACTAAGGATACTGTGTGGCACATTCGAAAAACATTGCAAACCCTAGGTAACCTAAAGTAAATATTTCATGTAATCTGTTTATAATAAATACTTTGCCTATGGCTTACTGTAGTAATGCTTTTTTTACCCATGTTTTCAGCACTTGCCCATGTTACATCACAAAAACAGTACAGATATGTAGATACCTTAGTTTGGTACACAGCTGCTGTGTACAAAGCCTTTGTGAGTTTGTGCTATACAGTGTAAAGGACTTTAACATTATTAACATGGAAATATCATTTCAGAGCATTCTGAACAAATGAAAGCAAAAATAGGCTCTAAGCATCTCATAAATTGTGGGCAGTCCATCAGTATTTTTAACTAAAAACACAGCATCCTCTATTTGTGACTTCAATGAACATTAAATCTCATACCAGATGAGAAATTAAAGGCTTTCATGTTACTCACATATACACATTCATACACATTTTTGTGCCTAGATGTTTAAGAGTATGGGTAATTATTTTTTAATCACTTTAATGGTAATTCCCCAAGGATATTTACCTCTTTTGGTGTTGAATTTAAACTAATAGCATCTGTTATTTTCCAATTCAGTGGACAGGATTATGTATGCATTTTTGTATATTTTATGAGCAAAACACAGTGTGTGCTAATGTAAAAGGGTGGCAGGCAATTCTTAATTTCACGTTCTTATGGCAGACTGTACAACATTTGCTTTTCAAATTAACCCATGCATTACCATGTTAATTATTTGGTAAAATCCTTCATCTGGAGTCCGGGACAAAACTAACTTGTGGAGTCAGGATCACTAATTTGATTCCAGGCTGTTCCATTGGCTGACTATGGGTGTGTGCCTCAAGTCATATTCAAAAATTGCTCTTAAGCCATTTGGAATTAAAATTGGAGTTATAATTTAGGTGAGAATTGCTGGCTCATTGCAGAACAGAGACACCTGCAGGACTGGAATTAATCTGAAACATAATTTATGATTGCCTGGTTTAAATTATGTCTTCACTAAGCTCTATGTATGAAATGGAAACTATTTAACTCTCCAGGTATTTAAACAATAGCTTAAATTTAGGCAGATATCATATGGTACATTAATTAATACACATTAGGAGTTCAAATAGCCTTGAGGTTATTATTAAAAATAGCTTCCATTCAGCAGGTTATGCAAGTTGTCACTGGTTTCTGTATTTAAATCTGTACAATGTATTAATGTCTACAATTTCATTTTCTAAAGCACAAATCATTTAATCTTTAATTTCATAATTATGTCCGAATCTACCTTTTGGCTACACATATACTACCTCTTCCATAGAACAGAGTGGCTTAATGATAGACAGCTAAAAAATAAATAAGACATTAGGACCCATGCAGAATACAAATGAATACATTGCTGATAAATACAGCTTTACGCTGATCATTTCAAGTTCACTCAATATGCCTCAAATCGAAGTTTCCCATTTGATTTGAAGGATTCTAGCCAGAATCCAAAGCATTTAAGCTGTGCGTTTACAGCTCTAGCCTTTGTGACCTAACAGAAAGAGTTTTGGGGTGACCCCTCTTGTAGAGGATTTAAAAAACAATATGTCAGGAATTAAATGCTCCACTAGAGCTTCACAAATCAATTAGTTTGCAGACTGGCCAATGTAACAATTACTACAGTGCTAAGCTCCATGTTTGATTTTTTTCCCCCACATGAAATAATTACAGCTTTCTGTAAAATAGAATTCTGCTTTCTATTGCTTTCACAATTCTGTTATGGAAACGGCACTAAATTATTATTTTTAGCATACATTTATATATATATATATATATATATATATATATATATATATATATATATATGCTTGTGTGACAAATGTGCTTAAAAACATTAACATTGTGTGTGTCAGTTTTAAGAGTAGAACACAAACTGATTTTTAAATTGTATGTTGAATTAAATGTACTTTTGTTAAGTCTAGTGGATATTAACTCTGTCTTATATCATATAAAAGGTAAGTTTTATTTGTTTGTTTGTAACCTTACTCCACTATCTAACAGAGATTACATAACTGATTATATCAAAAATGAAACAACCAAAATAGACTTTCTATCTCAAATATCATCCGATTCCCAAATTCACTGCAGTTTACAGTGGGCTTTCATCAGTCTGTTAAATAGAACACAGTAAACATAAATAGTAATGTATTTGTCAAGTTACATAAATAGTAATGTATTTAATCATTGGAATTGTCGTTGTTTTTGTCTTTTTATACAAATGGCTCCCTGATCAGAGACTCCAGTCATGCAGAAGGACTGATGGTGATTAATTTCAACCATAAATAATCAAGATCTTCCTCTGCAGAGAAATTATACCATTCGTCAGAGACCTAATTACTTTTGTTTGTATTTCAATCATTCATGGATGATGCTCAACCAGATTATGTGGCATATAGATACATACATACTAACACACATACATGCTAAATACATCTAATTCAAAATAATCAGAAATAAAATACCATGCTGAGAATAATAATATATATTATGGCATGAAAAAGGCTCTCTCTCTCTCTCTCTCTCTCTCTCTCTCTCTCTCTCTCTCTCTCTCTCACACACACACACACACACACAAACAGGCAAAAAAAACATAGTTTAGTTCTTAATCTGCCTCTGTTCATCTGTTAATCTTAATCTGTTTTTCCAGTAAAACATTTTTCTCTCTCTCTTACGGTCAGTGTCATGGATAAAATATAAATAAGTAAAAATAAAAATCTGAAAAGCATGCTATCATAAACTGTATTAAATGCTGTGGCTTTGTATTGCATATAAAATAAGAAAAAAATTGAAGGGGAAATACTTATGAACTTACCCAATTCTTAAACAGATTATAAACATAGGTGCATATTCTGAACCAACTTAGATGACAGTTGCAGCTTTTCTCTTTCACATGATCATATTGCCAGTAACATTGAAATAAGCCATTAACTCTAGAACTCTCAGGCTTAAAAAAGTACTGCTATGGTGGCCTAAAAGTTCCAGGGTTAATGAATCGTTGTTTGTTTTTTGTGTTTTTTTTTTTTTCCACCATGCTTCAAATGGTAACCTGGGATACTAAACTGCAGTAGTAACAATGAAATGAACAATTACTGTTGTCTGTCAGCCCCAGAGGGTGATTTCACAGTAGCACATACAATTCTTAATTAAGTAAAAATGGCTAAAATAGAAGAAGAGGTGTGTTTCAAGTGTCTCAGAGGATCTGCTGAAAAGTAAATCGCCAGCTTCAATCTTACTCCCTCCAATATCTAAGTTAATGAAGTAGCTTTTCTTGACAGTTTAATCAACTTTGGTTTCACAAACACCAGAACATCCCTGTAAACAACATGTTTGTGTAGCAGTACAAGCACAAACTTTATAAAATGAGATCTTGAACTGTGTCACATAAAATGAAACACTCAGGTTTAAAAAGGTGAAATAAGAAAAGCACACTACACCAATTGCGACAATTCACATAAATATATATATATATATATGCCTCTATGCTTATGATTGGGTATGACATTCTTCTTGAAATTCATGTTTTGGAGGATATTTGGTACAAGAAGCAAAGCTTGTGTTGAGAAGGATGTCATACACACTGTAAACCACGGAGGCGGACCTGTTTTCCTTGGGTGGTTGGTTAGCATCCTCCATTTCTGATGCCCTTGTTAGGGCTGATGGATGGATTCCAAAATATACGAAGATATATAAGCCAAAGCACACACTCGAGTTTACTATTGAATGCTTAAGGGACTACAAGATCAACATTCTTGATTGACTATCACAATCTCCAGACCTCAATCCAATAGAAAGACATAGTATGAACTGAAAAATCAGTACACAATTGCAAGCCACACAACCAGAGGGAGATTCTGCATTAAGGGGTGGTTGAATATCCATCCATAGAATTTGATTAACCTATTAAAGGAAAAAGGACTCCTCCTTGTTATCAAAGCCAATTTCAATTAACTAAATTCTTATATGAATCAAGTTAAACATATTGTATTTTGAAATATATGTAACTACCTTTGACAGTTACTATTGATACATACAATATTGCTAGTTATACAATTTTTTACTTTTTGCTGTCTTTGTATTGACAAATGCTGAGTGTATATCTATATTCTCTTGCTAAATTTACTTTTAGTTACAGTTCCTCAAGGGTATGAATACATCTGATGGCTAATGTAAACATATAGTTTAAATCAATGGAGTGACAGTCAAAAATGTAATTCCGATTAATTCAACTGGAATCGTTACAGTTTTTATAGTGTGAATCAATGTTCAACCAACTTTGAAAATATAATTCCATGGATTACTAATATTATTTCAGATTAAGGATTTGAATGCCTTTAATTACAACTATATATGAGAAATGTTTGTACCAGTAGGTTAGTTCCTGCACGTTTGTCTCCAGCAAGTCCTTTAGTATGGGCTAGACCTAGTTCCTACTGTTAACTAATCCAACTAAAAAATACAAATGTCTTATGTCCTTAGGGACCTGACAGAGACACTTTGTCCAACATGGAGATGAAGGTTGCCCGCAGTATCTGTGAAGAAGAGATATAAATGATCTTTGTCTTCATAGCAGAATCAGAAATCAGAATATCCTACAAAATTGACAGAATGAAACATGATTTCAACTAATAATAAAATAAAGTAAAACATTTTCAGTATCTATCTATCTATAAGACTAATTTGTTTACAGTTTTATTCAATACTAGGACTGTATATAATAATAATAATAATAATAATAATAATAATAATGTTTTAAATTAAGTATTTCATAATAATAATAATAATAATAATAATAATAATAATAATAATAATAATAATAATAATAATAATAATAATAACATTAAATACTTCAATTTAAAATCACTACACATTTTCATTAAACCATGTTTACATATGTTTTGTGGAGTCCACAGAGACACACCGCAGGTATCTGAGACAATGACTTAGACCAAAACCAAACTTTGACCAACCTGTCAATCACTCACTTGAATTCTCAGATTATTCAAGTACTCTAATTTCAACATAATTCAAAGCCACAATCAAATATGTGTTTTTAATTTGCAATTGGCTACTTGGTCAAAGTTTAGATTTGGTCTGGGCAAATGGCCAAAATTATTCCAGAACTTTATAACAGCCTGCCACTTGCAAATTCGAAATCCAATACTTAAAGCCTTTCCATTGGATACACACAAATAAGCCACCCACATGTAACACAAGTTACATGTTTAGAATGTGTGATTGGCAAGTGGTTCATAGTTTTGATTTAATCAGGACCCAGGCCTTATATGTTAGATGTGCTAAGGATCTGGGACATCACTGGTTCAAGTCATGGCCAAGTAGGCAACTGAAGAGCAATAATTGCTTATGTCGGGCTGGAGAGAGAAAATTGACTGGGATAAATTTGTTATAATTTCTTATTTCTCCAAAACATCTCCTATGCAACAGCTTAGCAAAATCTTCTAATTAGATTTACCAAGGAACAGACAATTTTTCCAGGCAGCTTGATTTAACTTAATATTAATGGGAGGTCAATTATTTAATAATTGCAAGCTCTGTTGTACATATCAGTGCATTATTTATGTTTTTTTTTTCTTTTAATATTAACTAAATGCCATAAAGTACTTTTATTTATTTCTGTTTATGCTACATAATTGTTTTTTGTACAGATATAAAAAAGCAACAAGCTAAAAAATATATATCTGCAGACAAACACATTCAAAACTAATACAAAGCTAGAAAGTAGCGACAATTATTATTTCTATCTAAGCCATTATCACAGTCTCCCATTTAATGAATGGTCTCTCACTTGGTCCTCCTACCCTGTAATTAGCAAGATAGAACATAGTCCTCTTAGGATCTGGGTAATTTATACAAAAATTGAGTTTGTCTTCCTAGAATCATTACATTGTAAAAGGTAGGTGAGGTTTACACAGAGGCTGACATTTAATTTCCACATGACAACAGCCTTCTTGACAAGAGATCAGATTCACATTGAACATCACAGCAAAACAGTTATCCATTTTAGAGTGCATAATAATTCATTGTTGCCCTTCACCGTACATTAAATGTCAACCCTTCTAGTGACGAGAATATAAAAATAAAGTCAGAACCTAGGTTCTAAGCTATTAAAATGAACTATGCTATATTTAATTTAAGTAAACTCAACACTGAAAATGGAGAACTTCATACATATGCAACTAATAATTCAGGGGGAATAATTCATTCTTTATCTGCTCTGTTTAATCACATTAGACTATACTGCTGAAAGGAGTAATTAAAGACTGCCACTTTATGTACTTATCTCTTTCTAAATTTACATTGCTAAGATTTTTTGAATGTGTAATTACTTGAGAGAATGTAACTGCATGTATTTTCAGCAAGTTGAGTTTCTGTGATTCTTAACTTCAGCAAGTAAAACTATAATTAACTGCAAATTGGACAATTGTTAACTTCTTCGAATATTTCTACCACCCTGATAGATACGGGGGAAAAAATGGAAAGGGAATCAATCTCTGATCTGAACGATTGTAATACATACAATCCTGCATCTTTGCTGCCTGTGCCATTATAATCTATAAACAACCATACAATCCTACATTTATGCTTTTCTTGCCATAACAAAATTAAAAACGTAGACGTACGTACAGTAAAAACTTTGGATAATGTCAGCTAGTATCTTATAATGACAACTCTTGACTACTCATATATGAATTAATCATGGAATTATAATTTCTAAACAATCTATCACAGATAAAATACATAAATAATATTGTTCCTGTCCCGTGAGGGTTCTATCAAGACAGTCCGGAAGTAACAATGAAGATTGAAATGGTGGCCTATCATTCTCTAACCATGGTCACGGCTAAAGACTTACACACATGCATACCAACAAAGAACCAGCATAAAGCCTGTCCACTACACAGCGATATTTGAAGCAAGGTGAAGAAAAAAATAACAGTCCTTATAAAAAACATGGGAAGGGCAGCAAGTCACCCTAACTAAAAAGCCTGATGTGATAAACTGCTTCCTCTGTGCTACTGTGAATGTATCTACTCACAGTGCCTAATATGACTAATTTAATGCCTCTCTTCAGATGTTTTCTGTTACTCCACATTATCTCTTCTAGAGCAGCGTGTGCAGTGAGACGATGTAATGTGTAAAATTCAGTTAACTGCTTCAATTATTCTTGGAGACAGGATTCATCACTTACGTCGTGTCAGCCTACACAGGAGAACATTTTGGAGGGATCTTTTTGAGAAATTATTTTCTGGAACCCACAGCCTACTTTAAATCATGCTTATATATACAAATAAAATCAGGTTTCTCAGCATTTAAATTTCCAAAACTTGCACTGGCTAGAACTTTGCCTACAATATTTGGAGCAATGTAAATTGTGGGGTATTTTGTAAACGATCCAATTTGTCAGATTGAATCAAATACATTGTCTTGTTTTTTATTTTCATATGTTTTCTTTATTTGGAACTGCAAGCTGTTTCTGTCTACTGAGACACCATTTGATAGATAAATCATGTATGTGTTTTGTTGCTGTTGTTGTTTATCATATACCTATAATGAATACATATTAATGTCAGAATGTGCTTTCTGATTGAAGCAGTTATTTCTGTTTTTTATTGTTAGCATTCTTATCTGAAGATAGAGTGAGTATTTCTGATATCTTGTCTTTAAAATCTTTCTTCATCGTTAATATATTCATACTCTGTCTTATTATTGTTCCTGTATAAAAGAGGTCAACTTTAATGACTGTAAAATGAACACATTAGTAACTTAAGTTTTGTCAGTTAAATTACACAAACCTAAAGGCAGCACATTTGGACTTAATTTTTTGAAGCCAAAACCCCTAATTAAACCCCTAAGTAAAGCTGGTAGTAAAGGAACCACTGCTTTAATGTTGGTTGAATATGAATTCCAATACACGGAAGCTGTCTGATCATTGTTTCTATTTCTGTCTCTTTTTCTCTGTATCCTTATCACACATGTATTACACATGTATTAACATGGTTATTGCATTGTAATACACAGTGTAGAGATAATGACAAGTGTATATGTATTGCACCTGGATGTAAATTTGATTGAATATACAAATTCTAATTTTGTTAGTTGTTTTGCTTTGCTTTTCATCATTGACCATATGCAAAACAGGTCAGCATCATTGGCAGGTATCACCAGTTCATGTAGGCCACATTCTAGCCAGTGCCAGTTTAGGGCTTCTTTTTACCAGAGAGAGATTCAAAGGTCGATTCTGGGAAACAACCCACAAGATATATCTGGTAATATGCAATTATTAAACAGTTGCTAAAAGAATCACTAAAGCTGACATGTTACCTGGCTATGACAAACAGCACACAACTGACACCCAAGTAAGCCAGCAGAATATACATCCAGATATCAGGGGAGAGTGGATTCAGGAAGGAGAAAACACCAGGGTTTGTACCATTGGGCTTGCGGTACAAAATACTTATTCCCAGCGTCATGAAGGGCTTGGAGAAGTCAATGACCTTCTCCCGGACATAGGTGATAGCCAGGGGAGCAACTGCAAGATCAGCTTTCTGTCAACAGAAACATAAAGAGAAGAAAAATAGAGTGCAAGTCAAGAGTGGAGGATGGGTAGGGGCAATCAAATTAAGAAAACAGGCCTTTACACATGAGAAGATCTGTCCCGTAGCAGTTAAGTTGAAATTTAAAGCCTTTTGGTAGAGCACTTGATTTACCAGCTACTGTTTCAGCAGCTCTTACTGTTATAATACTTTTAATCATGTACAAGCAGCCCCTGCAGCTAAGCACTGTGGGACTGTGAGCACTGAACCAAAAAAGTGCTTCTTGTAGTAAGATGGATGACTACCAACTCCAAACTAGCATCCTTGATACAAACCGTGACTTATCTCTTCTAAGTTTGATCCACTAGAGATGAAGCATGAGACTTTACTGCTATTATTAGGCAGCAAAGCTCCCATGGTAGTTGATATAATGTAGATAAAAATAAAACTCGGCATTCTCCCTGGAATAATCAGGTGGTTTTAATAAACACACAGTGCCATTGACATTATTTCATTTTTTGCCTGAACGCTTTAAGGTCTTAGAATAAATTATGTCTCTCTTGGTAAAAGACTGATTTCTTTAATTTCTGTGACTGCTATGTTTATTTTTAGGTATACTTAAAAAGTATTACTGTTTTATTAAGCTTGGAATATCACACACTTTCCTCCATCTCAAAAACGACAAAATATTTAAAAACATATCCTATTTATTCTCAGTATGTTCAAAAATGCAATGTTTAAGACTACTTACTTTCACCTTACTAAGACTATTTAAAAACCTGTAAAATAATGTCAGTGCTTGCAGTGTCTGCAACTCTAATATAGTTGTAGATAAACATGCTGTTATTATATACATTCATTGAAAAAATCTTTGAAAATAATTATGCAATCAAATAACTGCAAATACTTTTTTTTAACAAACATATATATTTATTAGTGTAGGGTGATCAGCTTAGATCAGCTGTTAAATTGTAGGTACTGGTATAATCAAAATAATATAAAAGTATAACAATATATACTGTTTATTAACATGAAAGCAGCACAAGGTCTAATCACATACATATGTTTATGCTTATAATATTATAAAGAGGTGTAAACAAAGGAATATGTATATCCTACTTCAACAATAATTTTTACCACGTACTACCATATTTAGACATAGACCTGTTTATCTTTTTTTTCTGCCTTTCAAGAAAGCTGCTGTTTTCTCATCACTACATGCTGTGAGGGTAAATGCAGCCTAACCCTCCATCTAAAAAAAAATGAAGTAAGCTCACAGTTATTATCCATTTCATATAGGTGACTGATAGAGTTCCACAGGATGCTTCAACATGTATTTCAACATTAGGGAAAATGTTACACTCTGTATCCCCCCATCAAATAACAGAAACACAATAGAGTTGTGGTAAAAAGAATAGATGAGGGTAAAAAGCATACTGTATGCTCTTAATTGTATATATGCTCATCCTTTAGTTTTCATAGTTTTCTATAAGATTTTCACAAAGAACACAAACAATATTGCTTTGGCCAGTATAGATGTGAAAGCCAGGGCCGTAGAAGTCAAATGGTGAAAAACATCTACATCGAGAACAGATATGGAATGAATCTCAAATAACCAGTACATTTCAAATACATCTGTTACAATCTGTTAGTGAATACAGATGTATTGTGTATACACTATGTATTTCATTTGTCTGAAGTATGAATTTAAACAGCATTTCCCAGGTGAGGGGTCACTGAATATTCAAGATGTAAAATCAAAGGAAGATAAACAGAACAAGCATGTTCTTTGGCCTGATGTGATGTTATTGGCTTCCTGTCACTGGAAGACCAAATAAGGAATGTGAATGAAATCTCTGCATTTATATCCCCTTCCCCTTTGTTTTATTTTCCTCATGCACCAGTAATCTTTAGGTTATATTTAGAATAAAGCTAGGTTTCAGAAAGCACCTTAAATTAGCGATCTCTTTGTTTAACATTCAAAATAATCTTATTATACAGGGATTAACTTGATTTACACTACAGAGTCATGTCTACAATACTAATGTTCTTGGCAGATTCTGAGTGTGATGACTAAAAAATATTTACCTTCTTTACAAAATATTTTGCTGGGGGATTTGTACAAAACTTATTATTAAAAAAGTGCTGAAAAAAAAATAACTATAGGCACTACACTCAATGCCTAAAGCATTTTCTAACCAATATGATTCTAAAGGAACTATATGTTTAAAGGATAATCATTTATATATATAGCTAAGGTTTTCATTCTGTTGATGGTTATGTCTGACATTACTACCTAACTTTGAAGCTGTAATTATCATTGTTAATCAATCTCAATTGAGCCACATCTTGACTGTTTCCTTTCAAATCCATTGTGGTGGTGTACATAGCCAAAATGAAGACAATTGTGTCTCTGTCCAAATATTTATGGACCTAACTGTATTTAAAAAACAGCCCTAATTTTGCTAAGATTGCATAACATAATGTTTAGGGCTGTCATTACTAACAAGGAGCAATATGTTGATGAGAAAAGTTAGCAATTCAATGTCAGCAAAACACACTCTGACTCTCTTGCATTTCCTTTTGAGAAGGTTAATTACATTTCCAAATAAAATCAATAGATTCTGCTGCTGCTTCCTTTCTGAGCTGAATATCATTAATATATTGACTATGTTTTTATTTATATATATATATATATATATATATATATATATATATATGTATGTACATGTATGTATGTACATGTATGTATGTAGGTGTGTGAGTTACACTTGACACTGAAATCCATAAATGATACCTACAGGCCATGCGACCCCCTTTTTCCCAGTCTAAAGCTATACACTTACGTGGTCCATGAGCTCCTTCACCATCCCATTCCACTGACCAGTTGTTTCTTCCTGGGCTCCATATTTCCCGTCCTCCACCAGCCTAATCTCATACGTAAATCCCAAGATATTGGCCAGCTCTTTGAGGAGGTCGATGCAATACCCTTCAAACCGATCATTCCCATAGAGCGGTTTATCAGACTTCTTGAACATCACATACGGCTCTTCCTGTAGAGATTTAAAAAGGGAGTGATTCAGACATATGGTTCACACTCCCTTACTTTCTTGCATATTGTTGAACAGTTTGTGTTTTATGGAGAATCCTCTGACCTGTTGAATAAACTGAAGCATTATTCAATGTGTTTGTCCTTTAAATGCAGAGATTTCGAATTTCTGCAGTCACTGCATGCAGTTTTAAGGCACTAATCAGTCAAGTCTTTTTACCATAATATTGTACACGTCATTGGTCTTTCACATATTTAAGCTGTACAGCTATTTTATTGAGATTATTATTATTATCACTATTATTTTTATTATTATTATCTCTTTCTCTCTAACAAAATTCACTTTACTTAATGTTAAAAAAGAGCTAGAGAAATCATAGAAGCTGATTCGGGGGTTACATGTTTGTAATAGAAATGCATAATTACATATTTTTTGCTTTTAACACTTGAAGTAGAACATATTTTTTATAGGAACACACATATACCATAAAGCTCATATGCAAATAAAACTTGCAAAAATACTGTTGTCAATATGTATTATTTATTTATCTTATGATATTCATGTTGATGTAGAAAACCCATTATTTGATTTACTGATTTGTTTAGCTAGTTCGTTTTTCTTTTTAACCCAAGATAGTCTCAAGTTACAGCAAAGATGTGAATCTGTGGGTTTCTGGCAGCTATGTGTTACCATGGTAACAGAGAATTGAGACCAACCCTAAGATCAGGAAAGAGAAGGACAACATTTTAAACACAGAATTATTCTAACATGACAATCCCCAAACACTATACCCTGGGGATCATCACTTTAGGTATTTAAGAAAGGCACTTGAATTTAAAACATATAATTACATGTATAATAAAAGCAGAATGTATAGATGATATGTATATATGTACACACACACACACACGCACACCTTACATTATGTCTATAATGTTGACAGTCAATGTTGATAAGGTTGGAAGGTTGATAAATACATTTCAATTACTTGTTTCTTGAGGTGATACTGTATATTAATTAGTAACCTCTTTTCAGCACACACAACACAATACTCTCCAGAACAAGAAAACTGTCCGTTTTTATATTTTACTAGAAATAATATCAATCAAAACCAGTTATGAGGTCCACTTCAGAATAATGTTTTTCACTTGATCAAATGCATAATGAAAAAACACCATAATCTCCAATTAACACACTTCATAAAGAACTACATGGAAACATTAAAAAAAACAGCATGATACGTTCCTTCACGCACCCCTTTGGTATAAAGCACAAGCAATATAAAAGCATAAATAAAAATATTGTGCATTGAAATGATTATAAACACAGACCGAAGATGAATACATAGAGCATGACTGTAAGACTGTCATGCTCAGTGGCAGTATGTTTGTGCTGTTGTAGTTTTTCTGTTTTGTTTATTGCTTTCTAATTTAGCAGCACCAGCAGCTTCAATTAAAGAGGTCAGTGGTAGCTATGAAGGCAATTCCAAAAAATGCATATTGTCATATTGTTTCTTACAGCTTGTACAACAAAAGGCAGACTTCAAATAAAATTAATAGTGCTGTGGAAGCTGTCTATTTTTAACGGATCAGATATACACACTGGTCATAAATCAATGCTAGGGAAAACATAAATCCATACAGTATCCACTGCAATCTCAAAAACAATGATTAGGGTATTTCACATAAGTATACTCTAATCTATTAGATTATAGGCCGAACAAGATATCAATCAGTGTGTTTTTTTAGGAATATGTTTTATTTAAAAAGGGCATTTTTCCAGTAATTATGAATTATGAAAATGAAACATTCAAACTATGACAGAATAAACTTCATTCTGAATAAAATCCATCTGATATGACCATGAAACAAACAAAATTATAAGAGGAAAAAAGTAATATTGGAACAACAGCTCTTTTAGAAATATAAAGCATTTAGACTCTGGTTTACAATGGCATAATAAGCACATGTTTAACTTATTTTAACTGAAGTAAAAGTTATTTATAACAGGTTCTCAATTACACATACAGATAAAACCAGAGGAGAACTGTTCCATAAGACCAGACAAACTGAACCATTAGTTTTTTTCATTATGCATAAACACATTTTTGGAAAGCAAACATAAAAGTAGAAAAATAAAATAATGTTGTATATTGATAGGGACAGATTTGTACTTTTTTTATTTGGTCTAGCCATTACAACTGTTCACAAGGCAGGAAGATAGCTTGGAGCTGTCCACACCACTGGTGCTGAACATTCTTGGTGGCAAAGACCTCTTATAATCCATAGTGACTTTTTTTTGTAGTTTATATAGCCTGCATTTAAGTGTGTTTATATGCATAAGTCATATAAAATATATAATACTCTAATGACACGTGAAATCATCCTGGAAAGTCTTAAATGCTATATCTGTGGCTGTGCTGGATAAGGTCCAACATCATGTGGGCAAATACAATCTGTCAACTGTGCAAGGCATTGTTTTGACCAGTACCTGGTTACAGTGCATCTGGAAAGTATTCACAGCGCTTCACTTTTTCCACATTTTGTTATGTTACAGCCTTATTCCAAAATTGATTAAATTCATTATTTTCCTCAAAATACCCCATAATGACAACGTGAAAGAAGTTTGTTTGAAATCTTTGCAAATTTATTATAAAAAAAAAAAGCACATGTACATAAGTATTCACAGCCTTTGCTCAATACTTTGTTGATACACCTTTGGCACCAATTACAGCCTCAAGTCTTTTTGAGTATAATGCTACAAGCTTGGCACACCTATTTTTGGGCAGTTTCTCCCATTCTTCTTTGCAGGACCTCTCAAGCTCCGTCAGGTTGGATGGGGAGCGTCAGTGCACAGCCATTTTCAGATCTCCCCAGAGATGTTCAATCGAGTTTAAATCTGGGCTCTGGCTGGGACTCAAAAAGACTTCAACAAAGTATTGAGCAAAGGTTATGAATCCTTATGTACATATGCTTTTTTTGTTTTTTATTTTTAATAAATTTGCAAAGATTTCAAACAAACTTCTTTCACGTTGTCATTATGGGGTATTATTTGTAGAATTTTGAGGAAAATAATGAATTTAATCCATTTTGGAATAAGGCTGTAACATAACAAAATGTGGAAAATGTGAAGCGCTGTCAATACTTTCCGGATGCACTGTATGTGTGGCGTCCCATTAGAAACTGTTCTTGTGCCTCTGATTTGTAACCATAATTTCATCACTTGAATCAGTTTGGAAGGTGTCAAATGCTGTCATCTGCTGCCGCCATAAATCTTTCACAGTAACTTTACCATTTATTCACACATTTGAAATAATCCCTTTACATCACAGAACATGCTGAAAAGCTGTGTTCCTCCCACTCTCTAGCAGGTTGTGAAATCCTCTGCCATGCCTTTGTCTTGGCCACCCTGGACGACTGCAGCAGTCTGATTAAGGAATTCTCATTGTATCCCATCAACAGGCTCTACATGGTATAAAACTAAGCGCTGGTATTCTAATTGGTGATGGAAGGCACCAGAAAATTACTCCACAGCGATTTAATCTACACTACCTATCCATCAGGTTTCCATCCCATTTCCCATTCAAGCTGAGATCCTCTGATTGTGAACCCAACAATCATATTGTTCATGCATATTCAAGTTCAAATGGCACATCACTCTAAAATAAATAATGAAAATGTTTGATTACGATTCTGTAAGGAATGGGTTATATGCCTGATAAAATGATGTTAATATTTTCTATTCCAAGGTCAACTTAAATTAGAAAGGAAAGTTCAGCTGAAACTATACATGGGGTTTTGTAAAATGAGCTTCGTGATATAGGTCCACTTATAATGAAATGTCTAAACCAGGAACCATAACACAACTGCCATTTAAGGGGGTCATCTCTAATTAACAGTCTCTCTAGTCTCTTATGGTGTGGATGCAGAAGCTGTTGATAGCTGATGTGTTACGGGAAAGCTGAAGAACATTGTCAGTGCAATGTGGAGGTGAATTAAAATCTATTTCTAATGAAACACAAATTCCCTTCTTGGGTAATAACTTTTAAGTTAGAATACATTGGTTGGATATGAATTGAATTTGTTTTATATTTACTGAATACACTGGGTAAATATACTTATGTATAGGTAAGAACTACTTAAAACTTAAAAAAAAAAAATCTGTAAATACAAGATTGGAATGTCGATGAAAAATTGATTTGTCAGCATGAAACGGAGTGAATTCTGTGTTTTCATTTTGCTTTTTCCCCCCCAGAAACTGCACATAATATTACCCTGTGTCACAGAAGTTAAAATGAACAATGATTTTATATTTTAAATATAATTCAGTGCATTATATTGGTGTAACTTTAAATTTATAAGGTGAATCAGATACATGTAGTTTACTCACAAATGGACAGGAATCCATGATTTAAGGTGTTAAATTGTATTTGTAGTAGCATGATTTGCACATTTATTTATTTATTTATTTATTTATTTATTTATTTATTCATAATGTACAAATATAATGTGTTTATTGACTGGTCCCAGGTGACAGACCCTCCTCAGCCTATGGATTTAAATGACTGGGGCTTAATGTTGGTGACCCTCTGTGTGGTGGTGTAAGTCTGTGTTAATAGAACAGAGATAACCCCACTTCCAAGGTGTTTTATTCACCAATCTAATGAAGTAAATCCTGAAGGCATTACTAATCACATTCATGGTGTATTTTAATGTTTTGGACTAATGTTAATCCTGATGGCTTTAAGACACACCTCCGCACAGCATCCTAATGAATGTTAAAGCTTAAATAAGGCACACGCACAACTATTTAAAAATAATTGGAAATCAATGTGTACTGCATGACTTAGACCATCTGCAAGAATTGTCTTCATTTGCTTTGAATGGTCCAATAATATTTCAGAATTAATGATGCTTAAGTATTGTAATCTGTATTAAAAAATAATACAGAGACTGATCAACATCAGGTTGGGTGGAATGGACGGAGATGTCGATTGCAGCTTGTGTAGTGGAATACCAGGGAGACAGTCCTCTATATATGTGTATTATTATTTGCCATAATTTGCTTACCGCTCTTGAATTAACCAGAATACTTTGAATTTGAGCCGATCTGCCTACTCACAGTGGTTCATTTCTCTTCTTGTAAAGAGCTACAGGTCTGGGAAGTCTGGCAGAAACTTAAATTGAATATTTAAATTAACAGATAGAGCATTTCCAGACACATTTTTGTGTGGATAGTTAACAACACAGACAGACATTTTAATTTTATTTTATTTTGTCCCCCAATCCCTTTTTGCCCTTGCTAATGAATGATAGCTCAAACCCTCATATTAACACAAAAGGGAAACCTAACAATAATCTTTCTTTTCTCCTGAGCTCTTACTTTTAACAATATACACTCACCTAAAGGATTATTAGGAACACCATACTAATACTGTGTTTGACCCCCTTTCGCCTTCAGAACTGCCTTAATTCTACGTGGCATTGATTCAACAAGGTGCTGAAAGCATTCTTTAGAAATGTTGGCCCATATTGATAGGATAGCATCTTGCAGTTGATGGAGATTTGTGGGATGCACATCCAGGGCACGAAGCTCCCGTTCCACCACATCCCAAAGATGCTCTATTGGGTTGAGATCTGGTGACTGTGGGGGCCAGTTTAGTACAGTGAACTCATTGTCATGTTCAAGAAACCAATTTGAAATGATTCGACCTTTGTGACATGGTGCATTATCCTGCTGGAAGTAGCCATCAGAGGATGGGTACATGGTGGTCATAAAGGGATGGACATGGTCAGAAACAATGCTCAGGTAGGCCGTGGCATTTAAACGATTACCAATTGGCACTAAGGGGCCTAAAGTGTGCCAAGAAAACATCCCCCACACCATTACACCACCACCACCAGCCTGCACAGTGGTAACAAGGCATGATGGATCCATGTTCTCATTCTGTTTACGCCAAATTCTGACTCTACCATCTGAATGTCTCAACAGAAATCGAGACTCATCAGACCAGGCAACATTTTTCCAGTCTTCAACTGTCCAATTTTGGTGAGCTTGTGCAAATTGTAGCCTCTTTTTCCTATTTGTAGTGGAGATGAGTGGTACCCGGTGGGGTCTTCTGCTGTTGTAGCCCATCCGCCTCAAGGTTGTACGTGTTGTGGCTTCACAAATGCTTTGCTGCATACCTCGGTTGTAACGAGTGGTTATTTCAGTCAAAGTTGCTCTTCTATCAGCTTGAATCTGTCGGCCCATTCTCCTCTGACCTCTAGCATCAACAAGGCATTTTCGCCCACAGGACTGCCGCATACTGGATGTTTTTCCCTTTTCACACCATTCTTTGTAAACCCTAGAAATGGTTGTGCGTGAAAATCCCAGTAACTGTGCAGATTGTGAAATACTCAGACTGGCCCGTCTTGCACCAACAACCATGCCACGCTCAAAATTGCTTAAATCACCTTTCTTTCCCATTCAGACATTCAGTTTGGAGTTCAGGAGATTGTCTTGACCAGGACCACACCCCTAAATGCATTGAAGCAACTGCCATGTGACTGGTTGGTTAGATAATTGCATTAATGAGAAATTGAACAGGTGTTCCTAATAATCCTTTAGGTGAGTGTATACTGAATGTATAATGTTTCTGTTGTAATATTGATAACAGCACTGTGTAATAACACTAACATCATTTGATGCCACCAGCAGTTTTAGACTGATTCCAACATTAACACAGAATAATGATAGGTTTAATATAATTAAAACACAGTATGTTTCAGTCCATGTTCTAATGGGTAGCATTAGTCATTAAGGGCAGAGAAACAAATCATTAAATTATTACCCCAAGTCATTTTTATGTTTGTATGTATGCATTTATGTATGTATTTGTGTATGTATTTATAATTTTTTGCCATTCCACATAATTATTTGAATCATAATACAAAAACATAAAATACAAGGTAATCAATGTTCTGCACCTAACCCATCCAAATATATTTTACATGGGATATATCATGTATTTACTTTATGTCTTTTGCTTTCATCCTTCTTGTTTTCTCCCGTTGTGACAACTTTGATCCTTTGCCAACTTTGTACTGGTTAATTCAGCAGGGTCAATGACTGGAGGACTGGGATTGGAGTAAATAAAAGCCTAGGCTTCTCATATTACATTCTGTGTTAATTAATTATACTTCAGGTCTGGCATACAAATTGTTTATACTCAAAACAAGAATCGCCCATTAGGGGGGAGCTTGATAGTTGTCCTGGTATTTCCAGGCGTAGCAAATGTAACGTAAAACTGTCACTGTTTAGCTTCACAACTCCTTTTGATGTAACCAGTAATTTCATTTGGTGGGTCTCTAGACACCCGCGTATTTTAAGTGGCTCCTAACATCTTAGCAGTAATTCAGGTCTAGCAGGAAAATACAATAAACCTATGAGTCTGTTAAGCATAGACTCTTAATAAATCACACACCTATATATATATATATTTCAATCCTTTAAAAAAAGTTGATTTGCAGGGGACATATACATAGGATAGAATATAGAATGACAGTGGAACCCAAAACTACTGAAAATTCTAATGTAGTTCTAAACTCTATGTACATTTCTGATGTCTGTATTACTTATTTCCTATAAAGGAACTTACTTGACAAGCACACCTCCAAGTATGCAACCTACCAAACCAATTTATTTGTAGGCTCGCAAAAAGCCCATGTCTATATCTATATCCATCTATACACATATATATTGTGCACTAGGATAGCACTGCATTACACTGCAAAAAAAAAAAAAAAATGCTGCAGAAACCATAGGGTCTCTTGCTGATTTGCAAGCTACTGTATGTATGCACTAGGCATACATTGTTAAATTAAAAAAATAAAAATGATAATACAAATTATCAGCTACAGGTGAGATTTGCAAAGTGAGCACTATGAATGTGTATGTTCTTGTATTAATCTTCATATTCATGAATGTTTCATAGGTGAATAAAAAGGAATTATTCCTGACAAAATACATATATTTATAGAGAATATCTGAGGCAGTTTCTCAAGGCATCTTTTTAGATGTTTCAGGAATTACAGGACATAAAACTAAAATTGTGCCGCTGAGACAAATACACCTCAGAAAAGCAAACACTTCAGTACTTACTAGTATGGTGGAAACAACCAAGGATCGGTTGGATAAGGAATCTGTAATATTGGCTGATTTTCCCTTTTGGTTCTCAGTCATATTCAGACCACTTGGTGGGTCCCAGGTTCCAATCTAAAAAATAAAAATAACTTATTAAGAAAGACATGTGGAAACCATTGTTATTATTAGTAGTGGTACACAAAGATTGTTTGCAAGAAATTAATGAAACCATAATAAACAAAATAATTCAGGTCATTCAATGTTATTGGCTTGATGTTGACTACAATTAAAGAAGGATTACAGCAACAATCACAAAATAACTATTTTATATATATATATATATATATATATATATATATATATATATATATATATATATATATAAATGATAATACATTCTTAATTATTGAACAAAAAAGTACAATGAACAAACTGTGTAGCACATTTCTAAACAGCCATTAGTATGTGCTGTAAAAGGATATTCATGTCTGAAGGCAGTTGACCACTCTTGTTTGATTCATTCTTGTAATTTACATTTTATAATTACAGCAATCCTTTTAACTCAGACTTTCTACAATTGATAAGGCAGTAGTAACTTTAACCTTTCTGTAGGTCCACAATAATTTAGTGCTGAGCTGGAGTTAATGTCCTCTGAGGATCTACAGACCAACTGAGACCTTTGACTCTGAATAATGTATCTTGTAATTACAATGCAAATTATTTCACAAACATCATCAGGGTTGACAGTGCGCTTAGATAATTTGCAAGAATAAACAATTTTTTACAAAAACAAAATACTTGAGTTGCCTTTATAAATGTTTAAAACATACTTTATAATTGCATTTATACTCTTTAATCCAGCCTTCATAAACCTAAAGGGTTCTTGAAGGGTTATTTATTAAAACTTTAAATTATTCATAGAGGTACCAAGGCACTCGCCAGCAGGAAGGGGTCAAAGCCTGACAAGGAGCATAAATGGCTTCATCTGCATCAAAAACATTTTCATCCCATTGCATGTGCCTCTACATAAGTATACAACTCCTCAAGTGAACACCACAGGCATTTCAAGTACCTTTTCAAGGCCTTCCTCCTTCAGACTGATCACATCTAAATCAAAATCTGTCCTCAAGCCGTTGGTTTTGTTGAAAGTTATCCTTCCTGTTAAGCCTTCCCAGTGGGCCTAAGGTGGAGGAATAAATAGTTCCCATAAAGAGCAGCAAGACTGAACAAATTATTTTTTTGAAAAATTGAAAAATTAATTATTCATTGTGATAAAATCATTTACGGCAATGATATTGGCAGAAACTTAGACTGCGTGCACTATAAATATATATGAGTCATTTTCATAAAATCTTAAAAACATATTTTTGAAATCTATAAATGTGTGTGCATATATATAAAATACATATTTTATTTTTATAGTTTTTATTGTTTTGCTTTTTCAAACAAAAACACAAGCAATGTTAAAGATTAGAGGAGGCTGCTGCACCCATTTGGCTAATCCAGTTGTTCAATCTCTTTATATGGCTCCCTGGATTTATAGTTAAAATGTGTGCATCTCTGTTGCCGTTGCACCAAGATGGCTTCATATGTGTCAGAATGGGCTGCACAGTGACACTTTTATGTGCCACAGCATGGAACCAAACTTTACAAGACAGGCTTACAGTGTATCTGGCTGGCAGTTTCAGTACAAAGACCAACATGTAAACAAGTCCGACAAATGGGAACTTTAAAGTCTAGTGAATCAAGATTTCAGATTATTTGCTCAGCAGGAAGAGCAGTTCAATGCACTGAATCACTGTGCTTTAATGTGCCAAAATCCTCCACATTGAAGTGCCTCAAGTTCAGGTCTTAGCAGGGGACTTGGAATGCAAACACAGGGGTTTAAGATTAAGAAGTAATGGCTGCTAAGGCCTGTTCTTCATCGATGGGGGGGATTGCTAGAGTTATCCTGGATTTAGAAAAGTAGCACTCAGTGAAATAATTAGCAGGCATTAACAAAGGTAAAATGAAGGCCTTTGGGGGGCTGACTTAAACATGTTTTAAGATGTCCCAGTTTAGAACATGCTGCCAAGTGAAACAGATTTTGTTTCTCCTATAACTAGAGAACATTCTTCTTTTCCTTTGTCGAGCCCCATAAGGCTGATAAACTGAGTTTTTCATTGTTTTTCAGTTTATATTTTTACAGTACCTCTTTGATGAGAGCCATGAACCGGTTTCCAAAGCGCCAGGGCTTGTGTCGGTTGCATTGCAAAGAACTGACGGTGATCTGCTGGGACTGCTGGACTGCCACTGCCACCACATGCACAGCATCATACATTAAAGCAGCATCAGTCTGAAATTAGAAATAAATCAGATGAGTAATAGTCAGTTCACATACGACATACGACAAGACAAAGAATGAAAAGAAAGGTAAATTTGATCAGTTGAAAAGAAGGTCCACCAACCAAATTTGAGTTTGAAAATCATATATTGCCCATGTAGTGTGTGCAATCATCCCCCCAACTCTCATATGAACTGCTGTCTCTGGTATATCTCTTAGCACCTATTCTGCAGAGCCTCCACAGAGCGACAAACACACTATGCTAAAAAACTGATCTCCTGTCACAGGGGGTTTGCCAAGTCTAAAGGGAATAATATCAACACAAAAGGCTCATTTCTCACACTGTGAGCCCTCTTGCAGACAGTCTTAATTTTGATTTAGTGTTTTGTCTGTAATAGCAATGACATCAGTTGATATCAAACCTGAGGACCTTTAAATAACTGTTCTCCCCAAAAATATATTATGAAATCGTATCTTAAATGTTTCGGACAGCTGGGTAAGGCATCCATAAAACACTCAATATATGATATATTATTCAGAGCTATTGAAACAGATAATTGCTAGGTGGCTTATGCATCTAGTGTAAATTAAGACTATTGCTCAAGAGGCAAAAATAAACACATTCTAAGGTAGGTACTTTGATTCATTTGATTTGTTCAAGTTGGGACATCACAATCTCATTGGGTACCCTTTAAAACCTCATGGGTTTAATAGTTTAAAAAAGCTTGTGTATTGTGTAAGTAATAGTATGCTTTTAACCATATAATGACAGACAAAACAAAGCAAACAAACAAAATCAAAATATTTGGTTTGCCTATTTGAATAGGACTCCAAATCAAACATGAATACAGCAGAATGTAGAATATGTAAAAGTCAAGTAACTGGATGATCAAATAGCAGGGGTGACCTAATTGCCTACTTCCATTTATATAATCTACAGAATATGTATCAATATAGACTGATATCTATGCAGCTGTGTGTGACCTGTAGTGTTCAATGGCAGGAGGCTCACATGGGGGAAGAGCTCAGACTGCATTGTTATGTTTGTGTTTGTTCTGCTGTCATCTTGCAGCTCGATAATACATCTTCCAAAACACCACAGCCAAAGTGATGGATTCAGGGATAAGAGGAAATATGCAGCAATTCATATTGTGCAGAAAACAACAATAAAAGAAGCTTGTGGATATTGGCACAGGTATTTAATCAGCAGTCAACTGTAACACCTACATCATTTATTATTTTGCTTTCTCTAACTGAAATCCAAATAGACTGCTATGTTGGTTTAAGCTTTGGCCAGATAAGTATTGTGTTTGCACTAACATATTTAATGTAATATTAAAGGTTTTGCTTGTTCCTAACTACTTCAGGCATAAATGCACTTATTATTTTTAAATAATACATTATTAATAATAATTGTAATTATGTACATGGAATGAATATACTACAAATCCATTTAAATGTAAGTTTTCCACCAATCATTAGTGCACAGATTTGACCTCTTACTGCAGTACATTTACAGTATTTACAAATGGATGTTTTCTCAAACAACACTTTTACTGGCGTTTCCCTTTTTCTTGTAATTCCTTGAAGCATTTCTGCATGGGCAGCGATGAGCCACTGGTTGTAACAACCGTAAGTCACCTGCGGTATGGAAAATTGCCCAAAGTAAATAAGCACATACATAAATAACAGACACACAATAAATATATAAATCTAAATTAATTCGTGCATTTTTGTATAAAGCCGCCGTTGTGTCGAGAGAAGTCCAGACACTTAATTTCCTTATTAAAAACTATAGCACGAAACACAAAAGCAATGCCTGGAACTAAACTTATAGTTTGCCTTTAACATACAAGAAAACAATCTCTAAAACCGCTAGCCTTCTTTTCAACTTTTACTGTCTATGAAAATGCCAGCATAAGAACATCGAATTGATGAGGGACGAATATGTAATAAAAAAAGGCAGCATTATATCGCTGGAAGGGAATTAAAGGGGAAAGGTGAAAACAGTGTGGAGAAACGCAGGCGCTGGTAGTCTGCCTGCATCAGTAAATATGCTGTGAGTCATGTTTGCACAACGTTATGGGCCTGTCACTCATCCAGCTACCCAGGCAAAATGCTGTTAATCACTCCTGCAAAACACAGCTCTGTCAGTCAAGTGACAGAATAGAAAATGGCAGCCAATGACTGAAATGATAGTGGAGACAGAGTGGTGTGTTAGAAAATGCCTTTGGCAGAAGGCGGCTGCTACTAGAACATGGCCCTGCGCATATATTACACAAACGAGAGGAGGGGCGGCAACCAAGAGGAATACCTTGGAACGAGCATGTCCTCTTTTGGTGAAGCAAAGTAATGCTATGAACAAAATGTGTTTGAGTTTTACGGATGCAATAATGGTAATGTTTGTACCTTATGTAACTCGGTGGGGGAACAAAACAAAACAATGTCATTTTATGTTTATATCAAAGTGTAAGTCACAATTTGTTTAGTCTATTACCTCAAAGCTGGAGCTCTGTATCTATTAAGATTTCTTATTCATACCACTCTGTTAAAATACTAACAAAGGAGTGCAGTTTATCACAGTTACCAAACATGATGGTGTCAGGCGGCCAGTACTGAGCCGGAGCTACAGATGATCCTGGAACTCATTCACATACTATTGATGTCTCTTTGAGGGTTGTTAGTTAAGGTGTAGCACGGAAAACTAATTATCTAGCATGTTAAGGACAGGAAGAAAGCTGTTTATCTGTCTGCTTCAGGAAAGTCCCAATATGATGAGTGCCAATATTCTAGTGACACAAATTAGGGTTGTTTTTGTTTGTTATTGTTGCTGTTACATTTTTCAGACAGCCCTGCCTCATCTAAATGAATCAGCAGAATGCTTGTGTCTATAACAGGTTTTTCTATTTCTGAACTTTTCCAGATTATTCCAGAAAACCACTGAAATGATGAATGAATTAAAGGAATATATATGTTACTATCATTTATAATTTCTTGGTCTACAAGTAGATGTTGAGGAATCATACATGTAAGTAACCACTCATAAGTATTTAACAAGTTAACACCTGCTAAATTTAGAGATTTTCTTTCTGTTTTCAATTTCCCTTTCCTTTGCTTTTTAATTATTGAAAACACTGACACATATTCTGATGTAGTTTAACTATATTTAAGTGTTCCCCCTATATTAAAGACAATTATACCATTAAGTAAAATCAAATATTAAATAGTTAAATAGGATTCTCACCTACGTCAGCAAATAAAATCAAGTATTTCTGAAGCCTTTTTTCCTCAATTCACAGTTGGTCTGAAATCCCACAGCTAATTCTGTAGAAAGAGATTTAATAAATCTCCCTGACCAAGATTAATTTTAAACTGTTTTATGAACTGTTAAATTGCATTCTATGCTTATTAAAGTTGGTGTTCTCTTACTTCTTGACAAGCTCTCTAGTGAACTCTAAAGTAAAATTAAACGCAGTGTAGATGATTTTTATTTCCCAGCACGAAAGTCAAGTGGCAATCTTGTCAAGTGGCAAGTCTTTGTTTTCCACTTTCCTGAGTTTAACCCATCCATTACCCCACATTGTGCAACATATTCAGACCATTCTTATCTTGAATAACATGCTGAGTAAATCATAAATATATAGTTTAATAGTATGAGCGTGAAAAAATAATAATAATTACACAAATTATATGAACTAACAATCCACTATGACAAGTTAACAGGAATCAAATCAGATTAAAAAACAAAAAAAGAAAGGATATAATAAATTGAAAATTGGCTTCATCACATCAGCTGCTTTACAATGCATTTTCCAATTACTTTAAACTTGAAAACATTTCAGCTCTGCATTATGGAATTCATTTTTAAATGTTCAGTTCACACATGGCAGGGTTAGAGACAGTGCTTTAACTTTTTAGATTGAAACATAAATAGTCCCTTGAATGCCATATGCACTATGGGACAAATATCCAGTTAGAGAAATGATAAATCCACTTCCAATCACCCTGATACCCCGAGCAGGTTTAAGCAATATATATATAAAAAATGAAGTTCCTATTCTCATGGGAAATTGTGTATGCGAGATTGTTTATAGAAGTTAGTTTAGATGCACAAATGCTTTTTCAATCTATTGTTCAGCCTACACATTCCCCGAATTTATATAACCTCACATCAATTCTGCACTTAAGAATTCAAAAGCAAGAGGGAAATAAGTGCCAGGGTTTTTATTGCAGTAAACAGAGTCTTCAAATTCCTTCTGTGAAGTTTTAAATAAATCAAATCTCTGAAATAAAGGATGGCATTGCTAAATTAGCATTTGATTGGAGACCATTCATTAAATTAACAGAATGCAGTTTATGCATGCTGCATATTCACATTTTTTAAATCTTCACTGTTCCTCGTTTTACAGTGATAGACATGGTGCAACAATTCAATGATCTTTGCCTCCGGCCTTCAGCATTCAGAGGGAGGAGGTCAAAATGTAATTTGATTTTATATATATATATATATATATATATATATATATATTATTAATATTATAATTATTATTTTAACATACTGTGATGCCATACTAGGGGACCTCAATTACTGGGGGGAACACCTGACCACTGTTCCCTCAGTAACTGGCTCCTCCACTCGATAAAACAGGACCAAACTTCCTGGTGAGGAGAGTCTGGGAATGTGTGGAGAGCAGAATAGCGACAGAGAAAGACAGAGAAGAGGAATTGATGGAAACCACTAAAAACAAACTTGGCATTTGAACTTTAATTACGGCTTGGGATTTTGGACTTGATTGTTTGCTGTGTGTAGTGTTTTTACTATCTGATATACTATCTGATCACCCCCCCTTATTCAAAGCCCGGGGGGTAAATGTGCAGTCTGCTCCAGGGGGTGGGGGGGTCTCATTCAGACAGTCACAGATCACTCAATTTCGATTGGATTTCTTTGCAAATAGGCTTGTTTTGTTCAGAACAACCTAACGATTAATCCAGTATATATTTGATGTTCTATCAAACACAGAGAAAAAATAAAAATTTCACTTCGAGAATGCTTCACATTGTTAGAAAGCTGAGTCTCAGCTTTCATGGCATACCAAACACTTGGCAAACAACACAACAGTGAAGAGTACATATGGGATTAAAGAGAAGCACATGGATTTGGTGCCCTTTTAAGGGTACCAGAGGGTTTGTCAGCTTAAGGGGTTACATTTTGTTAAACAAAAGGATTCCATGAGTAAATTGAGACACTGAACTGCATACATTTCAATAAAAACTGAAAAAATGTAGGTGTTCTAAAACTTTTGACTGGTAGTGCATGTTTAGAGAGGGAATGATGTGTTCAATGTGTTTAGGTAGGCTCACCAATGAGCTAGGGTTTGTTTTGGTTTCTGTATATGTGTTTGGTTTGAGCACCTGCAAACCTGAACCTTTGGACCATACTCCTGCCTGTTGTTTCCTGAGCCCTGCCTTTAGAGCCCATATTTAATATTAATATTTAACATTTTACTTCACAGCTTATGTGGTTTGTCAAAAATTGAAAGGAATTTCTGGTTTGAGTAACTTTCTTTAGTTATCAGTGAATCAGTAACCAGCCAATATATATCATTCAATTTCTATCAAGTTAATTGGATCATGCAGATACATGTAGATATGAAAGTGTTGAATATTTCAACAACTTTTGAAAACAAATGGCCATAAATTATGTATTTGCCTTCATCATTTTCTATTTTAGAACTTTTAACCCATTGTGAATCTCTATGTCTTCTAACTACGTGTTTCTACCTGCCTGTATAGACAACAATGGTACGGACCTACTCTGCGTAACACCTTGGTTGTAATTCAGCCTTACACATGTAAATGTTGTCACTTAAAGCATTATATTTGTCACAACTGAAATCTGCATTTTAACACAGCCAATGTGAAACAATTCTTCAGTCTTTTGTGCATTCTTTTTCTTATTGTGTTGTTGTTATTAATGTATTTGAAGAAATACACAAGTGACACCATAACCATTTACAATACCAGCTTCATTGATCTGAAAGAACCTGCGCTGATGCTTATTATTCTCCCACGTTTCACAGATTTGCCTTGTACAGGCCAGAATGTAGCAGTATTCCTAGAGGATACATTCATCATTGCTCAGAGCTCGTCTACACAGAGCCGTGGACCTGCGTATCACTGTGATTGTGACAATGGAAGATGGTCTTTGAATTGTGTTGCTTGGTTTCTTTTTTATTTTATTTTAAATATTCATTCTCCCTCCCTGGAGAGGCACCACTAACCCCATCATTGAAGAGGGTGACTGCCTGCTGAGTACAATCTGGATACTGAAGCTCCATGCCTCACAACGATGAGTTCAGATCCTTGCGTGACAGAAAGAGTAGGATTTGCAAAGCTCGTACACACAGGGCATTAATTCATTGGTGTGTTAAACAATTGTTTTGTTTCCCAAGAACCCACCATTAACATACAAATAGGATTTTAGGCCATGGAAGGTCCTAGCAATGTCACAGGAAGAGTCCACTCGTAACATTTGTTGCTCTTTAAATGCTTTGAAAGCGCAGAGATAATAACTATGTTCTTGCCATCACACGTCCTTGAATAGCAAAAGCTGATGCAGTGCTAATGGAAAACCAAGACGCTGTATTATTATTATTATTATTATTATTATTAATAACAATAACACTACTAGTAATAATTACACCAAAAACAAAAATAATATCATCATCAACATCTTCCTCCTCATCATCATCTAGTTATTGTTATGAGCCACAATGTTGTTAAGACTGGCAAGATAACTCCAGAAGCACAGCCTGTTGTATATTGTTGTATTTTAATGAGATCTGCAGCTGAGCACAGACAGGTTGTCCCTTGACCTTAATCACAGAAGAGAGGAAAGGATGAGAACTGTAAGTGCAGTTATGCTCTAATAGAGACAATTACGATTGAATGGACAATATGTAGGCTATTGATATACTGCTACACTGCTGTGAAATAGTACCCTAAATATGTGTGGTTTGAAGGAACAATATTTTGATGAGAAGTCTGCCATAAAATGCCAGCTAAACATAACATCTGTGGCATTTTATTTTCGAAATGCTCATAGTTTCTTTCAGGTCAGGCCATAGCTTTGAGTACTAATGTACTGTATATATCTCTGTGTGTATATACACTCACCTAAAGGATTATTAGGAACACCATACTAATACTGTGTTTGACCCCCTTTCGCCTTCAGAACTGCCTTAATTCTACGTGGCATTGATTCAACAAGGTGCTGAAAGCATTCTTTAGAAATGTTGGCCCATATTGATAGGATAGCATCTTGCAGTTGATGGAGATTTGTGGGATGCACATCCAGGGCACGAAGCTCCCGTTCCACCACATCCCAAAGATGCTCTATTGGGTTGAGATCTGGTGACTGTGGGGGCCAGTTTAGTACAGTGAACTCATTGTCATGTTCAAGAAACCAATTTGAAATGATTCGACCTTTGTGACATGGTGCATTATCCTGCTGGAAGTAGCCATCAGAGGATGGGTACATGGTGGTCATAAAGGGATGGACATGGTCAGAAACAATGCTCAGGTAGGCCGTGGCATTTAAACGATGCCCAATTGGCACTAAGGGGCCTAAAGTGTGCCAAGAAAACATCCCCCACACCATTACACCACCACCACCAGCCTGCACAGTGGTAACAAGGCATGATGGATCCATGTTCTCATTCTGTTTACGCCAAATTCTGACTCTACCATCTGAATGTCTCAACAGAAATCGAGACTCATCAGACCAGGCAACATTTTTCCAGTCTTCAACTGTCCAATTTTGGTGAGCTTGTGCAAATTGTAGCCTCTTTTTCCTATTTGTAGTGGAGATGAGTGGTACCCGGTGGGGTCTTCTGCTGTTGTAGGCCATCCGCCTCAAGGTTGTACGTGTTGTGGCTTCACAAATGCTTTGCTGCATACCTCGGTTGTAACGAGTGGTTATTTCAGTCAAAGTTGCTCTTCTATCAGCTTGAATCAGTCGGCCCATTCTCCTCTGACCTCTAGCATCAACAAGGCATTTTCGCCCACAGGACTGCCGCATACTGGATGTTTTTCCCTTTTCACACCATTCTTTGTAAACCCTAGAAATGGTTGTGCGTGAAAATCCCAGTAACTGAGCAGATTGTGAAATACTCAGACTGGCCCGTCTGGCACCAACAACCATGCCACGCTCAAAATTGCTTAAATCACCTTTCTTTCCCATTCAGACATTCAGTTTGGAGTTCAGGAGATTGTCTTGACCAGAACCACACCCCTAAATGCATTGAAGCAACTGCCATGTGATTGGTTGGTTAGATAATTGCATTAATGAGAAATTGAACAGGTGTTCCTAATAATTCTTTAGGTGAGTGTATATATATATATATATATATATATATATATATATATATATATATTGTGGTGCTATGCTGGGCAAGACCCTGGGGAGGGCATGGCGGAGCCTTTCCCTGGATCCTGGGGGAGGTGAAATAGCCAGGGGAGTACTTCACAGGCTGCATCCCCTGTGAGTGGATCGTGCCTCAATGAAGCAGGAAGCCAGGCTGCTTCCTGGTGAGGAGAGTTGGGGATGTGTGCCCATGGAGAGAGCGAGAGCGAGAGAGAAAGCATACTGAAATTCTGTAACATACTTTTCTCACGGAGTTGACTTTGCTTGTGGATTATGATTTGGACAGGTTAGTTATGTGTTTGTCCCATGTGTGCTTATTAGTTTTTGTTTAGAGAGGGCTCTGTTCAATGTTTTAAGTAGGCTCAACGAAGAGTTAGGGTCTTCTTTGGAGTTCTGGCACGAGCAATGTACATAATAAATTCACTGCTTTGTACCATCTCTCCTTATGTGACTGTATCCCTATACCCCACCTATTTAATGAGCCCAGCACTGAAAATATATACTGACACACATTATTTAAATTAAATTCACACATCCCAAATGTGTGTTTGTGCTTGTTAGCTTTTTCCCACAAAAGAAGCCTAACTAAAAGAAAAGCATGATAAAGTTTCCTGATTCCAGCAAGGGGACTTGTTTCAAGGCTTCCTTAAGACATCACAAGCACTACTTCTCGATAAAGAACAACACATCACTGCCTTCCATTGATGTAATCGACTTTGTTGAATGCCACACTTGCTGTCAAAATGCAGCAATAAAGACAGCATCAGCATATGGTTGCTGAATTAATAAAACCTGAAAAAGCTTGACATTTGAGCAGCTCTTACCATTACCAGCCACATTTCTAATTAATTGCATAGTTATGAATGCAAATGATTGCTATAATGCTAAACAGCCTGTTTTAATGAATAATTTGAAATGAAATTGTTGCCGGCAATTAGACATTTGCAGTCCAAAGAAGAAGAAGAAAATAGCAGAGCAAGGTAACCTGCTTCACAGATTCAGGACACGTTCCTCCTTGGAACAATGATGACTATACCTCAGTTTAATTATGCCATATATATCTTAAATCACACAATATATGACTTAACTTCCTGCAAGTGTGTCCTTAAAGCAAAACTAATGTCCTTCAGAAAGCAAGGCTATCATAAAACAAGACATCCTAACAGAAGACAGAAGCTATTTTTTACCGCCAATCTAGCTCATTTAAATCTTAAGATAAGTAGAGCAAATGTATCATATTTGGGAATGTCTGAGACATAAGTAAAGTTATGCAAAATAAACAGCTAAATAAGTAATGGAGACTATAATCTACTTCATAATTTGTGTTAACTGAATAATTCTTTAGTTTTAAAATATTGGATTGTTTTTGCCACTTTCAGCTACGATTTGACAATATGTCTGTACGTGAACCAAATATAATTTTCCACTCATGCAAACTTATTTTAAAATATTTTAAAAATGAAATGATACTGTGCCTATCCATTCAATGCTTCTCTGGAAGAAATCTTTAAGTGCCAATCATGATTTATTTTCTGGTGTTTGGACCAGCACATATTCTCAGTATATGTATTGCAACTTTTGTTTTTATTGCTCCTGCCAACAAAATGGATTAATACAAATCAATTTTTTAAATGATCTGGTGTGGCATCTATCCCACTAAAACTGTGCACATTAGGTTAACATAGTAGACCATAACTCATGTATGTTGCATTTAATAATGTTTGTAATGTTTATTTTCTGTGCTGGCAGATTTAAAAATTACAATATGTTGATTAAAAAATAAACATTACATTTTAAATGTTTTGGTAAATTATTGATTATTATATCTGAAACTATCCTACTTTTCAAAAATTGTTCAGTTAAATTATCCTATCCAGTACTATCACTTTTTGGGGGGAATTTTAGAAGATTTTGAAAGTTGATTTATGTTTATATTTAATAGGAAAGCAAAAACAGCAAAAGGACCAGGAAAGGCAATTATTGGTTAGATTATCTCACTAAATGTGCTGTTATGTATTGATTAAGGTATGTCCACTTGGATTCACAGTTCCAAATTACAGTGAAACTTGTGAAGTGAGTGGCAAAGTGTTCGCCTCAACACTTATGGACAGTTGCCAAGAAACCAAGCAATTCATGAAGGCTGCAAGAGACATAAACCAGAGTTGTACTAAGATTGAGTTTACCTTCAGCTGGCATGTCACTTAGCTTTGTATACTCTCTTGAGCAGAGACTGCAAATCAGACAGCAATCAGTAATGTACTAGGGAAATGTTGCACTTGACTCTTGTATATTGTTTTATTACTTGTATTAGTTAATTAATTTATCTCTGTGACATAATCAATGCTTGCTGTACAGTTTTGGTTTGGCTCTAGTTTTCCTTTCAAAGAAACAGATGTACATTTCTATAAAGCAAAATCCTTGTGGAGTCTGACTAGTTGAAAACGTACTGTGCAGTGCATTAGTTCAGACCCGCCAGAGAGAAGCCTGACCTGTGAAATGTTATGATTAATGCAAATGTGGCTGCTGGCCATTCCACTTGACCCACTTTGGATTTAGTTGATATCCGGCAACTACACATTTAGACGAATGCTTAGCTTTTTCATTTTCCAAACATGGTGTATTTTATAACATTGTTAAAGGTCAAATCTGACACACAAGTTGCATATTAATGAATAAAACCACAGTGATGATCATCCATAATGAAGTCCTAAAATGCCCAAAACTTTGTTCTAAATTGAATACGTAGGGGCAAAAATAAAGAACTCATGTTATTAATATAATTCAGCTTCATTCTCAGGCAATTCAAGCTTCAATTTATGCTTGGCAATGCAGGGCATAAAATATATAGCTTCAGCTAATTAAGTTCTGATATTAAGTACTTTACCTTTGAGGGTTCAGTTGCTAATTAAACTAATTATCAGTTGTTAATTGATTTTTATAATTAATCAGTTTATTTTTTATGAGGTTTCAGATGCTTTTTCCCTGTTGGTTAGATTTTTTTTAACAATCCTTTTTGGTTGTTTGTGTGAAGACACGACGCATTTCATGTCTTAGTTCCTCAGATCACATTCCTTGCTTTTTGGGGTTTGCTGAATACTGTCAAAAATGTGGTCTCTATCAGTATGTTTACATGTCATGAAGTAATTGGAATCCACTGTAGTAGGATTACACCCTATCGGATTTTGAAATCGGAATACAGAATTTAAATGGTATTTGGATAAGAAAATGTGTAATCCTGGTATACATGACATTGATGTTATCATATTTCCCTTCTATCCAAATTGAGCTTCGCAGATACATTATTTTGTTGTTAAATGTGATTAAAACTAGAACGGCTGTAGTTTCAATCTGTGTAGAAATGGCCACAGCCCCATCATTCTGACGGTTACAGGTTGAAACGTCAATATTAAAATGACAGAAAAATGATCAGCTACAACTCATATATATATATATATATATATATATATATATATATATATATATATATATATATATATATTCCCTAAACAGTATGTAATTAAAAAAAAAAGACAGCTCCCTTCAGGAGCTTTCATGTCAACAAACTTCAAAATTGCCTAAGGTGTGCAATCCACGCAGGTGAAACACTTTTCAGCTTTTCCTGTGCATTTACCACACACAGGGCATGTTTATCTGAGGTTTTGTATGTATTGCACTTAGCAACCCGGCATTGTTTTCTTTTATGTTTGTCATTGGATGCAGTAAGGAATTCAGGCTGAGATGCCTGTTGTTTTGCAGTTTTGTCACAATGTATTTTTGTCTGAGCTCTGCTAGCTTCAAGATGAATTCTCTCCTACTTATATTTTCCCCAGTGCATTCCTTGTACAAAACACATGAATTGATCGCTGCTAAGTCAAGGATATTGCAGAATACATGCAAGAACCAAATTTCAATTAGTACTGATGTGCCATCTCATCTGCTATGTCCACTCCATGCTTTGTCTGACTGTAGACAAGCAACGTCTTTGGGTTTTTTTCTTCTCAGTATCTTCCATGTCAATAGACATATTAAGAGTGCTGAGAATGCAAACATTCTTCCTTGGTTTGTACTTGTAAATGTAACGCAGTCACTATGTTTCAGTATGTCACTGGTGTACAGATGTAGTTGCAAGTTTTGCACAATTGGTGGTATCTCTCTTCTTGATTTGTTCACGGCACCAATAAGGCTGTTTTATGTACAACTCCTTGTTTACACAAGTGAAGTAAAACAATTGTCAGTAGTCACATTTTTCCCTGTTCCTAAGTATGGTGACATCAGCTTCAGTACCACACTTTCTGCTAGTCTCTGAGCAGCTGGGCAAGTTTCAGCTTTGCCAAATAAAGGGAAACCATTCAGAATGTATTTTGAAGCAACACTCACTGCCAGCTAAAACTTTATGCCAAATTTGTCCAGTTTGTTTGCCATGTATTGTATCCAGCGACACACTGTGCTTTTGTTGGAAACAGCTGCTCATCCATCACAATGTTTTCTGCAGGCTTGTAGCAAGCAATGCTGTTTTCAATCAAGCCACTCCTAACTTATGATATCATGGCAAATTTGACCCCTTTCCAGTCTCTTGTTTACCTGTTGGCACAGCATGAGCTGCTATGGTTGCTGTCCCATGCAAACTGGCCAGCACAGCTGGAGCACCTGCAGCTGCTGCAGGACATGAAGCAGGCAAAGAGACTGACCCTGCAAAGGAGACCCCACAACTACTGCCTCTGCCACATCCCTGTCTGTGCCTGGAGTGCTGTTCTGGAGGACTGGCACTTCAGTGGCACTTTCATCATTGTCACTCGCAGGACTGTCTCTTCCACAAATCCATAATTCATCTGTCTCTGAGTATTTCCATCACTTGTTGAGCTGATAATCGTCTTTTTCAGTCATTTTAGCATTTTAAGTCTGTCAGTTTCATTGTTATTATATGCTCAGGTTGTAAGACAGCCAGACCACTAATAAAACTAATAACAATTAATTGATAGTGCTATAGGTAGACTATTCACATCTCCAGACAAGACGACACCACACCTCAAAGGAATTGATAGGATTATCTACTAAAATTAGCAAAATCAGCTCACAAACAAAATATATTTTAATGGATGAAAAGATAATGTAATCAATGAACTGGGAGATCAGTTGGGACTAAGAAAAAATAACCATGTTATGCTGAACAACAGTCTACTTGCAATACAAAAACACAGCAATTAGTATGCCATCAGAGATAAATGGTGCATTGTAAACACTAGTCAAATTGACAGTCCTTGGATAAACATTATCCAACGTTATCAAAACTTTTTTGAATACCGATTTGAAACGCCATCAGAGTAACACACGGATTTATTTAAGTCACAAATGGACAACCACGTATCTTTCATATACGGATAAATATATTATTTTAAATATATGAAAGACGTCACATTTCTGCCGTCTCATGATCAGAGAGAACATTATGACCACCTGCCTAATATTATGTAGGTCCCCCTTTTGCCGCCAAAACAGCCCTGACCCGTCGAGGCATGGACTCCACTAGACCTCTGAAGGTGTGCTGTGGTATCTGGCACCAAGACGTTAGCTGCAGATCCTTTAAGTCCTGTAAGTTGCGAGGTGGGGCCTCCATGGATCGGACTTATTTCTCCAGCACATCCCACAGATGCTCGATTGGATTGAGATCTGGGGAATTTGGAGGCCAAGTCAACACCTTGAACTCGTGATTCATCAGACCAGGCCACCTTCTTCCATTGCTCCGTGGTCCAGTTCTTAGGCACTTCCGGCAGTGGACAGGGGTAAGCATGGGCACCCTGACTGGTCTGCAGCTACGTAACCCCATATGCAACAAACTGCAATGCACTGTGTGTTCTGACACCTTTCTATCAGAACCAGCATTCACTTTTTCAGCAATTTGAGCTATAGTAGCTCGTCTGTTGGATCGGACCACATGGGCCAGCCTTCACTCCACACGTGCATCAATGAGCCTTGGCCGCCCCCATGACCCTGTCGCCAGTTCACTGCTTTTCCTTCCTTGGCCAACTTTTGATAGGTACTGACCACTGCAGACCGGGAACACCCCACAAGAGCTGCAGTTTTGGAGATGCTCTGACCCAGTCCTCTAGCCATCACAATTTGGCCCTTGTCAAAGTCGCTCAGATCCTTACGATTGCCCATTTTTCCTGCTTCTAACACATCAACTTTGAGGACAAAATGTTCACTTGCTGCCTAATATATCCCACCCACTGACAGGTGCCATGATAACGAGATTATCAGTGTTATTCACTTCACCTGTCAGTGGTCATAATGTTATGGCTGATCAGTGTACATATAATTATTATTATTTTATGGCTTCCTTATCACTCCAGTAGTACATTTCATCCTTCTGATGAAACTTCTTCCATATCCAGAGGTGAAAGTAACTTTCTCTATTCCACCAGGAGTCTACACAAGTCCTTAAACTTACATGACATTTTGTTATATAATGTAAGAGCTTTTCCATGACTTTCAATTGAGTCTGCACTGTGTAAGCCTGATTGAGTATTTTGTATATATATAATCATATCTATTTTAATTAGATATCTGTATAAACAGACTTAACATGTATCTATATTAGCTAAGCCAAAAGATGATTATTTTAAATCCCAAACTCAGACACCTTATTCAAATTAATATATCACAATTTTATAACCAAAGGATTAAAGGCCAACTAAATTGAGAATTATGAAGTAAATATAAACATACAACATATGTACAGTATTCTTGTTCAGAAACCGAACAACCCAACAGATCTGGAGAAAATACACAAGAAAATATTTCACACTGTCATCTATTTTTTTGATGAATTTGAGTCACAAACCGAAAACCAGACATTTGAGAAAAACCTTCGGCAGTACAAGAAGTTTCCTGAAAAGCCGACAAAACTGTAAGTTTTATATGTCAAAAAATATACTTACTTAGACTCCCTCTTTTAAAGCATAAGTGTAAAGCAAGAATAAAGTAGCTAATGTATCAAAGAAATATGTATGACCAAACCACTATGAAAAACAGTAATGACTTTACTATGTAAATGCCACCCAATGGATGTATATTTTTGTCCACGCATGATATCACTAATAGTATTGTGTATTATTTTATTTTCATGATAACATTTGCATTAAATCACATAGTATTGTATTGTTTTATTAAATGTATTGTTTATTCATATATGTATTTATTATGTACATGCATTCTCTAAATTAAATACAGGGCTGTGATTCTGAATTTGTAATACATGTCAAATTCTTTATTTTCTATAATTTGCATTGTTTTGGGCTGTATGTGCTTCAGTTCCGATATCCTATGAGAGCAGCAGGGGTACTGAAGAGAAACAAACATTCCCTGTCTATATTTCCCATGGGGTTTGAGAAGAGGATATTTAGTTATTTAAAGGGTGATATTTAGTCCTGTGTGAATATAACTTCAGGCAGTGTTTATGTGAGCTTGACTGTAAACATTAAGCATTAGTGAAATGGTTTGGTATATGTCAACTACAACAAATCAGATGCTTTTGCCAATAAGTAAAAAGGATGTTTTATAATACTATTACTACTACTACTACTACTACTACTACTACTACTACTACTACTAAGAAGAAGAAGAAGAAGAAGAAGAAGAAGAAGAAGAAGAAGAAGAAGAAGAAGAAGAAGAATGATAATAATAAGTGTCATATATTTTGTCATTGTTCTGATTCTAACAACAACATACAAAAGAGAAAACAAAACCAACACTATTATTAGGTCAAAGGAGCACATGACATGTCTGATACATGTATGATATGGTGCATTGTTACAGCTGAACTAACAAAACCTTGTCCAGCCCTCAGCAGCACCACTCAGTCACTAGACATTAGCAAAGTGAAGCATAATGCAATACAACACATCCAATTAGTACATGCAAGTAGTTAATAACCTGTGGCAGGTTTTTTGTTTTTCTTTATATTGTTTCAACCATTCCTTAAAGCAGAAAATGTAGTTCCCTATAAAAATATAATGATAAAAATAGGGAACTACATGGATTACCAGGACCATGCATCTACAGCAGGGAAATCATTGTCATTTATGAGATTCAAAGCCTTAAACATAGGGAATTTATTTTATCCAATAAATTAATACAACAATTGCTGCCCAGTAATTAATATTATTAATGGTGACATGTTTTCTGCTGTATAGCAATTTTGTGGGGACCTAGATATATGATATTAATGGAAACGCTATGATACATGTTATTGTGTTGACTATGTTTCCAGAGTTGGATAATGTATTTGCTCTGCTAAACGCCATTTTTCAAAAGTTTTCACTGTATTTTAATGATGTATTTATTCACCATTCTTGTATTCAAAGTCACAACTAGTATGTTGCTACTACTTTTTTTGAACTCATTTATTGCTGAAGTTTGTTCAATTTGGTACAGTAATGAAAATCCATTCCCCTTCCACACACAGCACAAAATGGGTTTGATTTGATACACCATATTTTTCTTTTGATTTGGTCCCGGGAGAGCTATCACTTATCCTATCGTTTGACTTGGGCTACCCCGGGTTGAAAATCAAGCACTTTCACATTGTCATTTTCAACCCGAGAACTCACCCCCGCTAGAGACTAGGGTTGATATTTCCAACCCCAGACAAAGCGCTCACCTCAGTTTGAAAAACATTAACGTGAATACAGCGCTATGGTGTGAGAATGAAGTCCTGGAGTTGGTCATGCTGTGGGCAAATGAAAATATCCATTGACAGATGCATTGTTTACACAATTGTTGGCTGCCATGCAGAGTGCCGGGTTCGACAGAAGAGTGTCTCAGTGCCGTGATAAAATAAAAGATTATAAAAATCGGGCAGTGAGTGAAAAACCTGTGATTTTTTTACCCCACCACTGTGTTTGACCTGGGCTGATAATATGTAGTGTGAAACAGACATGTCTCTGGGTCAACTCCCCTTGTCGACTCAGCACGGGTATAGCATGAAATCAGCTTTAGAGTTTATATAATGCTTAGGATAGGCCGACATGTTGAAAGTGAGTTGGTAATGAGTGAGTGATGAATTTAGTTCATGTATTCACCATAGATATACTATGATCAAAAATGTAACTTCTGAAAAAGGTCAGATCTTCTAATTGAATCTGTCAGAAATAAATCAGAAATCCACTGGTAATATTTCTTCTGCTTTTTTTTCCCACGTTTTTAAATTCCGGTGTGGGAACTCACCTAAAAATGTCAAATCACATTTTTTAAATTGAAAATATAAAAGGAGTTGTCCAGGGTTTTTACATCCTAAAGGCAGAACAACACCCTCCACCTACACATGACTTACACTTCTCAAATCCTTAAGGATTTTTAAATGAAACCAATGAAACCAATCTCCTCATGCTGTTTTCATGTTGTACAGCATCTGTGTTATTAACATTCCAGCTTTAGCTTCACACACTTCCTTAGTTGTATAGCTTTTATATTAATAAATCATTACTCCTTATAGCTGTTATAATAATGCAACATATTATTATTATTAATAATAATAATAATAATAATAATAATAATAATAATAATAATGGTTGCACTCCAGTTGTGGCACACTCTGTATGACAGAATCCAGAATTAAAACAATCATATGAATTTAAGTGGCAGTGACAGATTTAAGAAATTGGTACATGGACAGATTCCAAGAATCACTCACATTGCAATGTCGATATTTGGGCATGCATTATAACTTGTCCTGTCGATAAAAATCAGCTCAAACCCATTAGGCTCACATATGCCAAAACATATCTTAACACCTCACAGAGCCTCCCAAAAATGCATCTGTTCAGACCTTGCAAATCATTTTCTGCGCCTGACAGCCACTATAAATGTGCAGCCTATGGACAATTTTCACTTTATTAATTTTATTGCTTTGCACTGTTTTTCACTATACTCCAGTGAGCTCGTGTGTTTTACTCGTGTGTGTCTTCTTTTTAGATTATATTTTATTCCTGTAAAAGTGTAAGTTGCCTTGGATAAAGGCTTCTGCCAAGCAAATAAACAATATATTGGATGTTGTTCCCTTTTCAACACACATACCACATGAAAAATTGAAATAGAAAAACACTAAGCCTACAGGTCTCAGGATTATAACTAATAATTAGAATTTAATTAAGTGACATGTTTAAGAAGCCAGGCTAATTTCTTATTTCCTTTCTTCCAGTGGGAAATCTCATATTTAATTGACTTCTTTTGGTACTTTGAAACTCAGTGTTCTCAGTTTGGCAATCATTACTAAACCAGGACAAACTCTATCTTTAGCAACATAGTTATCGGTGGTCACTTTTCACTCAATGAACCTCAGTACCTTTGTTATCAAACTATTGAACTAAAGAAGTAAAGATTCAGGATGGGTAATAATGGCCTGGTCTCACAAGGCAGCTGGACAATATTTTATAACCAACTTTTTCTGATGAAATAAACAAATATATAATGAATGCATTGCAGCACAATATTCAATATAGAGTTCAATATTGTAGTTTTAAATGACAAACATGATCACAAACATGTCTAAATTATGACACCCCTTCATATTTTTTCCACTTGCTTTTTCCTTTCTGAAGGGACAGACACAATTACTCAAACCTTTATGTACAGGAGACAAATTGGACAGTACCATTGTAAGGACATCAACACAGCAGGAGTTGGATTAAGAGTTGTGAAGGAAAATAGGAGACTCATTTTTCTTTTCAGATTCACTTTAATACTATTACTTTTCTCTAGCGGGCCATTATCCAATATAGGATCTTAATCTATTTATTTTCATGCGGAACATTTCCTTGTGTTTAGGAAAACTGTTCATATCATAATGTGCAATCATCCCCTCACATGAAATCCCAACAATGAGAAGGTTTCCCCAGTGTGGTTCCCCCATTAGTACTGCTAACTATACCATGAACCTTTACGGTTTAGTGCATTACAGCTTATTGAACAAAGTATACCAGCAAACTGTACACTGTATTGTACTTGTCCAATATAAGTCTAATGATTAGCATCACATTTAAAAATTATGTTATACAAAATGTGTAGTTTCAAAAGGGATATAATCCAAAGATAGTTGAAGAGACTCCCATGTCTTAACTAATTTTAATCAACTGCAAGCTCTGAAAAGATATCACTGAAAAGTAAGTAGAGTTTCATGAACAATAATTATAAAACTACATACATCAACCAAAAACATTAATTCAAATGAAGAGAAACATGAATAAAGCGATAACTTGAAGGAATGAAAACAATTACAGACTAATCAATTGTTCACAAATAAACATGAAACCTCTAATTTGAATTTCCCCTAGCATTGTGTTTTAAATACATATCATCTGACAGAGCATCAGATAAAATATATGTTCCAATTATCCAAAAGTATTCATGGTATGATCTTCTAGAATATTCTTACATCCCCTCCCTTGAGATTTTGGTGAGGATCTAGAGAACAGTTATCTAAGATACAGATCATCAGTAGATTATCATATAGATATATGTTTTCTCTTTGAGGTTTTGTCTAATTTACCCCTATTCCAAGCCACACCTATTAACACATACATAGACATTCATTACTTGGTTGTCCAAATTGATCTGCAAAGCTTCTTCATAGGCCTCACTTCTCCCAAAAGATGCAATTGGTTACATTATAAAACTGTCAAAAACCCTAATGTTAGTCACAGACAGAGTAGGATTTTATGTGACTGGTGAATGCAGCATTAATGGTGCTATGCGTTTTCAGTCCTTTGTTGTAAATATATATATATATATTATGTAAGACCACACTTGGCTCAGATTTTACAACATGATGTAGACTACTTAGTACACCAGCATGTTTCAAAAGGCTCACCAGAATATGGAAATATTCTCCACTATGGGTTGAATGTCACAACAAATTGGCCTGTGGAGAATTAAATCCCCCATTTTAGCTTCACAGCTGTTGACATACTCTGGAGCACTGGAAAACGAAGCACATAGTCGTGAGCACCATCAGGATGATAGCATGAGAAACTGCCTAGAGCTGTGAAAAACCTTTTCATGTCAACAAATTGTCATACTAATTGTGCATGGAAGTCATTTGGACCTGCTATATATGCGAGTTAAAATAATCCGTTGATTGTTTTTGAATTCACGTGTATGAACATCTGATGCATAATCCTATTTCACATTTCCACATTCACATTGTATTGTATAATATCTTCCAATCTCTTCTCACACTGCCAAATGAATCTTTCTAAAAAGATGTATATGTAATGTATATACATATTCTTTATTTATACATATATATTCCTCTTATCACCAGAAATAATCCTTTTACAGCTATATTATCCTGTTATCTTGTTTAGACTGAGCAAGTAACAACAATAAACAAAACAGTAAAAATAATTTAGATTTTTTTTTGCCTTGTGAAAATGCAGAAGAATAAGAAGTATTTAAACATTATACTCAGCATTCAAATAATAGAGCTGATATCTAATCTAACATAACATATTTATCTAACATGTATCTAACATAAAATATATGTTTATTTGCTTTAGAACAACATTTACATTTATATCAGCTTAAATGTAAACCTGAATTACGTTCACAATAGAAAATGCCAGTTATGTATATGTAATAATGTGTAACTGTGGGAAAACACAAAGCAACAATGTGTCCTGTGATTTAGAATTGTGTCAGATTCTTGTGACCAAGAATGAGAATATGTTCAGTGACACCATGACTTGAAACAATGGTCTACTGAAGTTCAAGAAGAAGAGAATATCAATGTCCCTGCTTGTAATGCATTAACAACAGCCTTTATGGTTATACACATTTTAATCTGCATAACCATGTTTTAGCATATTAGTGCACTTTGACAAACTGGCAAAACAACAATGTAAAACCCTGGAAACATGTAGAAAGGTATAAATACATACCCAAGATATCATATTCTACTAATTATGCTATGATCTTATAACTAAAGTGGTCAAAATGGACATCACTCAACAATTTAGTAACATACCTTATTTTGATAGATACCTTAAATTGACAGATTTAGCTATCAATTCTGCTATTAATTTCTCATTTCCGCAGACAGGCAATATAATGGTTATAGAGTTTTAGTAGCCAGGGAAAAATATATAGATTTAATACACTCACATCATCCAGTGCATGCATGGAAAGCCATTTTATTGCCTAATTTGATCATAAATTATAGGAGCAATTGTCATGGAAAGGCAGATACCCTAAATAGATACAGATGTGTCTTTCATTTGACTTCTAAAATCCCATTGCACATTGAAATGCTCATCTTCTACATTAATTGAAACAAGTCAATAGATACAATTGTTACTCTAGATGTATATACATTTACTGGAGCAGTTAATCTGCTTAACTGAAGTTCTTGTTCTTTAAAACACCCCCAAATCAGAAGGAGTATAAAATAATTAATCCAAGATCATTATCTCTGAATACGAAATGTTATCTTCGCCTAAGCTCTTTGATACAATCTTCTAATACAAAATGTTCAAAATATGCTTGAAAAACAAGCAAGCAAAAACATAGATATGAACAGTCAGCTGAGATGTACTTTGAAAAAGTACTAATGCATATATCTGAAAAAGTTTCAAATTAAACTGAACCTTCCTACCTGCACTAGCTGTCATTATGGTCTCTTCGGATGTAAGCCTACAATTTATGTATTTTGTAGCAGAGAGTGAAATGTGTATTCATAACATCAGTCTTTCCTTTCATTGTGGAATTCCAATGGATTCATATTTCTTGGAATACAATATAGCAGAGCTTTCAATGTTCTATTTACTTTTATGGTCTTAAGTGCAGGTGTACAAATATTTGGTTCCTATAAGAGCTCACAAGGAAACAGCAAAAGTGATGAAAGGAGATATGCATTTTGTTGGTTACCTTTCTAAAAATTAGCAGCCATTACAAGTTCCACCATATTGGAAGTCATATCAATTCACAAATAATTCCTGATGCATTCCTTATATGAAGAACTTAATTTCCATGTTATATAATTTTATTTAGCCCAATGCTTTCATCGCTTTCACCCATGCAGTGTTATTTATTTTATATTTTCTTTTTAATTGTCTAATATGCCTGTACTTTTGGCCAGCTTCTGCTTTCCTGGTGGTCCACTAATCATTGGCCTTGTAGTGTAATTAAAAATATGTTTTCCAAGCAGCAATGAGGTAACTACAGGGGAGGATTATCATTTCCCTTGTAATTCACAATGCCTACCTCATGTGGTCATCTAATGATAACAAACTTGTGATCATACATTTAAGATCAGTAGAGCCTTGTATTTTTAATCAAATGGCTCCTAGATAGTGGATCACACTGAAATAATTACTTTCCACAGTAATTTTCCAATTCAATTATTTTTGTTGATCTCATGTTCTAAATCAATATGCGCATTATTTAAAATTAAACAGTGCTGCTATAAAACAATTCTCATGTCATGCTGTTGTCGACTTCCTGTGGAAACAATAAATGGAACCACAGCATGTCTATCTTCGAAGAGTCATGTTTTTCAAAGTTACTGGCTATGACTGCATGTCGTACTTATTTAAAACAGAAATGAATGTATTTTGTTGTCTAGACATCAGCATGTTTCTCATACGATATTATCACCATGTTGCTGGGAGCATGACTCGACCAATGAACTGTGCAGTACAACGGCATACCATAGATATAGTCATTACATTCATTCTCTGAGGGAGACAACTCCTAAGAAAGAAATACAGGCCCTTAGACTTCTTTGTTTGTCATTTAGTGCCCTTATTCAAACCATACACTGTGGCTATCACATTTCACACATCAGCCCTTGTGCAACTGTAAGCAATGGCTACGGCAGATGAAAATGAACTGCAAGAGATGGCACAACAAGTCTGTAAAGAATGAGGCATGACTGCTTGCAGATCTGAAGCTCCCCTTGAGTTTCCGAAATCCTGCCTTAAGACAGTTCTCTTACTGATGCATAGAGACAGCACCAGGCAGCCAGAGTGCACCACACTCACAATCCTCAAGCTGTCTGACTTACAGATGAAGAAAGTGAAGGAACTTTAATATCATCACCAATGGATTTTCAAGAGAATAACCAATTCAATCTTTGAAAGGTATAACCATAAAGAGGTTTCTGAAGATGCTTCTGAAAGCCAAACTAAAACTGATGAGAGAGGGGTTGTTTAAGAAATGATAAGATGAAACTGGTCTATCTTCCAACATAATGCTCAAATATGTCTTTATGGCAGAAAGAAAATAGCTTCTAAAATTAAATGTAATTCATAGAGAGAAAATGAAGAAACTGAAAACTTTGAAAATAAATATTAAATATGAGATTTCTAGATAAAAAAAGTGTCTATGTCTATGGAGAGAAAAAAGATGCATCATCCAACAAGGCACTATTAGTACAATTAGGTGTTCCTGTCTGCAAGTGAAAAGTAATTCAAAATTAAGTGCACATTTTTATGTTTTCCAATAGAAAAACCCTGTGTCTGTAAGTTGCTTTTAGTTACGAGAACTGTACTATATTATTCAATCAAAAGGAATTTAAAAAGCAACAGGTGTTATTCATTTAGCAATACCATTAACACATATGAACAACCTCATATGTCAAATGCATGTATAAACAGACAGGTATAGGTAGAACACTTAGCACATTCCAAGGATTGTGAAGTTGCGTATTGCAGTCACAGTATGGTTCAAATATACAATTTGAAAATACTTATTACAGCCCAGACCAAATCACAACCACCTGCCAATTGCAAATTGCAATTCTAGTACATGATGATGTATTTTTTGTTTAAGGAGGATTCTTACTTCCACCTAATACAAAAACACTATGAAGTCCTATATGTTTATTTTGTGATGGGTGGGTTGGTGAAAGTGTGATTTGGCCCAGACCTAAGTATGATTCATTGAAATGCTATCTGAAAATGACATCCATCCATTTCCTCTACAGTTTTGCAATATAGAAATCATATATTAACAAACAGATAAGGTACAGGACAATGCACAGGAATAGGGCATCTATTCCAGCACTCACTACATGAATGAATGTTACAGATATAATAGTTTGATTTTTACTGCAGATACCTCTGACACATTTTACTACATTTAGCATTTGCATGGTCAACATCATCCATATTTCATATACATAAACACATAGCCGTTCCACAGGGACGACTGGATCTGGAAGCAACTGGAGTTTGTTTATACTGGATGATGCTACATTGATTGGCCAGATGTCGAGGGAAAGTACACTGAGGCTAATTACATTATCCCATGGAGAAGGATTTTTAGTTATGTATACTGACAACAACAATAAAGTCAGAACATTTCATTAAAATAATAGCATATATGTGAGCAGATATCCTTGTAAAAAATGCCACCAAAGACTTTTGTTCATCCATAGTAAATAACAGTGTACTAAATCTCTAAACAAATTCAATTTAAAGGTGTTACATTTAGAAGTAAGAACAGACATATAGATTACTTATTTAATGTCAGTAATGTGCACAGCATTGTATGGAGGATCAAGAACTGTCTGCCACAAACTTATTAAGTGAGTAACGGTGCATTCAAACTGCCTTCACTAGAATACTTTAGTGTGCCCAATCCATACAGCACAACTATTTCTAACTATCTGTCCCTGAGTGCAGGATGAGTGCAGTGACATCACTTTAACAGGCTAATGTGCACAATAATCCCTACTGGATAAGCACTGCAATGTGTTTCACATGTAATGAGGAAATGTAAAAATACATTGTCATAAAAAGAAGATCTCAGTTTAAACGCGGCCATTTTCTTCTACATTTACTCAGACGAACTGACTGCTGATGGCAAAAGTGTTTATCGTCAGACCTTCTTAACGGCTTCAAAATGCAAAGCTCATTTGAAATTTAAATGAACTTCAATGTACTAGTTTGTAAAATCAGCACCCACCTGGAAGTTAGTCTACACATCACCCTGGAATAAATGCATGCTATTTACCTTTCTAAGTGTCAGATTCAGTTGGCAGCGGTGCCAGCTTTTAAGGGCTTCCCACTTATCTACATGCTGTGCAGTTTCAGTCTGATTAAGTGGGCATTTAAGAAAATAGTATCCCTATTTGAGTAATAAAGAAGCATGAAGAGCTGAAAATTAGAGGTTACTAGGTCTCATATACTTTGCTCCCCCCTTCCTAAGCATGGTATTAGATCATAGTTTAAAACATAAATATGTTCAGTGAATAAATATGCTTAAGAGAAATTTGCCAATTAAAAACCTACTCTGTCAGGCATACAAATCCTAAAGCTTTAAATTGTCTGACGATGCAGTTCCCTATATCAGCCAGTGCATTTTAATGGGGTTCTTAACTAACAAAACTCGCAACCCATAACTAAGATCTATGTTAGGAAAACGAATAGTCTTAAGACTCAACTGAACCAGCTGCATTCAGTAATTATGAAAAGAAAGATCTAATAGAATACAAAAGTCTTATTATATTTTGTGATTTTATATATACAAAATAATTATAATAAATGTAATTTGACCTATAATCCCATGAGGTTATTTTAAATAATGTGTAGGGACAGAGCAGCAGAATGCATTTCAGTGTAAAGGCTACATATTAATATTTAACTAGGCTTTAAATGTCATATAATTGAACACATTTCTATGTATACAGTGTTCTATATATACATATATAGAGTGTAAAAAATGATTAATGTAGTTATTTTGAAACTGCATAACTGTTAAGCAGGTCACTTTGGTTTTAAGTTGCACTATTTCCTGAGGATATGTATGACTATATAATTTTATCTGTTTAGTTATTCCTGCATGAGTTAGTTCTGTAGAAACAACAAGAGAATACTAAAATGGGCTATGATTAAAAAATAAAACGTTTCAACAGCCTTCTTTAGAGCTATAGTAGCATGTTAAAATTTGAAGGGCAGCCACCCTCATTCGGAAATGGTTGTTAGTGTACATTGTTGATGGTGAAATTGTGCATAACAGCTCCAATAATTGCTAATGGTACTGATAGAACGAGCAGTAAGCCAGCTCTTGGAAAGGAGGCAAACGTCCAAAAGAATCAACTGTAATAGAGAATAGAGCAGAAAGAAAAGAAAGTTAATTAAATTACAAAATAAAAACAACAACAATATAATGTAAAATATACTGCAGACGCAGTTTTCTTATTTATTTGTATTTATTTTTTACGTAGTATTTGGCCTTTCTTGAGAGATTGAATCAAAAATTGGTCATATTTAACAATATAAAAAAATAAAAATATGTATTATAGGTTTATTAAAAGATAATAATCATCAATATTTAATGTAGTGATAGTAGTTATAGTTGTAGTGGTAGTAGTAGTGGTAACAGTACTGTTCATTTTTAGTTTAGATGCTCCGTCTACCAGTGGATCTGTACCAGTAGGTCAGCACAATGGCGTTTTCAGTCATTGAGCAAGGGTATTATCTGCTGAACTGAAAGGCTTTCTCCTGTTTGTATCCTGACACAGCATTCAAGTATGTCATGTGTGTAAGTGATGGGGATGGACATGAGGCCAGTGTTTGAGTTGGGCTGGTCTCATAAGCCATCGGGAGCTATAGACAAGCAGGTATAGACACAGAGGAGGGGAGAGCGGCTGTCTCTTCGGGAAGATTTGATCTGACAGGCACTTGGTAACTACCTCTTGAGAGGTGATTATAGCGAATGCTCTGAGTGAAATAAATAGAGAGGGGGCTGCTCCTGCCAGGGCTGTATATAAAATACAGAAAATCAGCCCTGTCTTGGGGATTCGGTCTCAGGTTTCTTCAAGCCTGTATCACCCAGAGTCCACTCCATTACAGTTTTTTTTTTTGTTGTTGTTGTTTTTTTTTTGTACAATTGATACTGCAAAATTATTCAATAGGAATAGGAGTAATGCGAGTAAGTCTCAAATCACAAAAATACACAAAAACACATAAACACAGTCATATTCAGCCACCTGCTCCTGCACCCCCAAAACAATAGTATATATATATATATATATATATATATATATATATAGCACTGGAAAAAAATAAGAGACCACTGCAAAATTATCAGTTTCTCTGGTTTTACTATTTATAGGTATATTTTTGTATAAACTACTGACAACATTTCTCCCAAATTCCAAATAAAAATATGAATGGAATGGAATGGCTGCCATACATGTAGAGATGCTGATTTAAGAAAAATTGCAGTGGTCTCTTAATTTTTTCCGGAGCTGTATATATATATACATATGTATATATATATATATATATATATATATATATATATATATATATATATATATATGAGAGAGAGAGAGAGAGAGAGAGAAAGAGAGAGAGATTTTTTTGATGAAATGAGAATTCTAATCATGAATCTTTATGGAGAGAAATAAAGACATAGAAATATATTCATATTATATAGACCAGGAGAGATGTAAAATGTATCCAGTATATGCAGACACCTAGGGCCGGATTAAATCAAAACTTTGACCTACCCTCTAATAGAAAACTACAAACTTGTACATCATAGCGGTTATTTATGATTAGAAGAAAGTGGCATCTTACTCAAAATGAAGCCACAACTAAGTACAGTTTTGTAGTTTTCTATTAGCGGGTGAGTCAAAGATTTGATTTAATATGGCCCCTAAGCTCATATAGAATTAAATATAACAATGAAATGTTATATATCATTTACCAAAATATCAATACAAAAAAATCAGATGGACATGGTTTGTACTTGAAGTGCAACCGACTCAACCTGTCTATTGTATTCGTTACTTAGTATTCACAATAGTGCCCCAATCACACAGGCCCGACAATCCAGTATGTACAAAAAAAAGGTTAATAGATCAGTTCTTTACAGCACACTTCAAGTGCTAGTATTGTGAACTCAAACATACCTCCAATAGAAAGTGTTGTATATGAGTGGAGAAGATACATTCCGCAGGATTACATTCCTTAGAAGAGATGAAAGTCATTTGCATTCCACTTTGCTCAGACAAAGAGGAGGAGAGTTCACGTTTTTTTTAGCATGTGGCTGTCAAAAAGTAGCCCAAGTCTGACATAAATTCTACTCATTATCGAACACTTTTTGCATGTACTCATATATGCCCTTTTCTTTCCATCTCAATGCAGTACACTTATGTTAAAAGCTTGACAGCAGATGTCATTGTTTCCCAGTTTTCTGCTAGCAAACCATCAAGAAAAGTTGGTGATGTCACTAAAGTGGGGTGTACTTTGGTCTCCTGTTATGCATTCATGCATCCATATAGCAATACATAACAGAAGACCACTTTATGAATATCAATATTAATGGGTTTTGTTAGACTTCAAGCCAGGTGAGATTTACAGAGACTCCTCCACATTACTCATATGAATGGAACAGTGACTCCTTGAATAATTTCCATATATTAATCTCTAACTGGATCTATTTTGTTAATGTGCACAAACTGAATAGACCATTACATATAAATAATATATTTACAATTCCACTACATCAGTTGCATTTTTATTGGATAGAGATTACACATTCCAGCCTTCCCAGCTTGTATTATTATTATAATTATAATTATTAACAACTACAATAATAATACATTGAGATACTGTGCAATAAAACCTCCAAATAAACAAAATAATTGCACAATACTCCAATCTCTTTAATGTCAAAAACTATACAAGCATGTGCTGTGTGCACATTTTCAGTATGTCACAAACAGTATTTTTCCTGCTACTCTTCAACAGCCTTCTGTACTTGTTAGAGAATCCCCCTTGATCTTACATTTAAATCAATACAGGCTGCTGGCAATACTTAAAAGTACGGTGTTTGGCACTGCTGTATGGAAATCCAATCTTATAAATGAACCTGATGAAAGTAAAGCAAAAATAATTTTCCATCATAAAATAATTACTGCTTGGAATAGATTATTTTTCCCTCATTTTAATTATCTGAGCACTTGGCTCTGTATTTCCTTTACACTGCTATCAGTATGTACTGCATTATTAAAAATATGCAATCATGTGGACAGAATGCAGACTACACAAACTGATCACAGATTATGGATAGGAATCCTCTAAATCAAATGTTTAAAAATGCTACAGTCTTTCTTTAATTACTGAAACTTCAATGTGCCAGATTTGGTCTAGTTTTCAAGGTGCAGATTCTATATGTCCTAATAACCTCTCCCATTTGAGATTTCAAATTGACATTGGTGAAATAACCTTGGGTTTTATTATTTCATATAATACATATAAGCTCATTATGTAATCTAAAGAGCAGGACTTCTGGGAAGGAAAACTAATGATGGTGAAATCTGGAAGAGAAAATTGGCTTTTATGAAGTGTTTTATTCTGATCATGATAATTAACCAAACAAAATACAGCACAGTGTGTATAAAATAGGAAAAACAGTAGTTTACAAAAAAAAAAACACATCCTGCAATCTGCAAAAATGTAGTTTTTCTTTGAGTGGTTAATTAGTTAAATAATAAGAGCATTAAGATAATACACTCTGTTTTTGCTTTACTGCAGTGACCTTTTGCATTGTTATTTATAATTAAATTATCCTAACAACCTGTCCAGATTTTTACACCTTAGGCAATAGGTTATCAAGATATATATTGTTATAATTAATTAATTTTATTTAAGATAGATAGATGGAAAAATAGATATAGATAGATCAATTGATAGATAGACAGATAGATAGAATTCTTTGTGAGCAATGGAATGTTGTGTTTTAGTTTATTTCTATAGAATGTTCTGTTTGTTATTCATTAGTTGTAATAATGCTTTTTTTAAATATTTTGTTTATGGGAGTCTCTTTAGCCCCGAATTCAGGAATGGGGAAAGAGACAGAATTATTGGGAAATGCAGGCGGGAACTGAATGACTTTTTCTTGAGGCTGGCTCAGATATTATAAAATAGTGGAGAAACAGTCTCTGATTTGTTATGGTATTAGCAGATGGGATAGTACTGATTGTGGTTATTGCAAGTCATTTAATTTATATGTTGCTTTTATTCATTCTGGGCTACTATACCATATTTTATATCATAATAGTTTGCAATTGCTATTATTGTTAAAAGACGTTACACGCCTCATTTAAAACAAGATCACTGCTTCCATTTCTTTAATTAAATATTGTTAATTATAATGGCATTATACGTATTTATCAGTGTTATCTTTATCAGTGTGGTTCACTGATTCAGTCTAGTAAAAACTGTAAAGATTCCAGTTGGCTGAATTACTTTGAGACAGGGTGTCTAAACTTTGGTTTGCCACTCCGTTTGGTTTCTATCCACTCCTCCTGGCTGAATGTAAGGTACCAATATTTTTATGCCAGAGGCCCTCACAAGAGCTCTCCAGTTGAGGAAGATATTGCTAGGGCAAGAAAGCACACAGGATTAAATTGTCGATATCCTACAAGTCACAGTGACAGATGAAAGGGGCCAGTGCCATGGTTCAGCAAGGGACACAGTAATGGCCCACACCAATCTCCAGCAGCAGTGTGTCCCTGAGGGAAAACATGGGGCTCCTTTCTCAGTCGGCTGCTAGAGACGCAAAACTGTTTTGTCCTGTGGCATGCTGGTCATCTGTGAATGACATTAAAGAGCCAAGAAGGGCTAATCCTGTTACTTTGTTGTTGTGATTTTGCCCCCAAGTCCCACACTTTGCTGTGTTAAGAGGGGACACTTCAAGTTGTTACAGAAAACCAGCCAATTTGTGGGACTATCACTGAACCAGTTATCCAGGTATAGACACCAGTTGAAACAAGCCTAATGCCTAGACCAAACCATAGCCTTGCCCTATTAGCAAAATGCAAATGACAAACTTCTACTAAATTCTCCCGGTTTAATGTTTAGTACGACAGAAAGGACGTCCACCGAGAGAATATGTATTGAAAGGTGTATAGAAATAGAGCACTTCAAAACATGAATACGTAAATATTTTTTTACCGTCCCTGTTCAATATATTCATATATATTGCATGATATGTTGAGTCACATACAGCTTTGATAATTGCTTATTTGATCACTGACTGCATTCTACTTTTATACAAACACATATGGACATACATCTAAACCAGCTTCATGGTTCTTTCAGCATGGCAGTCCAACATGAATGAAACACACAATGTCTTTCCTTTGAAGAATCCTTTACATGAAACAAAAATCCATCTCTGGATGAAATAAATTAGACTGAGGATGTAAGCACTTTGCAAGCTCATACCAGAGGTGTTCATGCACTTTACAAATGAAGAGAGAGGACACTGGCTTCACTGTCAGGGACTGTGTTCATTATCACTGACCTTGAACAGAGTAGAGGCACAAAAAATGCTTCATTGCTCATGCCACTGCTAACTGCTAAAATCAGTACTTAACGACAGATTTAGGGCTCAAAACAGTCAAGATGCAGCATAATCTGCTCAAGATTAAAGTATACAAAGTAAATTAGACAGAAGGTAAAGCAATTAGCAAGGAAAGAAATTATGTTAATGAAGCTGCAGAGCTTGTTAGGTCATTTTCATTATGCATGTTAAGCTTTGGCTTGGGGCAGGATATTCCTAGGAAGATTAATAGTTGCACACGAAAAGGTGTAAAATTAGACTTCATAATTCGGGGCGCATGATAAGCTTGGTGCTTTTAAAGAAAATAATGACATTAAATTGTAATCTTCAATATCTAGATATAACCTTTCAAAAATATTTATAATCTTTGTCCTGAAAAACAACAACATAACATAACACAAAGCAGGAATAACACAGAATTATGCATCCTAATGTGTAAAAGTTTACTTACTCTGCAGGGAAAAAAAGCATGCTGCATTTAATATGTTTGTGTGTAAACGATAGACTAAAACAGAAAGAGTGATATATGTATAATTGCTATTTTTTCTTTCAGTCTGTTTGAGAAAAATATTTTGCTCTAGGTTCTGCTCAACAGCTACACTGATTTTTAACATTTGTAAAATACATTCAAGTGCTACCCTGTATGCTTTAAAGAAAGAAGAAAGGTTAAATGTGATTAAATACATATTGATGTTGGCAAACATCTCACAAATGTTTGTCCTCAGACTCAACCGATAACTACATAGCAAGATTCCTAGTGCGTATACATCTGGGTGGTCATCTATTTTAGCATGCATGCCATACACTGCCTTGAGAATTGCATGCTGCAAATCTACCCCACTCATTGCTTCAAGAGACTAATACTAGATAGCAGGAAAGTGTTCCAGTTCCAAGTGTACATTTATCTCTCGATTTTCAATATAGTATTTTTTTTTCTTTTGATTGTAATTTTATGCGTGATTAAGACACCTATAATTTAGGAACTGGTCTGCAGAAGAAGGAAAAAAAGGAACGGCAACAATCATTCCTAAATGACTGTAATCAAATCAGAGAATATGGATTTAAAAGCGCACCTATACTTTTGGGTCTGCAATGGCTGGCAACTAGTTTTGATCAGATGATTATTTCTACAAGGGGAGGTGATGACATGAAAAACACAACCATCTGTGATTGTGTAAACTGAGTTTACTGATTCTAATAAATATTTGTCAGAACTAACTTCGCAATTGTCTAACACTTTAGACATACCACCCTGATTAGATTTTTCTCGGCTCAGTGCGTATGGAATGAGAATCATAAATAAAATACAGAATTGTAGCACTTAATCACACTTTTACAAAATACTTTGCTGCGCAATGTGCATTCAGCTTTGAATGATAGCCATTTGCCTAATTAATCAATGCAACATTTTAACTTACATTCCATTCATTCACTGCCAAGCAAGTTACCAAACAAAGTTAAAAAAAGGATTTGAGATCAATTTAAGTTAAAAAAAAATGTCCTTACTTCTTGAAAAACAATTCTTGACTATATGACCAGGTGCAAGGTTGAGTAGTGTGCTGAATTACTCCCTGACTCATTTTAATTGATTCTGACTAAAATGTTGCAGCCTCATCTTCTTTGACACCATGTAAAGCACTGCACTTGGAAGATGGGCTTTTCACTCCGTAAAAGCATATGACCACAAGAAATCTTTTCAATGTCACTACATCTATGTTGATAGACAAAATGGTTGAGAATACAAATTGTGTGCGTGTGCATGTGTGTGCACATTCAGCTGGTTATTTATTAAAAAAATAAAACTAGTAAAAGCATTCATGCATGATTATCAAGAATTACAATTCACCAAAACCATTATTACCACACATAAACACATGCACACAGACAGACATACATAATGAGGCGAATACAGAAGGAAACACCAGAGATCAATTCTGGTGCAGCTGCCTGCAGTCCAAAGAGCCAGGTCACAATATTCCAGTCTGTATTTATGAATTTATGAATGAATAGATCGTAATGGATACAACAAATCAAAAAACGCTCCATTGTTCTGTCATCCAATTGTAGTAGTAAACAGCATGTTGAAATTGAGTTCATACATTTTAATTTGGTTTAATGTTGTCTTGCATCAAAACACTCCTTGACTTCTTGATTTTCAGTCACAAAGAAATCTAGAATATAAAGACTTTTCATGTGGAGGATTCAACACTGATTACAAGCAGCTGTAACAACAATGCTCCCTGATGCTACTTTCTAGAACAGTGGCTTACATTTAATCAAGACGTGTTCATTCTATACAATCGAGGTCAGTGGCTCACTTTAAATCAGGACTATGATCACTGTTCACCAAACCTTAACTGGAATCAGACCGGTTCACAGCGAGGCAATTTTATCACCTAAACAGTTGTTTTGGCAGGGGGCCTAAAACAGGATGCTAATTTTAGTTTTTCTCTGAGCGCTAACTATTTCATATTTGGCAGCTTTCCCGGCCAAAGAGAGCATTAATGAAGGAATGCTGAATAACTGTCATTACTGCCAGTACTCCCACCAGAGAACATTTAAACTCAGTCCTACAAACCTTGGTTATTTTTAATACATATTTTGCCCCAAATTACAGTATGTGTACTCTTACCTTGCCACAAAGTCAGCAACATTGTGATTAACATGAAGCTTTCACAACATGAAAACATAATCTAATGCTTTTAGTAATTTACCACTTATAAAAATACATTTTATATATGCTCTGCTCTGTATATTAAGTATTTTTATCACTCTACTTGTTATTCCCCCAGTACTGATTTAGCCCTGGTCAAAATAAAAATTCTGCTCAATAAAGATCACTGTAATTATAATTTGGGATTGGCAGATGGGTCACAATGCTTATACGGTCTGGGTTTAAAGTGACAAAGATAAAAGGTCACGTTTATAATAATATTGATTGAGATATAGCATAGTCAGCATTATTGATGACATTTAATATATAACCGTGCATGCATTATTTTTCATTAATTCATGCAGAAAAAAGTGTATTTATTAAAAAAAAAAAAACATGCATTGCATTTCCAAGTTTGTTGTCATACCGTCATAAATCCATCCAGCAAACCTGAATCTGGTTTGGGAGGTGCTTGAAGCCGCTCCATCGACCACTTCTCAATTATTGAAGCAACTTGGGTGTTTTCAGTGTTTAATATTCGAAATCCTGTCATGTTAACGCCACTGAAGCGATACGGCTCCACATCAAGGGCAAAGAGATCCTGTAAGAGATTTGTTTGCCTAAGTCCAAGTCTGCAGATTCTTTAAAAAACACATTTGAGATTTCAAATTGTAACAATAATATGCTTTAAGAATTCAATGTAATGACTGTAGTATTTTATCAGATTCTTAGAATATAATTGTAGTGTTTTCTAACTACTCTTATTATTAACTAGATTTCTATACATTAAATATGCACTAAACAAACTGAGAGGTATAACAGCACTGCTTACTTGCCATTATGTTCCTTCTTTTATTTGTGTAGTTTTCATAAGTTGTTACATATACAATTAATTAAACAGAATTAAGACAGAGTACTGCTTGAAATTAGTTACATTCATTTTGACGATAAGAAAGTGAGAAAGTAAAAATGACAAGAAGAAATTGTCACTCATAAAGAACATTTTCAATTTTGTGAAACATATTTCTTTCTATAATCAACACGGGATCACCAACAATATTGTATCTTAATACAAATTTAATTATTGTGCTAGATCTGCATTTAAGAAGATACTTTTCTTCCATACATTTCTCACATATTACATGATCATGTTGCTTAGTGTTTTGTTTAAATGGTTCTTAAAAGCTTAATTTAATATGAATGACAGTACATAAATTACATAAGGTTATTAAAGGCTATAAAAGGTTATTATTCCTCAATATGAATATGAAGAAAGAAGGAAAGAAAGAACTATAAACAGATATCCCTGGTAAAGAATTGGTATGGAACATAGAATTGCTGGATTCGGTTCTTTAGCATTCTTTTTTCACACAGGTTACAATAGGTAACTAAAGTTCAAGAACAAAGGCGTTTCATCTAAAATTAATTTTCACTCCTCCGTTTCACTTGGTTGATTTCTGTGAAATATAATTCTCATTTATCTCACCTATTGGAGTATCTCATGTGTTGGAGTGGCTAAGAAGCACACTTCAAATGTGTTATTAGCACACACAAAAAACTGATATTGTATGACACATCTTCTTGGTACTTTAACTGTATTTAGCCAGATATATAACTCAACTTTGTTCCATTCCCCCACAGCTAACATTCCCCTAAAGCTAACATTCACACTAATGTTCGCCGTTCAGTATCTAGGAGCTTTAAGGAAAACACATATTTTAAAAATATCTGTTTTCCTTAAAGCTCCTAGATACTGAACATATATGTTTCAGTATGATTCTTTCATCATTTACAATGTGTTATTAAAACAAACACAATTATAATGTAATTAAATATGAAGTAGAGCTTTTTCATTTTTTAACATGGGGCTGGATTAAATCAAAACCTTGACCCACCCGCTAATAGAAAACTACAAAGCTGTACATCATACCGGTTACATTTATGATTAGAAGAAAGTGACACCTGAGTACAGTTCTGTAGTTTTGTATTAGGCGGGTCAAACTTTTGATTTAATCCCAGCCATAGGGATTTGGGGGATTTAATTAAAGCACAATGGTGTTTCTAATAAAATGTATAAAGTAATAAATATATATTTTGGGGTTGTGGATTTTAAGCCCATGTTGGCAATTGATGAAATTAATTAAAAATATGCAACATTACATATAAATCAATCTACAAGAGCTGAAAAGAGCTTCCGGTAACTGATCATGTATCTATGAACAACGGTGCAATTGCATGGGCACATTTTACAGTATGTTATTATTATTATTATTATTATTATTATTATTATTATTATTATTATTATTATTATTCCTATTTCAATTGGAAATGTTTGTTGGTTTTTGCATGCATAGTGCATTTCAATAAAACACAGTATATTTTTTTTTTTAATAAAAGATCATGGAACAAATTTTACATTAATATGTTATGATTAAAGCCAAATATTATTGCATTTCAAAATGGCTTACCAGTGTTGTAAAAATGTAATGGTAATATTCTGTCATCATCCCCATAGCTAATGCCTGTGGAGAAAAAGATAGTCTGCTAGTTAATTATAATTTTCTCTCATACATACCTAACAAGTAACAGAAAGGATGGCTACAACTATTCCATTAAATTGCAACTAAAATTAACATTAATGAATTATATCCAAGCTGTTCAAGGAGATTGCTCAAAAGAACCAAAATTCATGCAATAAGTGTAACAGAATAAAGACTTTTTTATTATTCCTGTTTAGCTTCATTTCCTACCCATTTCTTAATCATGTTAAAAATTATACTGCATAGAACAGTCAAATATACATGTACATCTACATGAACAATATTTCAAAGTGTAGCTGAGGTGTAAATACACAATTCATACACATAAAGCAATTAGTAAAATTATATATATATAATTTAAGTTTTTGTTGTTAAGTGCATGGTGATACATCACCATGTGCAAATCATAAATTAAAAAAATTATAATATAATAATATAATATTTGTTATATCATATTAATGTCTACATTATATCCATTTGCAATACGTTCAACTGCACACACACTATGAAGTTTGCAAAGCTATACTTATCTGTGGGTCAGGAACTTAGGGATCTTCTTATTAGATCTCTATAACTAGGGCCATCAATCTCAATAAAATATAGCTTAAAGGCAACAAAGCACAGCTAACACATCTATAATTGACAGCCAACATGAGTTCAAGAGATCCATTGTAATCTAATTTGGGACATTGAAATTGGTGTAACTAAAAGAGTAAAAATAAATGTGATATAATTGTATGCATACTTTTTTAATCACCTTCTTTTGAATATGTCTCTGAATGCTCTTTACAATATTTAATGTGATTTAAAAATGTCTGTATTTGTTAATGCTGTATAATTGGATCTTTTCACTGCACCGTGTGTACATATTTTAGCAATATACTGTTTAAAGTGTTTGTGTCTGTGATTATTAGTTATTAAATGACACAATATAACACCTCCTTGAATCTAGGATAAGAGAAGTAAACTATTTATTTCAAACTTAGAGGGCGAAAAGGCATATCAAAAAATGTTCATGTGCATATGACGACTTTTACAAGAAATTAATCTGAATTTTTATGATGGCTCATTAGGGAAATGTATCCAGCTTACAATTGATGATAGGTGTCCTTGACCTTCATTATTAACAAGCTATTTTGCAGTTGATAAAAAGGCCCATAAATGCTTGGGTGAATCATGTTATTTTTAATATTTAATAGATGCCTTTGAGCTGGAAACATGAATGCCTTTAATTAAGTTACATATTAAAATACAATATCCCATTTTTTTTACCAAGACACAATTGAAATCCAACATCTAAAACTTATTTAAAAGATTTACATTTCTTCAAAGAAAATTAAATAACCAAGAGGTCAATTACATTAAAAACAAAACGTTTTTTATCAACTGATTTGCTTATATATATCATGTAAATAATGTATTTATTTGTGTGTAGAAGATGTCAAATGAAATTGCTTTGACACTTTTCCTCAACAGCCACCATTAATTCACTGTGTAAACTAATATACAATAGTGCATTTCTTGTTTTCTGTGATACAATCATTTTAATGTATAACTTGGACTTTTTGTTAAACACTATAAAGACTACCTATTGCCAAAACATATTAATATATACAGATCTGCAATAAATTCAAAGTTATTGACTCAAACCTGGTGAAACACAACAGCGGATAATCACCTGCTTTAATATACCAGCTGCCATTTCATGTCCGCAGTCAAATATGACATGGAACTCCTTCCCTCTTTTCATTTCCTTCAGCAAAGGTTTAGCATCTTTTGTGTCTGCTGGCAACTGTCGGATTTTCAATCGAATGTTGTAGCGCGATGGAGCCTTGATGAGCTCTTGTAATCGAATGAGACCTTTTGGGATTAAAAAAAAAGAAAACAAAAGAAAATGTAACAGAAACATATGTGACCTTGTAAAGAAAAGGCATATCACAGCATCTGTAATTGATAGACTTCAATCCTTTCTGTCATGTACACCCAGTAATATGATACACAGTTCCCCATCCCTTAAGAGTAACAATTTAAGAGCTCAAAAGGAATATTCCAGGAATCACAGCTTTTCTCCCCACAATCTCAATATATTACAAATTGTATGCAAGAACAGAGTCATGGATCACTGATACATTATTTTCAAAGTGTATTAACTGCTGAATCATCACAGAGTAAAAGTTCTAGGTAAATTCATTAACTGGGGTAGATATTTATGTCTGCAGCTTGAAAGTATCATCTCCTGAGGTCTCTCACTTCCATACAGTGTTCCCATGAGTCACAATTCTGATTAAGAAACACATAATAGGATAATTGGTATTTTAAGCAATGTATTTGACTTCACTGTTTAATAATGGAAAGGGAATCAGTACCAATATGTGTCAAATATAGGTTTGTTTGTTCTTCTGAATCTCTCCCACGTAGTACACACACACTATGTATACACACCAGAGAACCTTAAACTCTTAAATTCAAATAAACCATTGGTGGTCATTAAAATATTCCAAACAGGGTGAAAGAGATTTTTCACAACACACGTGTATAACAATGAAAAATCCCCTTAATTTCCCCTGAAGTTGCTGGAAACCTTTAGAAACTAAATGTAATGCTCAGCAATATCACACATGGCATGCTGCCCTTTTCATGAATGTGCTAATAGCACGTGTGATTAATGACACTGAGTTGCAGTGGTTTCCATACCTGGTTTATTTTTTTCACGGCATACTTAAGAGTTCTCCATCACATTAAAAGAAACGCGAATGTGTTCCTATAGTCATAACCTTTATGCAGAGTTCACAAACAACGGCTCCCCACAATGTTTTTTTTTTTCTCATTGCACGCCTGAATGCCTCACACTGTTGGATACCATCAGTGTATAGTGCCTCTGCACTAAGACTCCTCCTGCAGCAGAATGTACTGATGCTCTGTATGTCTTCATTATTGTGAGCACCCTGTTGCACACCAATGATGCCCCACAGTGTAGAGTCTTCAGCCGTAACAAAGTAGCTCAGTGGGTTAGCGCTGACTGCGAGTCCTCAGAATGGGGTTAAACTCCTCATTTTAACAACATAAACGCTATGCAAAAGAATAACACGGAGCCGCAAAGAAAACAGCCCGATAACACTTGCATCAGAGTATTTCAGAACTTCATATGCCAAAGAATCAAACTACTGTCTCCCTACACGGTATGCATTTATGATTAAACATCTTATCTGGGACACTCTTCCATTGATCATCCATATTAAATTACAACAAGACTGCTACCCCGTGGTAAAATTGAAATGCGAACATTGACAAAACATTACGTGCTCAGTCAACATGCTGCTTTGTATATAATTATGTACTTGATACCCCCAATATTAAAAATAAAAGAAACAAAGGTCCAATTCTTGTGTCTGTATTTTGAGTGTTTGTTTGATTTTGTATTAAAATCTATTTTAGAATTATAATGAATAACATAATTGTATGGAATGGTCTAGGTTGTTGGTAAATCAATAAAGCAGGGTTACTTACAGCCTTTTATGCATCAACATAACTCAAGGAACAAACTATCAAGCATAATGGAAGAACACTGTGCTCCATCACTTAAGCCTAATCCTTTAAGCAAGCAAACGCATACGGATCTGTTTTTTTTTTTCAACCTGATTGCTTAAAAAGCAATAGGATTACAAGCACTGAAAGCAAAACAAATGTCTTTATTGATAATACCTAATTTATCATTCTGGTTAAGATGCATTGTTAGAAAGCCAGAAAGTACATTTTCAGCTTTTTAAGTTTCAATTCTCTTGGTTTGTATCCCATTCACATCTGCATAAATTGCACAGAGGTGCATTTACATTTTCTTCCTCACTCCTGAGCTGTTTCTACGAACTCCATTTACCTCCACCTATGCTCCTTTACATCATGTAGCAATAAATCAATACTTACAATCACATAACAGTCAGATAAAATTTAAATCAATTTAAGTAAACCATACCAGTACAATAGCCTCTAGTGTCATAGAGTTATCCACTCTTATAAATCAACATTTCAGTTGACTTTGACAACCATAACTGCAAATTTGATAATGGATAACTTAAGAACTTTCACTTAAAATAGAAGCATGATATTTTAGTGGCAGATTGTAATTGTGTTTGCTGCTGATTTTATTGTCCCTAAAAATAAATGTCAAAATGTTGGGCATTTCAGTTTTAACTTAAGATGTTCTTTAGAACCTTCTACTAAGCTACTCATCAGCGGATACAAAACCTGACACTTAGAATGATCACAGAATGATGGCACAACACCAACACCTAATGATTGATTAAATCTAAATTTATTATAATAGTGAATGAAACAGATAAAATCAGGTACATTTCAGTTCAAAGGCTTGGTCACAAAATCTTCAAAAACACAGCTCAATAGTAAGGACTATTGCAGTACATGTTACATGCTGCTTATTATCATCTAGTATGGAACACAAAATATATATAGCTCTGGAAAAAATTAAGAGACCACTTAACATTGATTTCTGAACTTGGAGTGGTCTCTAATTTTTTTCCAGAGCTATTTATCCATAATATTGATTGTTGTGTTAAAAAAAAAACAACAACAACAGAATTGTTATATAGATTACTGTGATACACTTTGCTCACACAATCACGAACTGGGATCTCAAGTTCAGTTGACATTCTAAAGGAAGACTGCTGAAAGGCTGATGCTTTTTAATTGTGCATCTCAGGACACCAGCACATATCATTCCTGTGGTTTGCATTTTAAATGTTCTCTGTGGACCTGAGATCATTTATAAGCCTCACATTTCCATGTAGGAGATGTACAAATTGTCACAATATGGGAGTTGTGATAAATGGCATTAAATCTATTGTTATGTTCAAAATGTGCATTACAAGTCTTAAAACATTGACTTTAAATGTATACAAAATTATAAATAACTTGCCATCTCCAACTCTTAAGCCCTTAAAACAATTTCAAATAAAATTAATTATTAGTTCAATTGAAGGATCAATTAGGTAACTGAGAGATCAACTGTAATTAAAACTGAAAGTCAATGGGATCCCCAGGGCTAAGATCAGGAAGCTTTAGCATTAGCCAGACACTGATAAGAATCAGAGCAAATACATAAACACATACATACACACATAAAAACATACATACATACAGTAGCCACCAAATGTATTTATATCCTTGAAGTGTAACAAAATGTTGATTGTAGTGTACACTTTCTGTCTATACAAATAAGTACAAAATAAATAATGCATGTATGTATTGTATGTATTTGTAGCATATCAAAAATAGTTAAATATATATATATCTAAATACACCATGTTCAAATGTAGTCATACACTGTAAATGCATTGAAAATAAATAGCTTAAATGTAACCCTGCCACACCCTTTTACTCATTTAGTAGTTGAAAAAATATCAAGAAAGTTATAGAAGCTTCTGAAAGATTCATCTTGATTGTCATTGGGTATAAGAAGGAGGAACGGATGCAATCCAGGCAGTTCCATCCATCAGCTGGTGAAAGTCTGATAATTGTTTGAAGTTGTCAGGAAAAAGGTTATCAATCTCCGCAACTCTGGTGACGGCTATAAAACATCTAATAAGATGAACTCTCCAGTATCGACCGGAACTTCTATCATCAAGACCTTTGAGGCTAATAGGTCGGATGTTACCCTAACAAGAAGAAAACACAAGATGGTTTTACCAAAAAATGTGGTTTACGGGTCTAATAACAATCCTTACATAGCACTTTTCTATCTAAGACATTCAAAGCACTTTACAAGTTAGGAGTCACACCTCCACCACCACCAATGTATAGCACCCACCTGGATGATGTAACACCAGCCATAATGCTTCAGTACACTCACCACAAATCAGCTACTCAGTGGGGAGGTGGGCAGAGAGATTAATGCAAATGATATTGGGGAATAGATTAGGGCCATAGTTGGAAATTTGGGCAGGACACCGGGGTAATACCCATACTCTTTTCAAGAAATAAGCTGGGATTTTTAATGACCACAGAGAGTCAGGACCTTGGTTTTACATCACATCCAAAGGACAGCACTTATTCACAGCACAGTAGACCCATTACTGTATTGGGGCACTGTGATCCACCCCATACTGGTCTCACCAACACCTCCTCCAGCAGTAACCTTAGCTTTCCTAGTCTCCCATTCAAATACCGGCCAGGCCCAAACCTGCTTAGCTTCAGTGGATTGCTAGTGTTGAGCTGCAGGATGGTATTGCTACTGGCTAACTCAAACTCAGGATTGAGGATCTTCAAGAAGCTCACAGGATACAATTTATCCAAGACTATGCCCCACCCTAAACCAATATTTAAGGTAATACATAAGAACATAAGAAAGTTTACAAACGAGAGGAGGCCATTCGACCCATCATGCTCATTTGGTGTCCTTTAATAACTAAGTGATCCAGTCTATTTTAAATGTTCCCAAATTTTCAGCTTCTACCACATCGCTGGGGAGTTTGTTCCAGATTGTGACGACTCTCTGTGTGAAGAAGTGTCTCCTGTTTTCTGTCTTGAATGCCTTGAAGCCCAATTTCCATTTGTGTCCCCGGGTCCATGTGTCCCTGCTGATCTGGAAAAGCTCCTCTGGTTTGATGTGGTCGATGCCTTTCATGATTTTGAAGACTTGAATCAAGTCCCCACGTAGTCTCCTCTGTTCCAGGGTGAAAAGGTTCAGTTCCTCAGTCTATCAGTAGGACATTCCCTTCAGACCTGGAATAAGTCTGGTTGCTCTCCTCTGAACTGCCTCTAGAGCAGCGATATCTTTCTTGAAGTGTGGAGCCCAGAACTGTCCACAGTATCCAGATGAGCTCTAACTAGTGCATTGTACAGTCTGAACATCACTGCCCTTGTTCTCAGTTCTACACTTTTGACAATATACCCTAACATCGTGTTTACCTTTTTTATTGCTTCCCCACATTGTTTGGATGGAGAAAGTGAGGAGTCCACGTATATGCATTTCTCATGCGTTACTTTATCTAGTTCTATTCCTCCCATAGTGTAATTATAGTGGACATTTTTGTTACCTGCATGTAATACCTTGCACTTGTCCACATTGAATTTCATCTGCCAGGTGTCGGCCCACAACTGAATATTATCTAAGTCCCTTTGAATAACCTGTGCTGCCGAGATCGTATCTGCTGAGCCACCTATTTTAGTATCATCTGCAAATTTGTCAAGTTTGCTAACTATCCCAGAGTCCAGATCATTGATATAGATTAGAAAAAGCAAAGGCCCTAGTACTGATCCCTGTGGAACTCCACTAACAACCTCACTCCAGTTAGAGGCAACTCCTCTAATTGACACCCTCTGCTTCCTATACATCAACCAGTTCATAATCCATTTACTTACATTACCCTGAATGCCTGCAGCTTGTAATTTGAGGATCAGTCTTTGGTGTGGAACCTTATCAAAAGCTTTCTGAAAATCGAAGTATATCATATCATATGCTTTCACATGATCTACAACTGCAGTTGCATGTTTAAAAATAATCTAATAAATTAGTAAGATATGATCTACCTCGTATATACCCATGTTGACTATCTCCAAGAATATGGTTTTCATTAAGATGCTCTTCTATCTTCTGTCTAATAATATTTTCCAACATTTTACAAGTAATGCTGGTGACACTGATTGGTCTGTAATTTCCTGGCTCAGTTTTGTCCCCTTTCTTGAGGATTGGTATGACATTTGCTGTCTTCCAGTCAGTTGGCACATCCCCTGTTCTAAGTGTCATTTGGAATATTTGAGTTAGCGGCCTATACATAATTTCCCTCATTTCTTTAAGTACTGTTGAAAATATACCATCTGGCCCAGGTGATTGGTTTGTTTTTAATTCTGCTAGTCCCTTTAGTACCTCCTCCTCATTTATCCTGATCTCTCTTAGGGTTTGACTGGACTGATTGTCAACCTGTGGCATGTCATCTGTTTTTTTTCCTTTTGTAAAAACCTCTGTGAAAAATTCATTTAGAACATTTGCCACATCTTGTTAGTTTTCCAAGATACTTCAATTTTTGCCCTTTATCTGTTTCACTTCCTCCTTTATTGACCTCTTGCTGTTGTAGTAAGAAAAAAGCTCTTTGTATTAGTTTTAGCTCCAAGAGCTATGTTTCTTTCTATTTCCCTCTTTGCTTTCCTGATCCCTTTCATAAGATCTCCTTGCAGTTCTACATATTCTTTGTATTTTGTTTTGTCTCTATCCCTTTTGTATGCGCTATACAACATTTTCTTTCTCTTTATATGTTTTTGCATAGTTCTATTAAACCATTTTGGCTAGTGTTTTTTGGTCCCCAATTTGCTAAGTTTTGGTATAAATTGCTCCAGAGCCTCAAGTAATATATTGTTAAAATATAACCATCCTTTTTCAACTGAATCTGTATCCAATGTGCTCCAGTCTAACTCTTCTAAGTGCCGCCTCATACCTTCAAGGTTTGCTTTTCTAAAATTGTACACCATTGTTTTAGACTTCGTCCTTGTTATTTGAAAGAATATCTCAAAGCTAACCATGTTGTGATCACAGTTTGCCATTGGTTCTCTAACTAGTGTCCCTCTGACTCTATCTTGGTCATTTGAAAAGATCAAGTCAATGCATGCGCTCTCTCTGGTTGGTTCCCTGACAAATTGAGTTACAAAGCAGTCATTTACCATCTCAAGCATTTCTGCTTCTGCTTCTGTAGTCCCAACTGGGCTTTTCCAGTCTATGTTTGGGAAATCCCCCATTATAACAGCCACATCCTTGCCACATGCAGTACATTGTATAATGCAGTAAGTAATGTTTCCGTCACTCCTACAACATCATAGTCACACGCCAGCACTGCGGCTTCCAGGTCTAACATCTTGTTCCTTATACTCCTGGCATTGAGGTACAAACATTTCAGGACTTTCCTACTAGTAGTTTCCCTTGGTTTTCTTTCCTTAGTGGAACATATCCCATTGTCAGAGCTCCTTGCACCCCTTGTTCCCTATTTTAAAATTAATGTTCTTTGTTGGCCATCTCATTGTGCAGATCTCAAACTGATAGAAAATATGCTGTATGAACTGGAAAAAGCAGTTCACAAGTGGAAGTGATGAATATCCCTCCAGAGAATTTGATTAACTTAATCAAAAGCTACTGGAAGCACCTCCTTCTTGTTATCATAGCCAGAGGAGGATTAACAAAATACTGATTGAGAAGGCATTAATTAAATTTGAACATTGCATATCTAGGAATATATGTAACTATTTTTGACGAATATGCTTTTGATGCACATTGTATTCATAGCTGTACACCTGCTTTTGTCTGCTCAGCCTTTACTTACATTTCATTAAGGGTATGAAGAAGTCCACAAATATACTTGGAGTACTATATATATATATATATATATATATATATATATATATATATATATATATTTATATAAATATATCAATCACCATCACCATCAGCCTATATTGTTCCACTGCTGGATGAAGGCCTCCCCAAGAGGTTTCCAACTGGTTCTATGTATAACTTATCTTTTTCATGTCACACCTGTAAAGTTTATGATTTAATCTTCCCATCTACTATGTGGTCATCTTCCATGTCTCTTTTCATCTATTGGTATCAATTATATAGCCTTCTTTGTCCTTCTTTCATCTGTTCTTCTTGCAGTGTGTCCAGCCCACTGCAATTTTCATTTTTCCATGATAATTTGGTTTGTTCTTGGATCCATTAATTTAATTTTATATTTTTTCTTGTTATTCCAAACATATATCTTTCCATACTTCTTTGCATCATCCACAGTTTCTGTATCATTCTTGCATTCATTAATCAGGTTTCACAGCTTTAAGTGAGCACTTACAAGTGGGTAGATTTCCTTTCAACAGCATGCTGTTTCTTCCAAACGCACTCCATCCCATTTTTACCCTTTTGAGTTCTGCACTCATTTATTGTCGAAGGTAAGCATAGGCCTACATTTTTACTTTGTTGAGTATCTGTTTATGTGCTTCACCAAATGAGCACCTTGGGTTGAATAGCCTCCTCTCGTTTGTAAACTTTCTTATGTTCTTATATTCTAGTTATTTTAGATTTAACAAAGCTGTTAAACAGCTGTTGACTTTTGTTTTAGGTTCATTTTAAGTCCAGTTGTATTGCTTGCATCTTGAGAATCCTTGAAATATAAAACTTTTGACCAGTAGTGTGTGTATATATGTATATATATATATATATATATATATATATATATATATATACACGATCAGCCGTAACATTATGACCAGTGGGTGGGATATATTAGGCAGCAAGTGAACATTTTGTCCTCAAAGTTGATGTGTTAGAAGCAGGAAAAATGGGCAAGCGTAAGGATCTGAGCAACTTTGACAAGGGCCAAATTGTGATGGCTAGACGACTGGGTCAGAGCATCTCCAAAACTGCAGCTCTTGTGGGGTGTTCCCGGTCTGCAGTGGTCAGTACCTATCAAAAGTGGTCCAAGGAATGAAAAGTGGTGAACCGGCAACAGGGTCATGGGCGGCCAAGGCTCATTGATGCACGTGGGGAGTGAAGGCTGGCCCGTGTGGTCCGATCCAACAGACGAGCTACTGTAGCTCAAATTGCTGAAAAAGTGAATGCTGGTTCTGATAGAAAGGTGTCAGAACACACAGTGCATCAGTTTGTTGCGTATGGGGCTGCGTAGCCGCAGACCAGTCAGGGTGCCCATGCTGACCCCTGTCTACTGCCGAAAGCGCCTACAAAGGGCACGTCAGAACTGGACCACGGAGCAATGGAAGAAGGTGGCCTGATCTGATGAATCACGAGTTCAAGGTGTTGACTTGGCCTCCAAATTCCCCAGATCTCAATCCAATCGAGCATCTGTGGGATGTGCTGGACAAACAAGTCTGATTCATGAAGGCCCCACCTCGCAACTTACAGGACTTAAAGGATCTGCTGCTAACGTCTTGGTGCCAGATACCACAGCACACCTTCAGAGGTTTAGTGGAGTCCATGCCTCGAGGGGTCAGGGCTGTTTTGGTGGCAAAAGGGGCACCTACACAATATTAGGCATTTGGTCATAATGTTATGGCTGATCGGTGTATGTACTAAAGGCTACTTTATTGTTTTCTTTTCTTTGTTTGTTATTGTTGTTGCTGTTGTTTGTGTGCAATCAAACCCCCAAGAATGTTAGCTTTATCTATGTTTTTTTATGCTTAGTTAGAGGTCTGTGGAATAACCAATTAAACTAGATATGACCAATTTTGTGGGAAGCAAATCTAAGAAACCTGTATGTCAATCAATAAAGCCGTCTCATTCTCTGGTATGTTAATATATAAAAACGGACAATAAACCCTTTACACCTATCTGATTATTATTGGTCTGATGAGCTTTGAGACAGCTCCTCTTGCTGCCTCTTTGTCTGTGTAATTTATGAATACATGCTTTTATGAAGATTTTAGACCACAAGGGAACTTCAAGGAACCTTGCCCAATGGATTTTTATTGACTTAGACCAATGCGTTCTGACTTCTCCTGGATCTGTATTTAACATGCTGAATATTTAAACAGTTTATTAGGTACTAGGAGGTTAGAAGTCACTATTGTTTTTAATATGCTGCAAATTGTACACATTATCAGGAGAAAAAGAATGACAACAAAACACAGTTTCAAACATTGATTGTGAAGCAACTGGTGAGGAAATGTACCTCAAGAGACTAGCATCATTCCCTCCAGGGCTAGATGAATCAGCAGAAGCTATATATAACACTTTTCATGATAAGTATATTTGTTAACCATGATGAGCTGGATAAAACAATGTTTCCCACATGTCAAGATTAATAAAGCATTAAACAATTATTACATTATTTGAATGCATTTAGCACATTTGGAAATTTAGTAACCTAATATAATTTAGAAAAAATAAAATAAAGAAACAAAATGATCAATGAGCCAATCAGGAACTACAGGCAAATGTATTAATTAATTAATTTGCCAGTCTCTTTACACATCACAGATGGATCCAAACACCTGCTAAGAGAGAATATGAATATGCACTTCTTGTGTTATTTTCACGTAACACCTTATTTGTTTTTCTTTCTTTAATTTTACTGATTAAACTACATTGTGAATTTAAGCAAACTTTTTTTAAGTAATTTATCACATAAAAGTAACATCCTTGATTTAACTCCTAAATATATGTAACATTAAAAGAAGAAAAAAGGGGGATGCTTATCTTTAAAGCTCAACTAAAGAGTATCTTACTAAAAAGAAACATACATACTAGCCACTAGAAATCCTCAATGGTATCAAGATCTGATGCAATTCCTTAGCAATCTTGCGTTCTGAAGCTCAATATTTAATGATATAAGAAATACAAGATGTTCCGTACCTTTGGCAAAAGGACCGCTTGAGGCACTGCAAACTTGCCTTCTAGGGCTACGTGGTTGTGTCATTGTGACGTGTATATTCACACACACACACACACACATTTGTTTAACAATATTATGTTTTGGAGCTCTGATTTCAATTATTAATAAATAATAGTAATAAATTCTCCCTGCAGAAGTATCGCTGAAGACATTCCCATTTCATTGCCTCAACTCATCTCATGTGAGTTCACACTAGAATAGTCCAGCAGCACATTTTAGACCTATCCCCCTGAAACAACCTTCTCTCTCTCTAAAAAGTGATATAAGCTTTATACTAATAAGTATGTAGATGCTGGATACTGCTTTAGTGCAAGTATATTACCTTGCTGCTTTCACTTAAACCTCTGACATGTAGGATCCTGCATGAATAATTGCTTACCTTATAGCTTATTGATTGCTCAATGAACAAATCAAACCATGTTTATCTGTCCAAACATGATTGTATATTTTAATTATGTTAATCGTCTTAGGCTTATTTTATAATAATAATAATAATAATAATAATAATAATAATAATAATAATAATAATAAATTAATTTGAACATTTATTAAACTTCACTGAAGTGGAGTATTACTGGATCTCTACATTTCTAACAATTACAGATACAACAAACATGAGACTTAAGGATACAGTGACATGTGTATTTATTTCATATTTTGTTTACTAATATAAAGTTTCTAGTGTTGCATTTATTCAGTCACACAGATCAAATTGAAATTGATTACTCAGTGTCTAGAGACATTCTGGATATTTTCCAGTGGTGCTCAATCACATTCAAGCTGTTGCCTTATATTTCAGCATACAAAAGGGACTTTGTTTTGAGTAAACATAAAAACTATTGATTTCTGTGGCAGGTCTGACAGGAGGTAGACATGGTCTCTGTTGAGTTACATTGCACTTATTAGAAAACATATAGCTAGACATAAAAGAAAATGTTTTTTTCTGTTTTACTTCCAACCTTATGAAAGACTGAAAAAGGTCAAATGCCTGGAAGTATATGTAATGGTTTCTAAGACTACAATAAGCTTGAAAATATTTATTTGTCTAAGAAGTTAAGTTCTTTATACCCTTCATGTACAGAACTCAAATTGGAGTCATTGGAGTGCTAAAAAAACAATGCTGTTTCAATGAGCTGCAAAATTACAACATTGTACATCAGCTAGTGCATATACTGATATACACATTGACCTTTAAACTGATACAATTAAAGAAAATGGTAAAGACGTAATTCAGTATGGCATGGGTTAAATGTATATCCATTAGGATTTTGTCTTCAGTGAAAGTCAATTATCCCTCCAAGGCACAGAGTATTACAATCTAACATATTGCAAGTTTTTGCAGAACAACAAAAAAAAGTTTCACAATAAGGCTGCTTCTACATTCACAGATACACGCTGGCATTCAAAATAAATAGGGCCATCTGTAGAAATGAGTTGCTAACAAATTACGGCAACCTTTTATCTATATGAAGTGTGAACCCATACTGCATATGTAATTATCGCACTTTGTATTTCTCTTATATTTTGTAAGTCACCCTGGATAAGGGCATCTGCTAAGAAATAAATAATAATAATAATAATAATTATTATTATTATTATTATTATTATTATTATTATTATTATTATTATATGTACATACTTGGGAAATGCCAGTGTTTCTGGCAAGTGTGTATATATTAAGACCCTTGGTTTGAGAAGGAGTATTACAAAACATACCAGCATTACACATTTGTGAGGTTCTGATTTATGCTCAGAAGATCCTATTCATTTTAAAATTCTGACAGGACAGCAAGTTATTTTAACCCATAATTATGAAATTACTATGTCTGTTTACTTGTTAATTAATCGGACCATTATGAACCTACAAAAATACAGCAGTGTATGATGTAGCTACAGTGCACTATATTTTGAGGCTGGGAATTATCACGACCTTGTTTATTGTGTACTAGTTCAATTACTTTCTCTCAGTTTGGCAAAAGAATACAGAGGAGTGTACATTGACAAACAAGGACCAAAAGACGAAGATATATATATATAGTCAGTGACATGACAATAAATGAATCTCTCCAAATGTATCTTACCTGTGCTGTCATCGTACACCACTGTGACAGTTTTCCATTTGAAGAAGTGGACCAAGTCCAGGATGGCTCGGCTGAGAGATGAGAAATCGGGGTAAAGGCTGACGTAGAAGGAGTCCCTGTTGTCTGATACTTGGTGTTTCCATTTTGTCTGAATGTGAGGAACTCCCAGTGCGTTGCAGATGGACTGCACTGCGTTGGCTGAGGAGCTGTGTGAAGGACCGAAGATGGCAGCCACCCCGAGAGACAGCTGATCACAGGCTGAAGAGGAGATAGAATTCTGTCAATGATGAGAGAAGAAAAGGCAAATGTGCTAGCAGGTACTGTTCAAATCAAGTAAATTATTTGCTAAACTCTGTCTCAATCCTGCTAATCAAACTATGCATAATACAAATATAAACTTTAAAATGCAATTTGAGAAGAAGAAATTACATTAACAGCACAGTACCAGTTAGAAACATAATAATAATAACAGGTGGGAGACAGCTCCTAAATCAAACAGAACAGGAGGCCTACATTTACCATGTCCTGCACTTAAGCAAATACCTGCATGGGGACAGATGTAAAATGCATAACTCAATAATTACATTATTACAGTTCAATGTAAGGATTCCACTTCAGAGATAGGAGTTCCTGACATTTTATAATGTATTGTCGAAGCAATAATCATTATCATCATCATCATCATCACAGTAACTACTAATAAATACTATTAATACTACTATTAAAGCAATAGTAAGGGCTGAAATAAATGGCAATTATCTGACATCAGGACATACAGGAAAAAGTGCTGGCTGGATTCAGACACCAGTAGCTACAGTGCAACAATAATGTTGTGTATTATTTTGACAACTTACATAGTTTACAAGAGTACAACATAATAAATAAGCAATAGGCTACTATATTTACAACATTATACTATACAGTACCATGGGGTAAGTAACTGAAGCCTTAAACGTCTGGCTTACACATATTGTATTCACAGCAAGGGGACAACTTATGAGTTACTATATAAATCAGTTCTAAGAAACATCTGCATGTTTCAGTACAGCCTACATCTGTGATAAAGAAATGTATTGTTATGAACATTATTTCAAGACAAAAAAATCTGAGTACATGACAAAACAGGTGATTGACTGATAAATATTTTATGCATTAGGAATGAACAAAATTAAAGATCCACAAGCTTGTTAATTACAATATAGTAGAATGGCATGACATGTTTTGAAAGCACATTAAAATCAGATATTAAAAATAAAGGTTGAAATTCAACCCACTTTACCTTTTCTTGAAGCTTCAAAACTGTCATAGATGTTTATCCTTTGGATGTCATACGTTAATGTTGTGTTTGGCAGTAGTGTTCTGTTCCTGTTAATTGTATTTAAAGCAAATTTAAACGCTAATTCCTCAGCTCCTGAAGGACCACTTTCAATGGATTCAAATATCCCCCCTGAAAAAAACAAATAACAAGTGTTAGTGCCTAATCTCTTCAAATATATAACTGATTGTATATTTATCAACCCACACAAAATAAGTATGTATTAATGGGATTTCCATCTGACTTGATTTTCAACATAATTTCAGATCATTTTGAGAATTAAATCATTGAGAAAGAATACAGCATACAGAATTCTCATTCTGTTTTCTTGTGCACTTTGTCATGACTATTTGAAGTGGTATGATTGACTGTATAAGAATGATAAAAACGTCATTTCCTACTCAGAGAAATTAGATTCCTCATTCAATGTGTTACTCCATTTTTATTTTGTGCAATGGCTTATTAAATATGGTGAATGTTTAAATTATTCTCAATTTCAATATATTTTATTTCACTTTATTTAGCTCCAATTTAGCATTTATGAGATGTATATCGCATTGCTATTATTAATATGGTATGTCTTCAACTGAGTTCAGTGAGTTTTATGGTTTAATTTAGTCCGCTGCATGAGGAACTACCAGGGTGTTGCTGTGATCAGTCGAAGTTCATTGCCATTGAGGATATTTTAATATGCAGCTGGGGACTCTACAGCAGAATGGGCTTCACTGTATTGGAACTTGTGCAATTATTTTGTCAAGTCCTAAAGATTAACCGCAGGATCATCGGTAGCTGCTGTCTATCTTTGATTGGTTTGCAATTGACTCAGTGACTCATCAATTTCAGTACTAATGTTGTAGGTGTTTGTTTTTGTTTTGTTTTGTTCTGGATTTTATTTTGGGAGGCTCTGCTCTTATTGTTGCTGTAATTACTTTGGAATTCCTGTATTATTATAATTGTTTGTATGCACATATTGAAAGTTTCATCAGCTGTACCATTCACATATATGCAAATAAAGACTACAAAAAGTCTACATTTTATTGCATCCATCCAGTGCTGACCATCTGTGCTGTAATGGACAATTGTATCATGTTTAGCCACTGAAGAATAGCAATGGATGTCTGATCACAGCAGCACACAAGTCCAGTCACATTTGCACTTGGTCAGCACATTGTTATTAGTATATTGCAATATGTAGCCGTTGCCATGCTGTGATAATAATATGTATGTTGCACACATCTCCTCTTAAAGGCTAAAAAAACAGGAACAACTGGAGGCAATAAGTGCGTGGTACACTTTATACTCATTATATCCCTGCCCTTGGGAGCTATCTATTTTGCATGTCGTAATGAGGTGCAGGTATTAATAAATGTCAGATAAATAGGATTTAATATAGTTGGGAGCCAGAATGTGGTAACCCTGTTTCCTACAGAGCCATCACATTTCAATAGTATGATTAATTACAGATGGGTAGAATATAGTTAAATAATGTGCTGTGCGTGCTGGATAAATAGCCATATGCAAAGACCAATGCCTCACAATAACAGTAAAAGGAGACCCTTTCCTGAAAGATCATATAAACTTGACATTCCAGTAAGCCCCATACATGTGCTGTGTTCACTTGTGTTACATGTGGCAGGTAGAACTGGTTCCAAGGATATGTAGGTATTTTAAAGATCACAGGTCAGGCACGACAGCTCTGATAACCATCAGGCATTGGTGCCAGATGAGAGGAGTGCAGCGCATGCACCTCAACAGAGCTTAATGCTACCCGGACACTGCTGTCATTAGTCCTGGGTCTCTACAAAGACAATGGTTTTATGAGACAGATTCATGTTCATGTGCAAATCCTTTTTGGCATACTACACTCAATACGCTTGTGAGTTGTGAACAAAGTGATGATAAATACTGTTTACATCTGCCATCACTGAAACAAAGAACAAAGGTTCAGAGCCTATAGGGAAAATAATACTTTGCTTACAATCACTGTAATTAAGCCGTGCAACTATGAAAGCCAAAGAAACAAAACCTTTTCACCATACAAAAATATTAAATTAAATAAATACCATAACTATACAACTACAAATGACAAACAAAAAAAGCATCATTCCCTTAATTGCCATTCCTGTGCCAAAAAACACATTAAAATACCTTAGCTAAATGAGCAAAGTGGGGGAAAAAATGGTGACCAAGGCATATTGTTATCATTATGCCATTCACATGTTTGAGACAATTCTGTTGCCCTGTTATGCTTGATTAATAATTCCTATTCTCTGAATGTTGTATTGATTATGCATTAACAGCTATGATTTATTTTAAAAAAGTAGCCCCAGGTGTCTGGTGAGGCTTTTAATCAGCTGTCTTTGATGGATTTAAAGCCGAATGCCGACAACTGAGCACTGAGGATAAGGCCATTTAATTCACCATTGTTCTGGCAGTGTGTGGTTCTATGCTATGAGACAGGGTGTAATGATTAAAATCTAACAAATGAACCACATTAGATTTGGTGAAAAGCATAACCAGATGCTTTATTTTTTTATTCAATGGTATAATTTAACCATGCACAAAGGCTTTCAATAAAAGAAATTATACTTAAATGTAATGCAAAATGACATTACAAATCACCACAGATGAGGTGGGGGGAAAAATAGATTTTTTTTCTAATTTTCTTGCTGTGAACCTATGATAAAGACAACACTCTTAAAGACCAAATAAGTCATACGCTTCCTTGGGCAATTGATATCTCTGACTGTTCCTTCCAGCAAAATACAATTAGAACAAAGGCTCGGTAGAATATACATTTCTTTTTGCTTATCTTTTTGCCTTTTATGGTGACCAGAATGTTAAAGCTACAACACAGTAGGAGTAAAGATAAAGTTCACTCCACAGAATCTTGAGAAAAGGCGAGAAATAAATCTGAGCAGTATTAAAATATGTTGTTGGTCCACAAAGTTATAAACAAGTCAATAGTGGTTGGAGAAAGGCATTCATATCTGATGTAGGCCTTTATTCTCAACATTTCAGTTAACCTTATTCTTTCTTTAGCAAGACATGCTTCACCTAATATCAGCAGCATTGTATCTCACAAATATGTGAAATATATTCTGGAGGGTTTATTGTTTTTTCCATACATTAATTTAAAATTACTTATGGAGAATATCATAGACATCTACAATGTTCTCTTGTATGCTAATTAGAGTAATTGAAGTATAAAACTGGTGCTTGCATTCATAACATGACAAAACAATACAAAAGCTCTTGAGCAGTTGGGTGTTAAAAGTGTAACTTTGTCTCTCAGTGGGAGTTCATTAATTGTAATACATGTTTTTGTCTCAGCTAAGAGTAGCAATTTTATTGACCTATTTACTTTACAGTTTATTCACTATAGACCAATAAATGTCTTTCCTTGCATTTTGTAATAGTTGAAAGCTGCTTTTAGAAATAGAAGTGCATTGCATAAAAATGTGACTCCCAAGAATTGCATTATCTTACACTGTTTTGTCGAGGGAGACTGATAATAGACAATGTTATGTCTAAATATTTACAGTGTATTATCAACTGGCACAAGCAAACCGCAGCTGTTAATGTAGTGTAAGAGGTCTAATGAGGTCAGTTTATGTTAAAAAGTACAGTAATATTTTGAACAGTAGGCTATTTGTGGAATTTTAAGGACAGGACTTTGCTTACCAACACCATAATGCTTTATGTCACAAATCTGGGTTCAAACTAACTGTGTGCAATATAAAAATGTGTTCCAGATGCCAACATGATATCATAACTCCAAAAGGCATGCAAATGATGGTAACAACATCAAAAAGGGATTTGATTTAATGACTATGTAATGAAGCTCAGTGAATGACACTCCCTGTATATTTGATGTGACATAAAGCTTGGAATATATTACAAAGATTAAAAACCTTCATAAAGGAAAACATAGCAAAATGCTTTGAATGCAGGAGTTAGGAAAGTCAGAAAGCATAACAAAACTGAATGTGCTAAATCTCTTGTAGGCTGCAACAGCTCAAGAATGATTTGGTTTAGATCTTAAAACACTTTAAATGAGATTACCAATCCATCTACAATTACTGTGAGATATATATATATATATATATATATATATATATATATATATATATATATATATATATATATATATAGTTTTTGTTTTTATTTAATATGACTTATTGCTGAGACTGCAGTTTCTTAGATGTTGACAATGTGACCGGTGGGGATGACAGAACATTAGTGTAGCATAGCCTGCTTATACTAAATCCTTATTATCATTGAAGATGCAGTCCTGCAGAAACATATTTATTAACCACAACCCTTAGGAAAATAACTTTTAGCCCTCCAAGGACTCTTGCTAGGTGCTAAAGCCAATTTACAGCTTGAAAAGAATTGCATAAGGAGAAATCATATGAGGGGACAGTTTCCCTTTCAACGGCAGGGGGAAATTGTCAACATCGATGTCAAGATAACAGGATTAGCTGCAAAAAATACTTATATATAAAATGGTCCTAATTTTAAGGAGACATGCACAGAAGCGATTTCTTAACCCTCCATGAAATACCATATCAATTATTTGCCACCTCTGTTTAATTTGAAAATACTAATTTATTTTAATGACTAGCCTTTTATATTGATGTTATTGTTCCTGTTTATCATTTGTAATACAGCCTATAGGCAAAATATTAGTGTTGGATGTTCGGTTTATATTTGTTTTTAGGGGGTTCTGCTTAGATTGTAATTTGCAATACCAGCCATCTACTGCAGCAAATCAGCTCCTGTGTAGAGTGTTTCTGAAGACGTATGCAAGAAAAGCAACTCAAATCATAACATGCTGTGAATCCTACTGGTAAAGCATTGTAAGCATAAAGCATAGAAGCACCAATGTATTCCCTCTGTTAATTTCCTCTCCTTCTGATAAGAAACCTCTCTTTAGAAGTTATTCCTGCTGGAAAGTTACAGTCGCAAATTATCTAAGCAATGCATGGAGCACACATATAATGAAGGAGATACTCCTTTAAGGGATTATATTGTGCTTTTTGGTCTTAGAACATGAGAATGTTGGGGATGTTTTCTTCTATTACATGTTCTGTTCTGTTGGAAGGACAAACAAACAAACACTGTGTCTGACTGTTGCTTTGTTACTCAATCTCCATAGTGTTCCCTTTGACAAAGTGTTATATATTAGAAGCATTCAGACATCGACATAGTCGGCCTTTCTATAATGATATGTAAGTCTGTGTCACAGTTGGCTTAAAATACCTACCTGGGTAATATTGTCAGAAGGACTAATAATGCTAATGCTTTATTGATTATTTTCAAGCAGGCCAAACTCAGAAACTGATGTAGAAAGCTACTAACCACCGTGTTCAATAAAACCATACAAAGGCCATAAAAACACATGTTCACAGAAACATTCTCACAGTGGTAGGGAGGACTGTGCATATAATAGTGTAATTGATCAATCACCATACATTTAATTTCCTATTAAGGAAGAAAGAAAAAAATAAAAGAGATGGTCTACAAAATATTCTACACTGGTATCATTTAGGTAGAGGCCATTGCCAACAGAGATAAGGTCAAATAAAGCTTTTTGTTGAGACAAAGCTTGTATCCACAACAGTATTTTTAAGAAGCTGCCAAGACTCTGATAACACCCCATAAGCACGTAAAATAACAGTTATGTGGCATTGAATCTGAGCCAGCCAAGACAAGGGGGTGGGGGGGTGAGGCACAGCTAACATGTTATTACTATATCTTAGGTGAACTGACACAATGTGCAATTTAAACAGATACCTTATGATGCATTTATCTTGTTATTAATAACTGACTTGGTATGGAATTACTATCTTTTCATACAACTCTATAAACATTTATTCATTCTGATTATCTCAAGTTCATGTTGTGAGGACATTTTAAACCAATGCAAAGTGAAGTGCTAAATGTCTGTAGCCTATGATTCTGCTTTTAAAATGTAGCAATACAACTGCCTCAGCCTTAAAGATATATATATATATATATATATATATATATATATATATATATATATATATATATATATATGCAAGGTGCCTCCAGATTTACATAGAGGTGTCATATTATATATTCTAGGTTACTGCTCAGACACAGATAATTATATTTGATTTCAATCAAAACGGCAAACGTAGGGATTAATAAACAGGATGACATTGAAAAAGATGTCTTTAGAAACAAAAATCCTTTCAGCAATCAAACATTAATATAGTATGTGAATTACACTGAAGTCTGATGTCTTAAAAGCAACTGGCAAATGTTTTTTGAAGACAGCTGATGTAAACTGAAAAGAGATGGTGAAAATAATGACATTCAGGCATGATAATCTGTTGTATTATTGTCTATTGAACTGTATTGGGAAGGAACACAGTTTTCAATGAAAATGTACTCCTACTGGTATCAAAAGCATAATGGTTCACAGGTACATTTACCACATATGCTTTCTTTCCAAATGACAGAAAAACACACCTTTTATTAGTAACCTGTAACTAAACACACAAGAAGCTGATTCCAATTAGACCCGATGTCTGAGACCTGTGAATACAGTTTTTTAATGAGTGAGTTCCTTTGAACCTGACCATGGACTATTGATTTTACTCTCCCACACGGAATGAGATTATTGATGGGGGGCAGGGTGTGTTCATTTATAAATCTGTATGGGAATGTATTTCCCTACCTCACATGATTTTCTGTATCAAAGGAAGTTCCCAAAGGCTTGAAGGAATAAGAAGTTTATGCCTCATGTCCTCTACCCTCTAATATGTAATACATGACAGATTACAGTAAAGATTAACCTTAAAAGTTGCAAAAAAATTAAGATGATGTGGAGTAGGAGACAACAATTCAGTTCAGTGCAGTAACAGCTGAAAGCATGAACTTGGTGTTTAAAAAACAGTGAATCAAATTATATGTTTATTCACCACAGGAGTTTGCTCATCATAGGAAAACAGAACTTATATATACACACCTGTTATGTGAAAATAAGTGTGATATTTTGTCTACTGGAAATGCACAGATTCATACATGATTTTTGTAAAGCATTCTGCTCGGACAGAGATTAAATAAAAACGAATGTTCCTATAATTTATAGTTAAATCTCTCAATCAGGACATCCTCAGCTTGTAACTAGTTAATGATTTCTCATGCATAATTTAATCAATAAAAGATTTTTAGTGCTCAATGAAATTCCTTCAGCTTGGCTGATTTCAGAACCTGCAGCAACTAAGCATGCTACTCTGTGCCAGGAATAAAGATACTCTATGAAACCCATGCACTGTTAGATCCTGTTGAATAATGATGGGCACCCCATCTCATTTTCCCAATGAATAATAATAATATCAAGAATATCAAAAATTAGCTTAACAGAAATTGTGCCGAGGAACCTAAATTCTGTACACCACCGCACTGACAGGTTTTCAGCATTGTGTTCAGTATTAAAAGGTCTACTGTATGTCAAAACCAAAATATATAAGATAGATTAAGGTTCAAGTTTTAATTATTGAAAGAAAGCAAGAGTGGTTGGAAAAAGGTGGCAAAACATTTGCAAGACAAAAGGAGGGTTTGATTAATTTACATATTTTTTATTAGGTTTACAATTCCCAGGCATGACACTGTCTGTAAAAGGCACAGACATCACATGCTTTAAAAGGTCGTATTTTGGAGGCATTGTACAGGAAATGAAAAGGCCATTCTGTACAATAGAGACACTTTCTGCCATCTCAGCCAATGTCTCCATTAGGGCAAGAGCGAGTGATTCTATTGGCTATCCGTGTTGAATGAGTAGAAACAGTCAATGTCATTGGATTGTGACTAATGACTATCAGCATTACTGCAAGGTCAGGACCAAGCGGGTCCCATGGCAACAGCCTACCCTTTAGAAAAATACAGGTAGCCAAAGCCTTTCATAGCTCTGAAATTTCAGAAGCTTTTTCATTTAAAGATTATGTTTTAATGTTCTTAATGCTTATATATGTACTGTAAATACCCTGCTGTTTAAATCATAAAAATTAGCAGATTAAAACATTTTCTTTCACGGTGGGAAATCTTTTTTCCAGCTTCCTTAGAGAAGAAAGGCATAATGTAAATGTTGACAGACTACTGTGTAATTGCTTCAAAAGATATTACTTTAGAAAATTATTAATATACAGGTACCATGGTTTAACATTTAATTATAATAATATCCAATGTGCAGCAAATACAGGGTTCCTAATGGTCAAGCAAATTATTTAGAAAAGGCAGACCGAACTGAAAAAAATAAATAAATAGAAGCTATTGTTATTATTGTCACTGTTCTAAAATAATTTCTAGTCCTGCATTTTTTACCTACTGCTTCCACTGTTTTAGCCCAATACTTGCAGAACATTGTTGCTAAGATATATTTTGCATTTTCCTTTTTAGAAGTACTAGCCTCTGATCTATATGCTGTAGCTTTGGGATCATGAATGATCACCTATTAGAAAGCATGTGATTACTAGGTGGCAGGGGATTTAGCGTTCTGTGAACACTCGTCTAATTTGTCTGGCAGAGCATTATAGGAATTGAATTGCTGGGGAGGTGGGGTGTTTGCAGAACTTCTAAGAATGACGTGATAAAGCAACTATGGAGGCGACAGTTTTGCAAAGCTATGGGTCAAACATACTTTCTCTATGACTTATACAAAGTTCTTCCAAGTCTTATACGAAGTTCAACTTTCCACTTTCAAGGGACACCATTAGTACAGAGATGACAAATGACTCTTCTCATTTCACATCTTTCACATAGTATAGTAATCATGACTTTTCAAGGACGATGAAAGTAAGAAGATAAGTTGTTTTATATACACCTATGAAATAACATTTTATTCTACCTGACTAAAGCATATGTAATGTCTTATTTGTTTATGTTTAATTGAAAAACAACTAGATGAAACATTTAAAGTTTACACCCCAAAGAAACAACTATGCATTTATTCATTTATTCATTACTACTAAATTAAATTCTGGATTGTTGATCAGAAATACTACATAGTGTGAAAGACTGTTCATGTGTGAAGCAAAAACATATACTTTTTGAGAGCAGCAAAAACAGTTTGTAAATACCTTGTCGTATTATCATGTAAGAGATAAACACTTCATACCCATTCAAATTATTTTATGAGAATGAGAAGGTCAAGTAAAGCTGCCATAATTCCCATCAATCAAGATTTTTTTCTATACATGGTATTCAACAAAGTGAAGTACACTCACCTAAAGGATTATTAGGAACACCATACTAATACTGTGTTTGACCCCCTTTCGCCTTCAGAACTGCCTTAATTCTACGTGGCATTGATTCAACAAGGTGCTGAAAGCATTCTTTAGAAATGTTGGCCCATATTGATAGGATAGCATCTTGCAGTTGATGGAGATTTGTGGGATGCACATCCAGGGCACAAAGCTCCCGTTCCACCACATCCCAAAGATGCTCTATTGGGTTGAGATCTGGTGACTGTGGGGGCCAGTTTAGTACAGTGAACTCATTGTCATGTTCAAGAAACCAATTTGAAATGATTGGACCTTTGTGACATGGTGCATTATCCTGCTGGAAGTAGCCATCAGAGGATGGGTACATGGTGGTCATAAAGGGATGGACATGGTCAGAAACAATGCTCAGGTAGGCCGTGGCATTTAAACGATGCCCAATTGGCACTAAGGGGCCTAAAGTGTGCCAAGAAAACATCCCCCACACCATTACACCACCACCACCAGCCTGCACAGTGGTAACAAGGCATGATGGATCCATGTTCTCATTCTGTTTACGCCAAATTCTGACTCTACCATCTGAATGTCTCAACAGAAATCGAGACTCATCAGACCAGGCAACATTTTTCCAGTCTTCAACTGTCCAATTTTGGTGAGCTTGTGCAAATTGTAGCCTCTTTTTCCTATTTGTAGTGGAGATGAGTGGTACCCGGTGGGGTCTTCTGCTGTTGTAGCCCATCCGCCTCAAGGTTGTACGTGTTGTGGCTTCACAAATGCTTTGCTGCATACCTCGGTTGTAACGAGTGGTTATTTCAGTCAAAGTTGCTCTTCTATCAGCTTGAATCAGTCGGCCCATTCTCCTCTGACCTATAGCATCAACAAGGCATTTTCACCCACAGGACTGCCACATACTGGATGTTTTTCCCTTTTCACACCATTCTTTGTAAACCCTAGAAATGGTTGTGCGTGAAAATCCCAGTAACTGTGCAGATTGTGAAATACTCAGACCGGCCCATCTGGCACCAACAACCATGCCACGCTCAAAATTGCTTAAATCACCTTTCTTTCCCATCAGACATTCAGTTTGGAGTTCAGGAGATTGTCTTGACCAGGACCACACCCCTAAATGCATTGAAGCAACTGCCATGTGATTGGTTGGTTAGATAATTGCATTAATGAGAAATTGAACAGGTGTTCCTAATAATCCTCTAGGTGAGTGTATATCACACTATTTTCCATATAGATGTCTGCTGATGTATGCAGCTATTAAGCACAATATACATTACACAAAGCTAATATATTAAAAGAAAGTTAAAACAAAATGAGCACTAGCAGTGCCCTATACCCCAAAGGGGAAGGGACATCTGTTATAACAACTAAAGCAAATCTTGCCTTTTATCATCCGATGAATCAAGGACCACCTCAAGCGTAATATCTCAAGCAATCGTTTACTTCCATACACAAAGACTCAACATATTTCACCCAAAAATATGTTGAACTGTTTTAAAAAATGTTTCATTTTCACTGAAAAACCTTTAAGGGAATCTCATGATGAATAAATTACACCCACTTCCCTGGTCTTGGCTTACTTAAAATGAGCCATCTGCTTTTAAATTATGTTCACAAGTTACCCAAGAGCTACAAGACATGGGTTAACCCCAGTTTCAGCATATTGTTGTGGGATTAAATGACAAAGCTTCAGGAAATGTTTCCACTCATCTAACATGCACCATTAGCTATACACTGAGTGGCCGCTTTATTAGGTACACCGACCCAATAGCAAGCTACTCCTCCTATTGCCCTCAGAACAGCCTGAATTTTTTGGGGCACAAACTGTCAGAAGCGTGCCACAGGGATGCTGGCCCAATTGGGCTCCATTGCTTCCCCTAGTTTTGTAAATTGGCTAGTGGTGGATCTCTACTCCAAATAGCTCGTTCCAACTCAGCTCACAGATGCTTGAATGGATTGAGATCTGCTGACTGGGCAGGCCACTGCAGTAAGAGGAATTCATGCATATTCCCAAAACCAACCCTGGACAATCCTAGCCTTGTGGAGCATTATCCTGCTGAAAGAACCCATTCGCAGATGGGTACACTGCTGCTACTACAGGATGCACCTGATCTGCAACGATGTTCAGATATCCTGTGGCATTCAAGTGTTGCTCCACTCATATCAAGGGAGCCAATGTGTGCCACAAAAACAAACCACCACCACCAGCCTGCATTTCTGTAACCTGGCAGGATGGATCCATGGACAGCTAGGCTTTTCACAATATCCTGCTCCTTCCATCAGCCTGAAAAGCAGGATTCATCAGACCAGGCAATGTTTTTTCCTATCCTCCATTGTCCAGCGTTTGGACTGCAACTGCACTTTCTTGTTATTCACTGACAGGAGTTGGAACTCGGTTAGGTCATTGGCTGCCATACTTGTACTGCCATGATGTATGTGTAATTTCATAGTGTATTTCATACAATTTAATACACAATAATAACATACTGTGAAAACAATCCCAACAGAATACATAATCCAAACAGATTGTAGATCTATATATCCTAACTATATTAGTTATATAATGTTATATAAAATAATGTTAAAGCATACATATCAAGATCATTACAAATAATCTGAGCCAAATCTAGACAGCCCAAGAATCCTGAAACCTCCACATCTAAATATCTCCCTCCCTTCTCACCAAAAACCTTCAAGAGTCAGAGGAGTATAAAATGCATGATCACGTGAAAGCTTTGCTATGTGGTGAAATATGGTATCAAATGGTACACCAACGACCCCCCACTCTGTCTGCCCCCCCTCCCCACAGGTCCAATGAATGACAGACAGCCCACAACCCACCCACCACCCAGACCCTTCCCATAAAAATCAATCTCCTGAACTTGGGCTATCTGCAAGTGAGAGGAAACATGAACAATTTCTACAGAAATGTACTACAATGACACATAAGGGACCTTTCACACATTTGTTTTAGTTTTCATCAACTCGACTGTGCTTCACTAAATAAATGTGTTGCCTGTTTGAAACAATTATATTAAATAACTGAGTAGCTTAAAGAAATGCAGATTTATTTATTTTTCCCATTAAAATGTTCCGGGTATTTATCATTTTTAAACAAGTGTTGGCCAAATTAAATCATTGTTTTGGAGAAACAGTTTGCATTAGGTAGAAGGAGAAATCATCAGTCTAACATCAACTCCCAAAGGGGGTCAAAGCTTTTACTTTTACCCTATAGCTTGTGAATTAAAAGTATTCTGTCATAGTAAAGAAATTCACCCTGTTTAAATTACTGTTTTGTAAATAAAAAATACAATAAAATAAATCCCCAAACTTTTACATTTAGGTGATATAGAAGTATATATTATAATTTAGCCTTAAACTGTGTATATCTCAGGAACATTTACAACTGTAGTTACTCTCCCATACACAGATTTCATACACACTGAAAATGATCTCACTGAGAATGGCACCACCAAATTATGTCTGCTAATTTGTCTTGATATAGTACAATATCAACAGCTCATTAGGCATCGCACATCCTCTAAGTGTATAATCAACATCTAAAATTATTATCAGCTCCTACTGGATTAGTTCTCACCTTTTCTCAATTTTGGCACATTTCAAATGTTTCCTGTCAGCACACTGCCATCTGGTGAACTGCAGATAGAAGGTTTTATCAGCAGAAGCTGCTGTTTTAAAGTAAGTATTGTTACAGGTCGACTGCTCTGTGCTCTTTAATAATATAAACCCGGACTCATTGACAGGATGGTATGTGATGCATTATGATCCGATGGAAAAATACCCTACCTCCTACCTTCTCTACCGCCAACTAAACTTCAGCTAACTTTTCCAACTTTTCCACTTTTGCCATGTCTCTTGCTACTTTGGTTTTTCAAGTTTCACAGTAGGGAGGGAAAGTCAGCTTTTTAAACCCTGCTATATAGTTCCCTAATGCATTAGCTTTATAAGCTTAAACGTTACATAAAATATGCAGATTATGAGTCTTGCACATTATTTTCCTATACTTCCCAAAAAATATATTATTGTAAAGGAGTGATACTTACTTTCCAGACAAATGCAATGTGAAGAATAGGAAAATATGGAAATGTGTTAGTAGGCACAGAAAGTTATGATCTGCATGCACATAAGGTTTGTTCATCCACAATATACATAATATGCATGCAAACCATATACTCGTTATGATAAAGTGATCAATTGCAATGGTGAAATGTTCTGAAGTTTACAAATTACTCTCTCATTAGCTGTTACCATTCAACAGCATCGAGAGGAGGTAATGAACAGTACTGCAGACATAAAAGGAAGAAAGGGACATTGTTCAGTTTATGTAAACTTGAATTCTATAATCCTGAAGAACATTTGAACCATTACTGCTTTGAGATCTTCTTCTATCTGTTCTGATTTTACAGCCGAGGCATTGTTATGCAGAATACTAAGTGCACAGAATGATAATTGACTAGGTGGTACACATAAACAGTCATTTTGCTCAAATAAATAGAGACATTATGGTGTTTGTGATGCTTACATTATACCATCAAATATTGAATCTCTCTACTCATTTTGGGGCAGAAACAAGAGGTAGGAGACACTATTTTTAACCAGAACAGAAAGAGCTCCAGGCAAGGCTGAACTCAGGTTTATTTTACACAGAGAGGTACTAGAAAACACTGCAAATAAACCTCCAGGTTGGGGGTAACCAGCCACTATGAGCCTGCATTGCCCACAGAGTAGACCAAGTTACGCTCAAACAACTGACCTATTTTGCCATAATTTGGGCAACAAAACACAAGAAAATAAATAGTAGTATTTGTTAAAGAAACCCACAATTAGTCATTTGCATTTCAGTTACTTGTATTACATAATGTAACTTACATTAAATAACAGGCCATTTATCTTAGTTTGAAAGCACTAGTTTCTTGGTGCTTATGAATTTAACTATATATCAATTTCCTGGTTGCTCTGTCCATTAAATTACATTGTTCAACTATAGACCAGCCACTTTTCTTTATAATGTTTCAAGTTCATATTTGTAATTATTCCTCTGAATTGTATACTGAAGTTGTTTGCGGTTACATTGTACTCAGAATTCAGCTAAAGATGATGACTTTAAGAATGCTCATTTACTATTTGGAGTTTAATTCATATAATTACTTTTTTTGTAAATAGTTTAATACAAGAATGAATGCTCAAGCCATATTGGCCAACTTGCTCGCATTTCTGCTTAGAACATAATCTTTCAATTCTTGTAAAATCCCTGAAATCTGAATGTATTCAAATACAGCATAGCTGGTGATGCAATTTTAATGAACAATGATTAGAATGCTGGATTTAGAATCAGGGAACTAATTAATATTTCAGTAAAGAAGCCATTTCTATAAAAAGTCAAAAATTGGAGAATAAAGTCAGTACTGTTTGTGGAATTTTGGGGGATGGACTGGGGATACATTACTGGGATATAGGCCTACTTTTACAAGCAGATTTTATTGCTGCTGTATCAGCTGCTTTCTTCCTGTGTACACAATGTATGAAGTTGGTACTGATGTTCTTTTCAGAACGTATTTTGCTGTGATTTATGATTGATTATTATTTGGTATAACCTTCCTCAAATGCTATAAAATGTCCCTATGGTATGTAATGACAGAATGTCAATGTTGTGAAGTTAAACACTTAACAGCATCTAGTAATCATAATAATTCAGGAACAAATTACAGCTAAAGCAATTTTTTTACTGCTAATGAAAGTACTTTCTCATTCTTTAGCCCAGAGAAGCATCATTAAACGTTACAGAACATTAAGAGGGACAGATTTTCTTTCAAATACTATTAAATAAACACTTGCCAAAGCGGTTTTGAATTTATTGCTAACTAGACTCTTTGCTGTTAGAAATCAACTATCTGCCCATGCAAGGTTTAACCAGCTATTGCAAAGTACTTCAAATAAATAACCAAGAGAACAAGCGCTCGCTCTAACTTTGCAAACCTCTATTAAGCTAGTAAGCAAAGTAGTAGTGTGAAGCTGCACTCACAGATCCACACACACTGAAAAATACTGCTGTCATTTAAATCTATCTTCATCCTTCTCTGTGTTGAGATTAATCACAGTTTTCTCAATGATTATTGTCACATGCCAGGAAGCTGTTATCAAAATCTTTCTTCACTGGTGTACATACTAATATAGCTGGAAGATTGACACTTTCATTCATTTTAAGCACCTGTAGGTTACATTGCAGGTTTAGCATGTTGCTTCTATTCTGCAGCTAATCTTACCATTAGACTCTGTAAGTAATACTAACGATTTTATGTCTCAAGATGAAAGGGGAAAAGGAAAAGTGATTTCTCTTAGAAATGCAATAATAGCTATGTTATTTCAACACTTCAAATCGACTCATTTTTGCAATTCATAACGTATTTGTATTATTCAAATGAATAACCTCTTAAAGGCTCACCCTGAATTTTCTTAAGTTGAATTACTTTACCTTGGAGAGATCATTCACAAAAAGTGAACCATCACACCTTAAATAATTGCTTTTGAGTATGTAGCTCCTTTTCTTTTGTGTGATTTTCAGAAATACGTCTTTAAAAATCATGAATGTGCTCACTGGACTACGTCTCTTTCTTAAATATTTTAAGTGTTTCTGTAGATTACATTAGGCGCCAGGCAAGTCCCCCCCATCTTGTCACTTCACATCATACACTGCTGTGATTGGCTTGTCTTTCAGATGCAGTGGGGCATAACCTATAATTTTGTGAGATACTCAGGTGATTTCTAATTTCTGCACATATATCTTCCGGTTCTTAGAAAGACCTGCCAGGGTGTTCTGATAAGCCCAACACTACACAGCCATCTACCCCTATTATATAATAAACTCTGCTGTATCAGTGTCCTGTAACCTCTTGCTGGCAGATCTAGTAATCAAGCGGTTTTGGCATTATTCTGCTGTTAATTATAATCAACACTGTTCACTACTGTTTGTGAATTGCATTGTGTGCAAAATACAAAAACAGACAAACAAAACCAGTGCTGACAGACAGTAAGAATATACAACATCAAGTGTATTAGGACTCAGTATTGATTTTCTGGTTCCATTTAATTATATGTTACTGTTGCATATGATGTTTTTTATTAGTGCTTTATATCTTGTACCACAGGCGAGAACTAAAAGTAGATGACATTGAATACTTATATTGTCCACAACTTCAAATCCACAAGTAAATGGATAATTGAATAGAGAAATGCTGTAAATAAGTGTGTGTTGTTGTTTTTTCTGGTGTATGTACTTGTGAGTCCACAATCTTGGCTGATGCATGTGTATGGTTATTGTATAAGTAAAGTATGAATGCTTAATCTTAGACATAATTATACATTCATTAACATAAACAACAAATATGTAGACTAAATTAATCAATATTATGCTAATTATAGCTTGCCTTTTTGGTAGAAACCGTATGAGTGAATTTAACATTCAAAAACATTTTAAGGAGAGTGGAACTGAGCTGATGCAGTTTTAAACCGTATGTTACAATGTGATTTTCCGAAGAGGGCAAAATAGTGCATTAATTTGTATGCTTTCAATGTCTGCGTTATTTTATATGTACTGGTAGACAGAGTGAAGTACTGGAACATTATATACACTGCTTTTTACAGCTAACAAATTATGTAAATAATTGTGTATACAATTGTATAGTTTCCAATGATTTCTAACTGTATCATTATTTAGAGATCATCAGGAACTGTGCCTTAAAGCCATTAGTATTAACATTATAAATGACTGCTTGACAGCAATTACTAACATTTTTACATGAACATTTTGAAGAACATGTAAATGCAGAGTGCATAATGGCAACTGGTGTGAAGATCAGTCAAATTCATCCCATAAACCCAAAGATACAGAGTTAGGGGGAAAAGTAATGTATACTTTCACAAAGGCACTTTTAAGTTAGTTAACACTTAAAATGCTGAAAATGGACAACCTGGCTATATTTCTGCATTATTTTGGATGAATTATGAAAACCTTAAATGAAAGTAGCAGTGTCTAATATAGGATTCAATTGATTTCCATGACTTAGGAGTAAAGAAGATATAAAAGGAAAACTTTGTAATATTGCTGTTCGGGAGCTCATGTATTTCAATTCCAAGTTAGCTGTTTTATATGCCTCCCTAGGTTCATTTCTGCCTACAGTAGGTCAGAAGTGAGGCATCAGCATGACCCTACTAGAAGTGTCATGTTATACTGGGGAAATGTGAATGATTAAACCCACTGCATCTACATAATTGTGACTAATGCATATTGCTATTTTAGATTCCCTGCTGGCAAAATAATTGGACTAAAGGGGATTCCCTTGTTATTAAAGCAATGTACCAAAGTACTTGGGAACAAGATGTAAAACATTGGAAATGGTGCAAGTGTTATATTAATAATTCAGGGAATTTGTCTGAAATTAAAACAGCCAAGAGGACTTTTGAAATCACTATCATGCTTGAGTCTACATTTTCCTCCATCTCTTTCCCCATAAAAAAAAACTGAAGTGCCATCCATATCAGAGCTGATGTTTTCAGCAGATACTTCTACTGTAACTGATTTACAAATTAAATATGTGATGTAATTGTATATGAAGTATATTCTCAATTATAGGAAATATTGTCCTTTCCATTCATAACATTATGCCATGTAATATAGTTTGTTGTATATATATATATATATATATATATATATATATATATATATATATATATATATATATATATATACATATATATATAACAATCAAGTGTAGAAATGTTTTCATTTATAGACATAAGACCCATGCAGTTATATAAAATTAAAGAGATAAACCAATATATTTTATAGTGCAGGACGATAACAATACATACAAAATATTGACGATACTGGTGGCTGTTCAATCAATAAGCTCATGACACACATTTAACAACAACCTACTGTAAAATACTAAATACGGGGACAATCAAAACAAAACAGTCTTGATAGTGTAAGCAATCAAAAAAATGACCGCCATACAAATAAATTGGTATTTGCTAGTACAACCTTGAAAGGTTTGTTCCATAAATCCTGGCATGTACGGATAAGCTTTCAATTCGTATGTATAGTGTTGTATTTGTGTTTATTCAAATCTATGTTTCCTGTTGACTGAATTAAATACACAACAAACAAAACTATAAAAACATCAATTGCGACTTCATTCAATTTTTTCATATAAACAAACTTAATTAAAAATAATGTTATTATCCCTTATAAATTATTTTCATATGTCTTCAGCGCATTCTCTATCTGCCCATCTATGGATTTTAAAACCTTGGGCCTTTACAAATGAAGCCCAGAATGATTAAAATTAGAATCTATAGGGTATTAATTAGTTTAGTATAATAAATATGTAAATTTTTAAAATTGGCTTCAGGCTAGATTAAACAGTGGTTCAACCTGATTTGCATTATATTAACTAATGCCAGCACCTTTAAATAAATAAATATTAACTCCTTTCACGTGAAAGTTAATAACTTCAACTTTTGAAAAAGTAAAATCTTCATAGTCTACATTCATAATAATATATCTTATTATAATAGGCCATCAAGAAAGAAAAAAAAATCATACAAATTCTGACTATTCTGACAGTTCACCCTATGTTCTGACAACATTGTGTTTGTCAAAATATTACAGAACAAACCCATTATGAAACACAAAAGATACCATGTTGTTGAAAGGTTGAATGCTGATTGGGTGATAACATGTGATCCAAGCTCTGAGTGTTGCAAAATAACACTACACATTTCACTAGTCCATTTCTGTAACTCTAATTCGAAACAGACTTATAAATAACATTATACTGGAAACTTTATTTTCTTAGAAACACAGGAAATGTGTGTGTGTGAAAATGTAATCAAAATTCTCTATACAAGAAAGGGTTATCCTAAAAAAACAGGAATGCAGCACTATTGCATATTGCGCACAGAGACAGACACACCATGTGGTTGTATGAATGTCGTTTTACAACTTTATTTCACAACGGTTTGAGATCCTTCTCTGAAGTCTATAGTGTTCTTGCCGAAACTCCTGTTTCAGACAAAAGTGCTATGGGATTTGTCAGTTTCTGGCTGTATTAAAGCATGGGCATACATCCATTCACTTCTGTTTCTCATTAGCCTATTAGCCTGTACTGTGAAAATATATCATGCTTATCAGTAACTAAAAATAAAACATTCACTGAAGATAAAAGTGCCTTCACATTTTGCAGGCCACACTGGCAAACCGTGCTTCCTCCCCACTCGCTGTGCAAATTTACAGCACAAATCAAACCATTTATTTTGTAAAGAATTCAGTTGTAATCTAACCACAGTATTGCCCACCTATTTCAAAATATCCAGACACCAAACTGTAAACACACCTAAAATCTCTTGCAGTGGCCCAACACATCTATCTGTTTCATAATCACACTCAGAAATCACTTTCATGATCTTACACAAAGTAAAACGGCTCATATAATAGAACACTCCCAATGTAAACACAGAAACCTTGAGTTTGAAGACTGTAAAGTAATTTTACAGTGCAAGTTCTGTATGCCCATCCAGAACTCTCCAGCCCATCTGCAGGTGCTATAAACAGTGGAGGATTATGACATGCCCGAATATATCCTTCACAGACAGTAATGACCTGCTGTAGTGATTCAGTTCACTGAGGCATTACACTTAAATGTCTCATCCTTCTGTGCCGCTGTAGTTGTGAATTTCAACCATGGCAGGTAGCTTTAAACCTGAGAACTCAGTGTGCTCCTGGACCATGGCTGAACTAGCTAGTGGATCATTGTCTTCTGTAATGGGGAGTCAGGTTCCCCCAAGAAGCATAAGCTGACTGCCTGGCAATGCCTCCCGAAGCTGCTTGCAGAATGTTTTGCTGACCCAGAGGCACTGAAGCACAGAAATCAATGAACCAATCAGTCTGTCTATCTTTCTGTCAGCCTCATGTGTAGAGCTACCCTTTGCAGGTACTTGCATATTCCTTTTCACTAACTGATTTGTGCTGGAGATTCAGCTTACATTTTTTTTAAAGGACAAATCATTGGCTCAGTCTGTTTTGGGATTTGTTTGTGAAATGTAGCACTGTGCAGCATTACTGCATTTATATTATTATCATTAAAGTACTTTAAATGTTACTATAAGCATAGTCAACATCAATTGGCATGAAATATACAATGAAATCTATAATTTCTTGTCTGCTCTCCAGCCCCCTGCATGACTGTGTGTCTCTCCAACTGTTGTAATACTTTACATAGAAAGACTGTGAGGAAGAGAGAAAGAGAGCCTAATTGATTCCCGAGGGACCTTACATTCATTCTCCGAGTAAGTAAAGCCCATAGCTCCGAAGGCATGTAGACACAAGTGGGTGATGAAAGGTCTTCTTCAGGAGGTGGATAATAAAAAAAAACAAAATCAAGGCCAAAGGGTATGTTCTACCTACTGCACATTTTCAAGTATTTCACAATATTAGTATAATGTGGTAGAACATCCATTAGAAAAAAAAAGCACATGATGTTAGATGAGATTAATTCAGATATGACTAATCTACAACAATCTTTTACCTAGAAAGGAAATGTATGAACCTGAATAACTCAGAAACTTCAATAGAATATCATACACTCACCTAAAGGATTATTAGGAACACCTGTTCAATTTCTCATTAATGCAATTATCTAACCAACCAATCACATGGCAGTTGCTTCAATGCATTTAGGGGTGTGGTCCTGGTCAAGACAATCTCCTGAACTCCAAACTGAATGTCTGAATGGGAAAGAAAGGTGATTTAAGCAATTTTGAGCGTGGCATGGTTGTTGGTGCCAGACGGGCCGGTCTGAGTATTTCACAATCTGCTCAGTTACTGGGATTTTCACGCACAACCATTTCTAGGGTTTACAAAGAATGGTGTGAAAAGGGAAAAACATCCAGTATGTGGCAGTCCTCTGGGCGAAAATGCCTTGTTGATGCTATAGGTCAGAGGAGAATGGGCCGACTGATTCAAGCTGATAGAAGAGCAACTTTGACTGAAATAACCACTCATTACAACCGAGGTATGCAGCAAAGCATTTGTGAAGCCACAACACGTACAACCTTGAGGCGGATGGGCTACAACAGCAGAAGACCCCACCGGGTACCACTCATCTCCACTACAAATAGGAAAAAGAGGCTACAATTTGCACAAGCTCACCAAAATTGGACAGTTGAAGACTGGAAAAATGTTGCCTGGTCTGATGAGTCTCGATTTATGTTGAGACATTCAGATGGTAGAGTCAGAATTTGGCGTAAACAGAATGAGAACATGACAATGAGTTCACTGTACTAAACTGGCCCCCACAGTCACCAGATCTCAACCCAATAGAGCATCTTTGGGATGTGGTGGAATGGGAGCTTCGTGCCCTGGATGTGCATCCCACAAATCTCCATCAACTGCAAGATGCTATCCTATCAATATGGGCCAACATTTCTAAAGAATGCTTTCAGCACCTTGTTGAATCAAGACCATGTAGAATTAAGGCAGTTCTGAAGGCGAAAGGGGGTCAAACACAGTATTAGTATGGTGTTCCTAATAATCCTTTAGGTGAGTGTATATGTTTATTGCCTGCATCTGTATTTGTTAATTCTAGTCCAATTCTGATGTTATGCTATATACAGATGTGCTCATATTTGTTGGTAACCCTCCACAAAAATCAAAGAATGCACAATTTCCTCTGAAATAACTTGAAACTGACAAAAGTAATTGGCATCCACCATTGGTTATTCCATATTTAATAGAAATCAGATTTTGCTTTACATTTTTTTATTTTTCAACATAATATTGTAAATAATAAAACAAATGAAAATGGCATGGACAAAAATGATGGGCCCCTCAACCTAATATTTTGTTGCACAACCTTTAGAGGCAATCACTGCAATCAAATGTTTTCTGTAGCTCTCAGTGAGACTTCTGCACCTGTAGTTTGGCCCACTCTTCCTGAGCAAACTGCTCCAGCTGTCTCAGGTTCTCCAGTCTGCAAGTTTCAGCTCTTTCCATAGATGTTCGATAGGATTAAGATCAGGACTTATAGAAGGCCACTTCAAAACAGTCTAATGTTCTCTTCTTTCCCATTCTTGGGTGCTGTTAGCTGTGTGTTTTGGGTCATTATCCTGTTGGAGGACCTATGACCTATGACTGAGACAGAGCTTTCTGACACTGGGCAGTATGTTTCGCTCCAGAATGTCTTGATAGTCTTGAGATTTCATTGTGCCCTGCACAGATTCAAGGCACCCGGTGCCAGGTGCGGCAAAGCAGCCCCAAAACATAACCGAGCCTCCTCCATGTTTCACTGTAGGTATGGTGTTCTTTTCTTTGAAAGCTTCATTTTTTCGCTCTAGTTTTGACTACAGTGACTACTTTCCCCCATTTAAATAGGCTGAATGACTGATTACAAGATCGGAGATGTTTGATACTAATTGAAGAAACAAATTAATTTGGAATTCACTATAATCCAATTATTTATAATCTTTTCTAAGGGGTACCAACAAATGTGTCCAGGCCATTTTAGAATATCATTGTAGAATGAGCAATAATTCATATCTTTTCACAGCTTCTTTGCTTTATTCTATGACATACCAAAGGCATGCAAATATACATGACGCAATAGCTTTTAATTTAATCACTTTTCAGGAGGAATGAAGCATTATATGAGCTGTAAGGGTATCAACAAATTTGAGCATGTCTGCATCTGAACTCATCAAAATACATGCTCAGTTATGTCAATAAATAAATATTTGGACAAGGACACAATTTTCATCATTTTGGCACTGTACGCCACCACAATAGATTTGAAAGGAAACAATCCTTTAAGTGTAGACTTTCATCTTTAATTAGAGGGTAGTTACATGCATATTGGGTGAATGGTGTAGGAATTACACCCAATTTTATATTTGTTCCCCCCAATATTAGGGGGGGGGGGGCACATAATCATCAATTAAATTGTGAGTTTCAATACTTGGTTGCAAATCCTTTGCAGTCAATGACTGAATGAAGTCTGGAACCCATAGACATCAACAGATGCTGGTGATGCTCTGCCAGGCCTGTACTGCATCTGTCTTTAATTCCTGCTAGTTCTAGGGGTGTTTTGCCTTCAGTTTTGCCTTAGAAATTAAAAAAAACAATCAGAGAGATAGCAAACATATTAGGTGTGGCCAAATCAACTATTTGGTACATTCTTAAAAACAAAGAACGCACTGGTGAGCTCAGGAACACCAAAAGGCCTGGAAGACCATGGAAAACAACTGTGGTGGATGACAGAAGAATTCTTTCCCTGGTGAAGAAAAACCCCTTCACAACAGTTGGCCAGATCAAGAACAGCCTCCAGGAGGTAGGCGTATCTGTGTCAAAGTCAACAATCAAGAGAAGACTTCACCAGAGTAAATACAGAGGGTTTACTGCAAGATGTAAACAACACAGGAAGACCAGATTAGAGTTTGCCAAAACACATGTAAAGAACCTGTACAGTTCTGGTACACTATGGACAGATGAGACAAAGATCAACTTGTACCACAATGATGGGAAGAGAAGAGTATGGAGAAGGGAAGGAACTGCTCATGATCCGAAGCATACCACCTCATCTGTAAAGCATGTTTTGGCATGGGCAGGTATGGTTGCCAAGGGAACTGGTTCCCTTGTAATTATTGATGATGTGACTGCTGACAAAAGCAGCAGGATGAATTCTGAAGTATTTAGGGCTTTATTATCTGCTCAGATTCAGACAAATGCTTAAAAACTCATTGGACGGCACTTCCCAGAGCAGATGAGCAATGACCCAAAGCATATTGCGAAAGCAACCCAATACTTTTTTAAGGCGAAGAAGTGGAATGTTCTGCAATGGCCAAGTCAATCACCTGACCTGAATCCAACTGAGCATGCATTTCACTTGCTGAAGGCAAAACTGAAGGCAAAACACCCCAAGAACAAGCAGGAACTAAAGACAGCTGCAATACAGGCCTGACAGAGCATCACCAGGGAAGAAACCCAGCATCTGGTGATGTCTATGGGTTCCAGAATTCAGTCAGTCATTGACTGCAAAGGATTTGCAACCAAGTATTGAAACTCACAATTTAATTCATGATTATGTTAGTTTGTCCAATTACTTTTGAGCTCCTAAAATTGGAGGGACCACATATAAAAATGGGTGTAATTCCTACACCGTTCACCCAATTTGGATGTAACTACCCTCAAATTAAAGATGAAAGTCTACACTTACAGCACATCTTGATTGTGTCCCTTCAAATCTATTGTGGTGGTGTACAGAGCCAAAATGATGAAAATAGTTTCCTTGTCCAAATATTTGTGGACCTAACTGTAAGCACACAGGTTTGGAATAACAACATTTGAGCACAAGTAATGTGCATCTCTAATTGTGTTGCCTTCATATCAGATATATTTGATCAAACCACAACAAAGACATAAAATGAGTTGACACAGCTCCCAATAAATCCTTTGTAAACACCCAAGACTGTACTTCTGTATACTGTTGTACATTAAGTATGCACCGTTGTGCAATCTATGTCCAATGGTCAACCAGATGGTGCGATGTCACACACTCAGGACTTCAAGAATTATGATGAAAGCAAAGGATTAAATATTGTTGATGTCAGCTTCCATCATTGGGTACAAAAAAATAGGTGGCAGAAAGTGCTATGAGCAAACAGCTCTAGATCAATGATTTTCTTTAATTTGCATTCTTAACTTCATTGTTTATTCACTTAGTCAGTAGGTTTGATCCAAATGTCCTCATGGTTCTCTCATCAAAGTTAGTTAAGAAAGCAGTTTGCAATATTGTGACTAAGAGGGGAATCTCAGAAAACCAAAATATTGATAAGTAAAAAAGTGTCCAGAACTAGCTTAAATTATTACCTACAATGTTATAATAATACATTGCATTGGCAGTTCTGTAGTAGGTAAGTGAACATTACATTTTTTTGGTGGTGTTTTGATGAAGTCCCCAATTCCTAGCACTTTCATACTGTATTTGTAATATTTCAGTGTTTTCAACCTGCTGCTAAGATACAACATAAATACTGTACATGCTTGAAGCAAGTGGGATAATGAAAGAAACCCTACTGTTCCTGAATCAATACCAACAAAGCTATCAATATTCATGACTGGAGTTGCCTGCACCTTCGTCTTTGCCAGAGGCTCTTCTCAATCCAGTGGTGAACTGCACAAAATGTTAGCCTTGCTTGGTGCGGCCCAATCAGTATGCTAGTAGGAGCAGGCATCTCGCACTGTGACCTAAACCATCTTAATACAATCAGTGCATCTGGTTCTGAAATTCATTAAGTATATAACCTCTTTCGCAAAATGTTTAATGTGACGAATGGAGAGAAGAGAAACTGATATATGCTGAGAAACTGAAAATTTTGATTTTGTTAAAATTTAGCATTTTATTTTAATATCATTCATGCTTAGATTTCCTTGTGAGGGTACCAATTTATACAATATACAATACAAAATGCTAGAGTAAACGGTGCACCTATATACATTAATTTTAGGCCATGATTAGACCAAGTCTGTGGCCACTGCTGTCAACTGAGAAGATACAAGAAATAAAATGCAGATAAGCAGTTTTGACCTTAATAATACTTATAACAGACTGAAACACAGTGCCATTGTATCACACAAATGACCTTGTACTATAAGAATTTAGCATACTTACATAAAAATAACTACATAGAAATTACAATGCAGGTGTCACAGGATAATGTAAAAACAGATAAAGCTCCTGCTGTTCACATAATTATCTTATCTTTAAATGTGCATGCTTGTAAAAAAAATTGATTTATAATTCTTATGTGAGGGATAAGATCAAATAATCTTACATTTAAAATGCTTTTTGCTTCATTCAGTCACTGATTTCCAAAGAGGTCTTTCTTATTATGGAACAGGATTTATTTTTTTAAAGGTGTATATTTGTTTACATCAATAGTTGTTTACAGGTACTAATGTACCTTAAAAACATGTACTCTACACTTCAAAAAATAATGAATGCATTCTAGAAATGGAAACAAACAGGTGTATGCTTCAGAACTAAGTCTAAGATATTTTAAAAACACAGCTGGGCACAAAATCCAACTGTAGGTCATGGTACAATACCATCTTTTCAGAAAATGGCAAAAATGTTGTATATGCATATTCAATTGAAATGTTTAATTGAAAAAATAAAAAATAACCTGGTGAATTTGAAATGCAAATCAATCAGTGCCATGTGTTTGGCGGTGGAACATTTTTCTTTTAATTGGAGATTTTTTCTTTTCTTTTTTTTATCTAGAAAAAAAAGATGAACAGAACCCACTCCTTACTGCTTTTGCACATTTGAAACTGGCAGATGGTGACCTTATCCCAATGCTTTTTCTGAAATGATTTTTATTAAGCTTAAACAAGGGAGAGTGCTGCTAATTTCCTGCAGCGGGTAGAATGTAAATGAGTGGATCTAACATTGTGAAGAGCCCGGCTCCACCATATGGAATAAACACTCCCTGCCAGAGCACACGATTGCTAAGTACTATCCTCTCAAATATGTGGACACCACAGGGACTCTTACCCTAGCCTTCCCCTAACCCTGTAATTTTACAATTTTACCTAAGGATATTTGCAGGTTTAAATCACCCAAGCATGCAGTCTATGCATCTTATTATTTTCTTTAAAAAAAAATTAAAAGAGACAAACACTCACAAGGGCGAGACAGGCTCTGCTTTATCCCCATGCCTTTGTTATTGGAGTATGAAAGTTTGCCAGGTACTTCTTGGGAAACAAACACATGGGGCAACAATCACCGGAGAGCTTAAAGGTAATGAAAGTCTGCTTTTTCTTTATAATTTTCTTTCTTGTGCACTGGCGGATTACACATCCTCATCCCTGAAGGGTTTATCTGCAACTCCCGGGTGAAATACTGTTATCCTAAACACATGTCAACTTTCAAATGTTCTGTTATCAGTTATCTGAGGCAGTCAGGAAAAAGGCTGATAATGCTTACTTTAGGCTCCCTTTTCTTCTAAAATGCCTTGAGGAAATGCTTTCTCTAAGATGATTGGGGCAAAGGTTACTTGCTCTGGTTATCGAGAAAGGGAAACTGTCTCTGTAACAGAGCAGTGGAAGAATTGCTATACAGAAATACAACAAAGAAAGACTGGGTACTGATTACAGGATACTCTCTGTAAGCCACTTAGGTGGCAATAAAAACCTTTGCAGAGCACCTACAAAGTCATCTTACTCTTCAGTGTAATATAAGAATATAACTGAAACATTTAGACTATTAAGAGAGCCACATAGAAAGTACTTAACCATTCAGATAACATATTCAGAAACACAGCCAGAGATCTTAAGTCTGTCACAGATATTAAAGCCTGGGATCATTGTACTGTCTTGCTGATTAGGCAGGGTGTGCAGCAGAGGATTTTTTTCCTCATCAAAGTTGCCCATTGTCATATTTTTGAAGAAAAAAAAGAAGAAAAAATCTCTTTTCCTAACACTGTAGACATTATCTTGATAGAACGACAAAGGTCAGCATTAATTTATTAACAAAAGCTCTTACTGCGAACAATATCCATTATGAATAGTTGCTGGGAGAAGAGAGCGGAATGCTGCTCGGACTTGACTTTTGTGATAATTAACCAGGAAGCCAAGGGCATTAAATGGTGGAGATAATGAATAGGTAGACTAGATGAAAGAAAACGCCTGGCCTCACATGCCCAGAAGCTGATTTTCTATTCTGAGACAGAGAACACATCCAAATTCCAGGGTCCAAAAATAACACCTTATCAAGTCTCATCCTATTCGTTCCATAGGAACTGATTAGGATGCAGCAATAGCTTGGCTCTGATTTAAGCAGCATAAGCATGGCATTGGGTAGTAGCATCTGAATCAAGATAATAAAGTTAGTCAAATTATAATCTGCATTGCTTTTCTACAGAATTAATCTGAAGTTCATTCCATACTTCATAATTGAATATAATGTAGCAGCAGTAATTCATTTATTTACATAAATGAACAGGAAATCATGTTTCTGTTACCAATCATTTATGTTATTAATATTAAAGATCACCATGATTTCCAGATTTAATTTTTTAAACATATAGATTCCACAGTGTTTCACTCATACAAACGGTAGAGCTCCATAACTTGCTTTTCTTATTCTCTAAGGACCATATTCTAGAGATATATTTTTCTGCAACACATACAAACAAATATTAACCTGTATTAGCTTTTCAAATATTTGATCTTCATGCAAAAACCTAGCTTCCTTAACGATGCACTGATCTATGTACGTCCAGAGACAACTGGAGGACAAGTACATAAGAGCGCATGTATATAGAAGTACATCATATACAAAAGCTTAACAAAGACAACAGCAGGTATATGCCTGCTTACACCATAGACTGGAGTAGTTTCACGGGACCAAGCACAATTGTTTCCTGCATAATTAAATGGTTACAAAACAGCATAAAGGAAAGCTTTCAGACAAGCTCTCTAGTAAGCCATTTGTTTTCAGCACAGAGGGTATCTTATTTATGTTTTATGAGTCACAGTAAGGCGCTAATCAAAATGTAGGAAACAGCAGTAACTAATCAGAGGAGACAATCTCCAATCACAGCCATCCTACTATGCTTATTTAAAATGAGGAACCACCTAGCAGGGTAATGGCTAGAAGCATCGCCCAAACATCCTGTGAGACTAACAGTGAGCAGCGTGAAAATCATGTCATTTTTGTGTTTGTTTTAAATAACTTAAAGGTTCAAGACCAGGGCAAAGAGGTGGAAATCTAATATATTAAGAAAGTATATTTATTCCCCTCACCTCCAACTGTCCTAAGGTATTGATTCGTTTTTCCAACAAGGTCTTTTCTGTCAAATTCAGTTTTCATGCTGAAATTAGATATTTTCCCACAACAAATGATGACAAGAATGTGTCACTGAAGATGTCCCAGGGGGTCAGATGACTGCTGTAAATGTCACTTTAACAGCCAAGACAAAAGCCAAATATCAATTAAATAAATTAATAAACTGATTATTTCAAAAATGACACCTGTCACATATTTAAAACTTCAGTTTGAGGTATAGACTCCTAACTTTCATTTCCACCAAAACGCTTTATGCCATTTAATTTATTTAAAACGCAAAAATAATTAACTCAGTTGAGATACACTTGCATTCTAGTGTTTCTAGTGGTCTAAAATGTATCATGAAATTGTATATTTGTTTATTTCAAATGAAAACGAGTACCCAATGAGGGAAATTCAAACAAATGTTACTAGGGTCTCAATATACTTTAATCTATTAAGATCCGGTGCCACTCGTTCTACTGTAGGGCTCAATATATGACTTACAAATGTGGAAATCTTGCCTATTCCAGCACTGCTCTTCACAAAGACTGAACAAGGCTACGTAATCCACTCATGATGTCAGTTCCACGATCGGTAGGCAGGCACTGAAAACACCCTCAGGAAACAATCTGTTGACTAAGTGGTTCTCCAGTAAAATGTACTACCTGTCATTTTGTATTTTTTCTTTTTCTAGTATTATTTCTCTAGTGTTTCTGAATTATATAAAATATTACCGCACTTGTGTCCTCTACTGTTACTCACTAGTTTTGGCAATTGTCCCCCATTTCTTCATACATGTTGTAGGGAAACATTCTCTTTCTTTGTAGAGAATGCGATTGCGAAGGAGGAAAAAACTGGAGAAAAACTCAACCCTAACCTTCTAGAATGTAACAAAATTAATTAGCTGAGGATAAAAGCCCAGCGCAAATAAATACATTTAGCAGTTAAATGTAACGAGTAAGCCATCTGACAAATGAAATGGTAACTGCAGGTAGGAAAGCCCTTTCCATCTGGTTGCCAGCATGTGGGCACTGTCAAATAGTAAGTCTCTGGGGCACATAGACTTGAAACTGGAATATCCGCATGGACTCGGCTGGATCTAACTATGAGAGCGAGGGGGTGTGGGATTATTGTCACAGAGAAACCATAAATATTTGCAGCATATTGTCTCTTGAACTGCCCAGTTGTGTGTGTATGTTATTTATTTATTTTATTTGGCTTATTTATTATTCTGAGCGTATCAGTGATGTATGTCTGTTATTTGTGTGATTCTGACTGCCTGTGTTTACCTGGCTCTATAGTGGGCTGATCTCCTTTAGTTTCATCCTAATGGTACTCAACCTTGCTTCTGGAGTATCCTTATTACTTTAAATTATGAAATCGTTAACTGAACTATTTACATCGTTAGGTGAACGATGGTTTAACAGCTGACAATAATTAAAACGAAGTCCGAATGAGCCATTATAGTTCAGCAATTTAGAGTTCAGTTGGAAGAAATAGCAGTACTCCCGAGACAAGGCTGAGATCCCTGAGCACCTCTTGCTCTGGTATGAGACATTTCAAAAGGAAAAGCTTGTAGCTCTAAAGGCAGAGAGGTTGTGGGTTTGTGAGCAAATGAGAAACTATAGGTTTAAGTCCACATTCGATTGCACAAACAATTTTTTCTTTAAAAAAAGACGCCATGAGTGTTGTGCTGTTTGTGCAGCAAAACTACAATCAACACAGTTCAGAGTGTCTTTGTGAGAGGTAATGTGTTAAATTTAAAAAATTATCTGTTTTCTCTGCAGCAGTGCACTTGCCAATACTGATTTCACAGTGTTGTGTTAGCTCCTTTATGGGCATGCAGGCTTTGCATTCTACACAGGCTGAAATCTCTCTTTCTTTTAAAATGTTTTTTTGTTCCATCATCATATATATTTCATTTACAAGGTCTGTGTACCAAAAAGGAAAAAAAAGAAACCACGTACCATTCTATAACACTGACATACCAGTATCTATTCTGTAACTTGTTTTAAGGCCAAGCTTATGAATTAGACCAATTTCCCCGTCTAAGCAGCTCTGACATAATCTTATAAATATATGAGATTGAAAAAATACAAATACAAATACATATTTTATTATTATTACTATTATTATTATGATGATGATGATATTATTATACATATTGAGACATATACTGTTGTTGTTTGTTAGTTTTTTTTCTGAAGTGTTCCAAATTACCCCAAAATAACTTCATTAAGTTGTTAGATGTTATCTATCGATCACCTGCCTCTGAGACAACTAGGTCAAGCATTACATACAATTTCAAGTTAGCCTATCTTTCCGAGTGTTATATCTTCATGGTGGTCTGATGATTTGAATGATGCAGTCAATTACATCACTGAATTATTTCCAATGGTAAAAATGGACAGACTATTTCTTATTAAAATATTAAAGAAAGAAGGATATATGAAATGTAATCCTTCCAGAACACTGAGATACTCTTGAAAAGGTCTGACTGATAGTGTATTGGAAATTATAACATTAGTATTTATAATTATTATTATCATTATTAGAAGTAGAAGAAGTAGTATTTCATTTTAATACAGCCTAGTTATACAACAATACAGTTCACTCTTTGTTGAACACTAATTCCACCTAGAGAAAACAATAATGATTCCAGACTAAATTTGGACTTTGGTAGTCAAACATTTACAGACAGAAACTAAAATGTTTAGATGTGTGATTTAATTCCAAAATCAAACAATAATAATAAGCTCTGTCTATTCTTTTGTTATGTTGTCAACGCTTTTTACTTCTTTTCACATGAAAGATTCAATTATTTTTTCAGTACCTGTTAATTTGACTTAATATTTAAATAGGTGTAAAATCCATTTTGATTTAATTGTCTGTTAACTTCTCAAAAAAATGATTTAAAAATAACATACAAATGCAAATGTATTTTAATATGGTGGCCTTCATGCTGAGGCACCCCAGAGTGCTGTAGAAAATTAAAAAATACAAATAGAGCTCATGAGAACAATAAACTGTATGCAAAGCATTTATTTTAAAGACGATTAAATAATAAAAGTTGTTGGAATAAAATAACAATTGTGACATTAGGAAAGATTAATTTAACAATCACTTGGATTCTATGGTATAAATCTTACGTGGGGAGAGAGCGAGAGAGAGAAATATATATATTTTCGTTTCTACTAAAAAGAAACAGAAAATAACTTGTTCTCTTCTCTTTCTTAGCAGTATTGATCTTACCCGTGGCTCATTACAAAAGACAGAGCTTGATGTTTCTCGAGGTTACTGACCGACAAAGCGTGTGCGTGAGTGGGTGGGTGAGTGTATGTGAGAAGGTTTGGGTTCAGGAAACAAGCAACCACTTCACTACTCAGGTTATGACCTAGTCCATCTCATTCATATTATTTTTCTTATGAATGTTTCTCCAGTGTATAGAAGGCACTGCTCAATGACTTCTGAAAGGTCTGAAATTAAATTTTAACTTTTAAGTGTCTGATACCAGTACATTGTACTCATAGACACACTGTGCATCTTACACATATTATTATATTTGATTGCATCCTTAAATCAATAGAACAAATATGAATATGTAAGTAAGAAGTAAGTAAGAAGCACTGGACCGTAACTAAACTAAAATAAATACAAATATATGATTTTTATACATAAACTCCCCCACTCCTAAAAGGAGTATAGTATATGTATAGTATATGATGATGATTATATATATATATATATATATATATATATATATATATATATATATATATATCATGATTATGTATGTATATTTGTATATATATATATATATATATATATATAAGTTTTAGAGTTTTGCAAATTGTTAAACCCCTCTATGTAAAGCGGTGTGGTGAGCGGTCTTGTTCAAAGTTCCATTTGGGCACTGAATAATTGAACCAAAGCATTGTAGCTGTCTTAATGAATTAGACAAGATCTCAAGTGTGCTGACCTGTTTAACTAAGATTTTTTTTGTTTTTTGTATTATTATTTCTTGATAGGAAATGTAGAAGGAATATTGACTGAGAAAGTGTTGTGGGCGGGAGGGGACCATGAATGAGCACTTATGCCCATGTTACTAGCAGTAAAAAACAAAAAGTATAAATCTACAGCTTCAAAATGATCTGAAATCAATGCCTGGGTGTACATGCACTTTACAATGTAGGCTGGGAGTCTTTAAGGATTCACTTCCTCACATTTAAAATGTCTTCAAATGCCATATAAACTGGAGCAGGAATCGAGATCATGAGATTTCAGCAATACAGATTCCTAACTGGTGTAATCCAAGGTTACTCTTCAGCACAAAAGCTGTACCAAAAATAAGCCATAACATCACAAATACTGGAATCTTCATGACAATACAGATGATTAAGAATCAAATTAGTTTGCCTGCAAATAGTGAATAACAAACTCGATATTTTAGTATCAGAGGCAACTTTCTGCTGCATGTGGTTTGGTACAACTCTGTAATTTGCAGTTCACAAGAAGGTTTGATTCTTCTATGCCTACATAGAATAAAAGAGAATCTGACTTTAAGCAGGCTTTCTACGCTCCAGAGAATAAGGACATATAGAGAAGAAACGTGTACTATTGTATTTGTTCAATGCTCTGACATGATCATTCCTCTGTATCATCCAACTGCATGTTAAATAGCACATTTCAAATTGAAAACATATAATTCATCCTCCTACTTGTGTAATTTGTTTTTGTTTTCAGTGCTTTTCTAAATTTAACATTAGTGAATTCCTCATGCCATCGTATTCATCATTGTTCTTTGTAAACATTAGTCCAAATCATGATGATGATTAGTATTATTACTCAACACCAAATTAGAAATTCTGCTACATCTTTAGAAAAATGTGACAGGACCAGTATTATTAAATTGACCATGTTCACTGGTTGTTGTTTTTTTCTTTGCTTGTTGTTGCATTTTTCTTTGATTCTTTGTTTCTTTAAATGTAGGCATGTGATCAAGATTCAGATTGACAATTTATTATGTAGGTATTCAATTTAAACCAGAAATAAAGAATGAAAGTCAATCAAATAATCATGTGACTGTGCTAAACAAGTCTGCCGCTATCCGTGATTACAATGATATTAAAACACAAAACAGCTGTCACAAAATGAATTGCCACCAAACTTTGCCCAGCTAGTGATCTTATTAGCTATATTTGCTGAGTGTGGTGAATACTATGCATTTATGGAATCAGCTAGTTAAATGGTTTGTATAGTATAGCCTATTTTTTTTTCAGCAGTATAAACTAAACTTGACTTTGCTAAATAGATTCCACTTACAATGATGCAATGTCATACAATATTTTAAATGTAACTCATCCATTCAGTCAAATGTGAAAATGTATAGCTGAACAGGTTTCCTTTTTAGATTATGACATGTTGATACTGCTGGAATAATAAGTTAGGAAATGTATTTTTTACTGCACCAACTGAATAGGACTTCTTCAAAAATACAATGATCTGTCTGGAGATTTGCAGAAAACAACAGCTATTGTAGCCTAAAGCTGTTTTTGTTTTTTGTTTTTTGTGTGAGACAAATGACAGGGCCATTGAGACAAAAGAACAATACGATTGTGAAAGAGAAATGTCAGAAAAATGTTAAAAGTTTAGCTTTATTTGGGCATATTAACTTCACGTATGAAAATCAAACTGTTACTGTTAAAAACATTTTTTTTTTGTAAAAAAAATATGCAGAGGTATTATGATAATTAAGGCAAACTGTTCTTTTACATATCAATTGAAAAACCTTGGATCTGCATCTTGGTGTATTTATACTAATTTATTATTCAGCATAGGATTAAGAAAGTAAGTAGTATGTATAAGAAAGTCCAAATAGATTGAGATTACTATACTGATATGTTGTGTCTTTGCATTTTTAAAATGTTGTTTCTTTACTTTCATTCAACATACACCCGCACTTGTACAGTTATTGATGTATCTGTTTTAATTTTGTATTCCCTTTTACTGGTTGTGGATATGCAGTAAATGTAAAGATGTAAACTTCCTTGCCCCAATGATTTGAGTCATGATTGATAGTTTAGTTCTTGTAACACAGTATTATCTATCGAAAAAGAGAAAACTTACCTGAGCCATAGGTGACTAAGAATATTACCCAGATATTACATAAACCATTATTTGGCCTTTGTTCTTGTCCTAAGTCCCCAAATTGAGTCAGCTACGAGTGATATACATGGCCAGAGGCCAGCCACTGGTAGGTTGAGCTCCCACTGCCCCTTCAGACAAGAGTCATAAAGCAGAAGGAGGTGTAGGTGAACAAGCAAAGCATGAACATGTTATTGTACTTTGCTTAAAGGCCTATAATATGCTACTAGTGTTATAACTGGAGTTATTCACACACAAAATGATGAAGTGCTTACATGAAAATAATCATGTTCGTGAACAGGGGGAAAAAATTGCCTCAGAGAAGGAAAGAGTAAATTTAATTTACAAATGAGAATGATGCAAAACATGGGTTTCTAAGTAGAAACCGGCATATCATGTGAAAATATTAATAAACGCTCTTGAACAGGGTAGTCCAGCCTCTGCAAACGAGGGCAAAACATTCACTGTCCCCACAGTTGTAATATGGAATACATTATGTGATAATAGGCCACACTTACAATAATGGGTACCAATTCTTAATGGACTGATGTAAATAAAGTAAATAAATAAATACCACTTAGTATATTACATACATATATATTATATAATGGTGGCATGGTGGTGCCTCACAGCTCCAGGGATCCTGGGTTCAAGTCCCAGCGTGGGGTGCCTGTCTGTGTGGAGTTTGCATGTTCTTCCCATGTCCAGATGGGTTTCCTCTAGGCACTCCTGTTTCCTCCCACTGTCCAAAGACAGGTGGGTTAGGTTAATTGGCCATGCTAAATTGCCCTGTAGGTGTGTGTGTTCTGCTGCCTAGTGATGTCCTGGGTGTATTCCTGCCTTGTGGCCTATGACTGCAAGGATTGGCTCCAGCTTCCCCACAACCCTTGCCAGGATAAGCAGTTTTGAAACTGGATGGATATTACATATTATATTTTTACATTTCTGTAAATTAACATTTGATTCCAACCTACAGTTTACTGCAAATTCCTTATTCCTTAACTCAGTTAAATGGACCATCATTAAATTAGGATTAATTATATGTGTTTGTGAGGGGTAGGGGGTCCATGTGCGTGTTTGTATGTGTATTATTTGACCAGATTTGTAAGAACTTTGAACACAAGTTGTTTAATCTATTTACTTTCTACACCTTCCCAACACCCTATGCAAGACATCCGAAGCTGGATCCATAACTAAACAAGCACTGACACAAAGCACTTTAAAACCTACCCTCAGATCCTGCCTGTATCACAACAAGATTGCTCAATGCTTCAGTGGTCATTTCACATTAGGAAAGAAAAGCACTAAGGGGATATTGTAACTCCACTTGTTTATACCAGTTAATTGAAAAAGACAGAAGAACCTATATTTAAATCCATGGAACATAAAATACCAGCAGCAGGGGATAGGAAAGTAATTAACAAGAAAACCTGTAAATGTGTCTCTCAGAATCACACCAATGGTAAACTGTAATGTTAATCTAGCAAGCCTCATTTAAGTGGTAAGAGAATTAAACAAGCAAGGATCTGAACCACACATTGCATTGAATAAAAGGTTACAGAGTTTCTGTTCGCTGAAGGAAAAGGTCCATTAATTATTCGGGGGACATCAACATTATCCTACATTTTCAATTAAGATAATTGTGTTCTATGATAGTAAACAGTGAACCGTTCCTGTTTCTTTAATTATTTGCTTATTCATTCTCGAAACAATTACTTTCTTATTGAATTTGCTGTTTATCAGTCAGATCTAATAGAGGTAAGGAGGAGGGAAAAAAGACACCCCAAAACACACATCTACCTCCAATGCATAAATACACATACATGCAACCAACTGTTACATATTGTATAAGAACAAAATAAAAACTTGAAAACCAAATATAGATTTTGACACAGAAAGATAATGTCATAGATTAATTATTTTTTTTATATTACTGTCAAACAAAATACATAGTAACGGGACACACAGCAGACAGCTTATAAACTGCTTGATCATCATGTTGAATTCTCAAGAAATGACAATCCCCAAATCAACAGCAAAGTGATATTTCTTAATTCATGTATGTGTTTGTTGATTTATTTATTTGCTTAGTTACTCTTTTTTGTGTATAATAATTTGCAACAATGTAAATTACTTTTTAAAATTCTGAGGGTATTTTTTTTTTTGGTCTAATAAGGCAAGTTTAGTGTGATAGAAATAGGTGCAGTGAAGGTCATTTGAAAACATTTAAATTCCTATATCATCCAACCTATATAACCCCGTGAAACCCTTTAGTTGCAAATGAGACAAAGCTAACAGTGTGCAAAGGGCCTGAGTAACTCTTAGATATTAATTGTCACTTGAAATAGAAACCCACGAACATCGATTCTGACTTGTATTGCAGTAGATTTGATGGTTGTTGCTTTAGTCTTCATGTGTGCTACTACTAATATCATTCAGGGCATAAAATGTTTATAAAATGACATATTCCCTGGACATTCTCTGGAAAATCTAGCCTAATTAAAACATAATTTATCTTGATTTAAACACATGCAACCGAAGTGTGTTCTAATGTTTAATGACCACTAGGATTGCTGTCAAGTACTCCAATGCATTGGATCTTATAATGTCCTTACTCTTTAGAAAATAACAGCCTAGCCCTGCCCTTCAAGCCTGCACAGCACTAACTCTGACTTTTCCCAGAATAGTGACAGTCAGTAGCACCTGGGAATAGCACAAAAGGAGGAGGGGATAAAAAAAAAAAAAAAAACATTTGTCATTGTCGTAAATGTATTTTAAATTCACAGCTTGTCAAAGAAATCTCCAACGAATTTTACAAATAGTTCAGCGGACTTTGTACATAAACATCTGGAAGCTTCTTAAAATGAATTAATACATAAAAAAAATGATAATCTTCAGGAATGCTGACATAGACTACGGGATAATAAAGAACAATGCACTTTTAGATGTACAAAGTTAGGTTTGGAGAATGTTCCTGCACTTACACAGCACCTTGGCCATTGAAATAATGCAGCTATGAGCTTTCTGCTTATAGAGAATTCAAGATTAATATTAAAATATTAGCATGAGTATTAACTCAAGAAGAAACTTGATATGAACTTGCAATGTAATTCTGGATACACAAATTTGTATTAAAAAATATATGTCATTGCTTTCTATTTCTACTAAAATAAAGAAGCAAACACTTTACTCATGTATTCCACACACTGGCCAAATTGACTACAAATAATACTGTGCAATGTTTGAAAAATATTTTGATATTCATGGCCTTTATATACAAGGTATCTGAACATGAATTTATATGAATGTTTTAGGAATTTAAATTAGATTAATTTACTTTAGCATTTCGCATTTAAGACAGCATATTGGTAACCCTCAGATAAAGCTGCCTACCATTAAGACATTAGTAAGCAATACATTGCATGGAAATGGAAAGGACTTCCTAATACTCTGTTTTAAATGGTTTATAAACAGAATTACATTTAGAGTATTTAAAGTGTTGGATCGAATTTAAGATTGTGCATGCTGGTGTCTCATTAATGTTGCATTTAGGTATTTGGAAAATGCTTAGCTTTTTGTTGTATATTTCTAATATTTAGTTATTCAGCATGGTGCCTTCAGAAAGCTGATGGTTCAGAGTGAGTTGAGACACTTCCCTATTTATCAGGGGAAATCAAAGCGCTGCACTCTTCTTCACAGGCAGAATTAAAGCGTACTGTTGACCAGCAGTAGGCCTTAGCAACTTTGACAGCCCCTGGCTGTACTGCATCATGGTGTTTTTTGGATCGAAAGTGAAGAAAATAATATTTTGTTTTCAGTGGATACACTGTGGGTTTGAAAAATCAGATATAAGCTTATGAGATCAAATAGACTAGAACAATCCTTGATTTCGGTGCCCAAATACATAATGTATCATTATTATTGGCACTATGCTACACAATGAAAAAATATATTCTACAGGGGATTCGTCTTTATCAGCCTTATACATCTGCTTATGACATTAAAATACTGTATGACCAAATAACAGGTCAGTTTTCCACTAATGAAAAGTGGAAGCCTTTGTTAATTACAGAAAATGTTTCCTGCATTTCTTTCCAAAAACATGCCAGCTTTAATCTCTGGAACCATTTCTGCTGCAATGTCAAATTTATATATGACCTGACGCTGTTTGAGAGCAGCTTGCTCTGCAAACTTTCCCCAGCACTTCAAGAAACCACAGAGTCTCATTAAGACATACAATGGCATTGTAGCATAAAAGCTTTTCTTTTGATAATAGCTTAAAAGAGAAATAAAAACATATAAGACAGAGTCATAATAATCCAAAGCATAAAATGTATTATAGACCAATTTAAGGTGTAAACTCTGCAAGAATTCTGCTGAGAAAGCAGTCACTGGAAAAAGTCAAGTATTGAAAAAGCAAATCTGAATTCTATATTACAAGAAGTATATAATTTAATACAATTCTGGTGTGTTGAATTTCATTAAAACTTTAAAATCCAGTGAATCTTGATTATTTTGTTTAGAGTCATTTTCACTCCTGGAAATATTTTGTCCATGTAGACTGCAGATTACTAATGATTCCCACAATGCCCTCTTGTCTTCTCACTGAGAGGGAACATTAAAAAAAATGAACAATCAATCCACTTAGCTGCACTGAAGCTAATAGCCCTATCTCATTCAATGACACTTATTTGAGTTATTACAGTGCAAATGGGGATGGGGAGATATATCCAAATATTTTGGCTGGCTACAAAAACTCAGGAATAGGGCTAAATATTAATGCACATAATACATACAATAAAAGAAAGATAATTATATTTATTGAAACATAAAACATAGATTTGATTATTATACAGTAGTCATAGGATCCACATATTAATTTAAGATGAAATCAGATTGCCAATTATGTCTTGGCATTAATAATAAATTATATGTTACATGTTTGGTCTTATATGATTTTAACCGACCAACTAATTTAAAACAACTGCTTCTTTAAAATGAAAAATATGTACATAAAACCTAGGAAAATAAAAACAGAGCCTCAAGTTGTAATGAACTCCACTGCAGTTGAGTAATACATCAGTTTGCTGCTTGGCTCGTGGTCTTTTAGCTTAGCAGACATCATGTCACCCTAGGGACTGCACAATCCCAATTCCATCCCCAGCCACTGCCTTCAATACAAATCTAATTAAACTGACACACCATTATAGCAGTTCCTCACAATGATGCCCAATAGGCAAGAACTCTTACCCCTGCTGGTTAAAGTCCTAATAATGTTCTGCATATGAAGAGCTTAGACACAAAATACAGCATATGCCATTCCGATCAAAACTGAGCCTCCATTGAAATTGTACAGCTGCCAAATACTAATTTCCATATCCAAGTTTTGTGTATGTTGACAGTATTGTTTATGCCACTTAAAAACCTATATTATTTGCCTTTCATGCCTAATAAGTGACATTCCCAATTTTATGCACACTTTTGAATACAAAATTGGCCAATCAGAGTGCTATACAGAAGCCTGGCGACAAAAAACTGATGGCGACTATTATTAGTTGTGATTATAGGGTTCTGGTTCTCATTGTAGATATTGTAACAGCAGAGGTGGTGTGAAGTCCAAACTGTAACTCACCACTGGATCTTCCAGTGCCTAGATTACTGAGCCATGTTTGAGCTTGGTAAGACTACAGTATTATCTCAGGGCGTAGTAGAGTGTGTGATACTCTTTTAGTTATCCTGGTAGCACCTCTGAACAGGACAATCCCACTGTCAAAATCATAAACCTTGTCTTCCACTCAAAACTAAGGTGCAGACATGCCACTGTAGCAATACTTGAATAATGTTCAATAAGTGAAACAAAGACATAACTAAAACAATCATCATCACAGAATTGAAGTTGAACATCAGAGTACATATGAATATAAGAAAGAGAATAGACTAGAGATGCACACATCTGTGAAATGATTCAAGAACAGCCCCCCTCGTCTACAGAAATCGTCTGTTCATCCATGGTCAATGTGTGAGATTGAAACTAAACTGATACGCACAGATTTGATTTAAACAATAATGAAGGTTGCAGATCCTGACAGACCAAACACAAGAACCATTATTAATTTAAGATATCACACATAAATATATGACAGTTAAAGTATTCCTTGAAAACAGTGAAGATTCACCAAAATCCCATATTGTTGAGGCAATAGAAACAATGTGCTTGGACGCTCTGCTCTGTTTTGCAGAGCTGGTGGGGTTGTACTGCAGAGTGAAAGAAAACCCTGCGCTGGTTTGCATAGCTACATGATGAATGAGGACTGGCAGGAAATGTCTGCAGGGGAATTCGTGGATAGCTCTGTACTGTAAATGAAACTGGTTGTTTTCTTAATGAGCCAAATACTGTACTGCTTAATAACAGAACTATAATTAGAAAAGTGGTAGCAGTAAAATTAGTGCTTAAGTAACAGGCCTATTAGTAAACAGTAAGACTTGTACTAGTAGTTGTTGTCATTATATGTGTGTGTATATGTGTATTTATTTATTTATTTATTTAAAAACATTCAAAGCTTATGTAATAATTATTTTAACATATTTAGTAGGTACATATATATATATATATATATATATATATATATATATAGCATTATACATGTATTATTTAAAGAACCAAGAACATAGGCACCCATTACAAAGTCTGTGTGTTTTTCCCAAATGTTTGAAGAACTGATGAATCTTCAATACAATGAACTGCCTGGAAAAAAAAAATCCTATGGGGAATAACGAACATGGAAAGAGATTAAGACGTTTAAATGAATGTATTATTATTATTATTATTATTATTATTATTATTATTATTATTATTATTATTATTATTATTATCAGTAGTAGTAGTAGTAGTAGTAGTATTTAACAATTACAATAAACAGTAATTTTCAGAAAATAGTGCAGAAATTTAATTTTAAAACATTGTTGAGTAGAGCTGTAGAAGACAGCATCAAAAGTTCACTTTTAAAACAGGAGTGCAGAGCAATAGTTTGTTTTACTGTTTTCAAATGAATTAATTTCCTTTGCACAAGCAGATGTGTCCCTTGGGACCAGACCCCCTGTCTCCCATGACAAGCGCCGTGGATTCCTTTCTCTCCTCAAAGCAGGTGGGTCATTGATTTAATGTCTGATCTGTACGAGCAGCACCTCCAAGTGAACTGTGCAGCACTTCTTTCACTGAGCAAACACGCCAGGCTTTCCTCAAGGAGAAGACAAACCCTCCACTCACTCTCACCAATGCAGATGTGTCACCTTTTAAATCACAACAGATTTCACCAAATAATCTACTTTCCCATTACGGCAAACACAAAGTGCACAAACAGGCTTTCATTTATATTGCACCTCAAGTAATGGCGATAAATGCATAATGCATTTAGATGCCTTTTCACAAGGATTTTAAAGCCCAAATTATATCAAAGTCTTATTTGCATTGTTATATTCATACTATTTGATATATTCATATTAAATACTTACTGAAGCTGAATATAAAGCCATTATATATTTATGAAGTATAAATATATAAAAAAGGTTATCATGCATTTTAGCAATGCTGAATACCAAGGGTTTTAGAAAGTCATTGCTCTTTAATGGAGAAGGATAACAGAGTTTAATAAAATTCACAGCAGCTAACGTAGACAACGCTCATGTCATTTCCCACGATTCATTCTTACTTGAGTGTGGCAACATTTCCTCAGAAATGCACACCAGAAAGTCTATCTTCATCTCAGGAATATAATCAAGACAACTCTACCATGTATGTACGTTATCGTAGTCAAATATATGAGTAGCTCCCTACCACAAAACACAGCAACCTTAAAAAAATGTATGCAGGTTTTGAATTTCAAAAACTAAATGAGATAGGAAAATATTTTTAAACAGTCACCACGGGAAAAATAATAAAACACTGTAGGTCCATATAAACACTCAGGTCAACCTGTCTCCAACATTTTGAGTTCAATGGGTGTATGATTTCCCCCACCCCCCTTGTAAATTTAAGATTTTTTTTACTGTGTAACTGGTTTGCAAGTCATAAATAGTTTCACATTTCTATAAACCTTGCTATGAGTGAAACATGAATATTTTAAGCAGCTTAGCAATGATTTAAATATATTTGCTCTGAATATGCTGGCAGCAGTCCAAGACACAGTGTAATACCCACAAAGCTGGCAATTCTAAACTCAATTTAAGAAAGCTGATAATGCAGACTGGCAGCACTAAAGCAAATAAAGTCAATTAACTAAAATATTTTAAAATTCACTTCCCTGTCTTGAAATTGCAGGGTAGATGAAGCTTTTGCAAATAAATATAGAACAGAAGAGACAAAAGCAGGAAATTGTATAAAGAAAATAAACATAGAGAACAAATGAAATACTGTTCAAATATTTAAGATAAAACAGCTCTCCTGATTATAATATAACATTGATGGTAGAAAAAATATGAATACCTAAAATGGTAGGCTTATTGTGCTAGGGAAAAAAAAAAGATATTCACTTAATTAAATGACTCGGACTGGTGTTCCTATTATATGAAGCAAGTTTAATAACAGCTATTTTTAATACACCAATGTGAGGGAGCTATGAAAAGCACTCTGTAAATGGTTTAGACAAAGAAATTAAGAGCCATTCCAGAGAAAATTAGCACAGCAATGTCGGTAATCATTAAATCATTCATTGCAATTGCTATCTGTGATAAACGGCACAATGTTTTAGCAATGTGTATAAAAAAACACTCTAAACGGACATTATGAAGTTGCAAAAATGAAGCACAAAATGTCTTTAGTTCCACCTCTCCCACGTCACACTACACAATAAAGAGCAAATAACAAGAAATTGTAGTTACCAGCAGATGTTGTATCAAACCCATACAACACTGAGACTACATCAGTAGTGACAGTGTGCAGTTGAAATAAAAAAGATGCATCTATAACTGTCTTCAACATATCAATACTCTATTTGTATGTCTACGCCTAGGCCATATCTCTGTGTATGTGCATATATACATCATATGAATATATAAAGTAACATGCAAAGCCTTGGAGCGAGACCAAAGATCACTAAGCCAATGACTACTGCATCACCAGCAGGTCCAGACCTCTTGAGAAAGTGGTAACACGGGCTGCTGGAGTGTGAGAGATCAGGGTTGGATTAGTGGCACAAAACTGCCAGCCCCCTCCAGCATTACAATATTTATTTATTTATTTATTTATTTTGTATATGTTGTATTTTTCCATCTTTGCATGCCTGATGTTTAGCTTTTGACAATACATTAAAACAACTCATTCAACCAGAGGCATACCAAGAGTCAGGGCTAATCCTTTTTTTTTTCTTCCTTCAAAGGTTTCTCTCCCACAATTGTCTCATTAAAAAAATACCCCTTCAAGGATATAGAATATTCAGCCTCACCAAGATTAACATATTTATTTGAAATTATCTTTAACTTGTGTTTTCATCCATTAAAAAAGGATTAGAGGGCATTTTTAATTCTTGTGTTGCGATCATACATTTGGGACAGAAGTGTGCAGCCCCCAAATACCTTAAAAAATAGCTTATAAGAAATTGAAGTTCAAAGATATTTGGTTTTGGCACTACAGGAGAAGAACGTCTTAGTATTTTATTTTACCCATTACGGTTTTTAATTAGCTTTCAAACAGTGGAATCAACCTCCAAACACAGAAAACCAAATAATGGTATCCCTGTTATATGAGTGTTAGAAACTGTGGGGCAGCAATCTCTTTCCAGCTCGGCTCTTACGATTTTACCTGAAATTATTCCTGATCCTTAAAACACAACAATTAAAATCCCCAAACAAACCAAATCACTTCCTTTTTCAGTTTGATTTTGTTTTTGGAAACTGAGCATAATTCGCTCTAACTGAAAGTTAACAAGATCATAATTTAATTTAGTTCTAACTAAATTGTAATCAAATCCAAACTTTCATGTAGGTGCAAGCATTAATGCACTCAGGGGACGGCTGTGATAAACAACACAAAGCAGCAGTTGCAACAAACATTTATTATTTAGACGTCCCCACAACCAATAAAACAATACCACCCGCTAGGTCTTTCATTGATATAACCAGGGGAGCGCAGTCAACCCACAATGACTTGGACATGCCACAGTGTACTGCCTTCCACAGAAATATCTGATTTCATGCAATCAGAGAAATATAAGCATAAACATTAAAGATGAGGAAGACTACTCAAGATGACTATTCCCTAATAATGAGAATGCCTTTCAGCAAATCAAGTGTGGAAAGGGCAAAGATGGCTTTTCTAATATTTAGTTGGTTATTAAAATAAATACCTGCTGAGCACCAGCACAGCTTTTGTATGGAATCAGATGAACGTCATTTATAGTGTATTGTAATGAGGCAATCAGAGATGAGGTGAACATCCATCATCAGTAAAACAAGTACTAATATATGGGCATTGCAAGTCACTGCATATTTCAACAAACCTCAATGAATGTCATCGTGACATCGTGAACTTTTTTTTCATAAATAGACACATTTAAAATCTGTGTCAAATTCATTTTAAGACACACTGGGTATGCCATACTCAGCTCATGTGATTATTAGAAAATGTTTTATAATTAACCAGTGCTACAGCTTTTATAATGGAGATATTTATTAGATTTGCTGGTCTCTTTCTAGTACCGCCAGTGAAAATGAATCGGATAGTTTGATAGCAACCAATAATACTGTCACTCAGTTGCTTTACTGAATTTGCTCAATTTGATTTAAAGATTAGTAACTTTGTTCAATATGGTTTGTTTGAAGCCTGATCTAGGATCTCAATAGCTTGTGAACTATTCATTCTGCCAATTCAAAAGTAGATATATTGCATTACAGGGTAAATTATTTTAGCATTTGTTAATTGGCAGGTTATTTTAATACATCCCTAAACCCTAAACGTATAGATGTACTGCCCACACCTTGGAGTTTCAAGATTAAATAATTGAGTACATTGTGTATATATATATATATATATATATATATATATATATATATATAGTTTCTCTAGTTTAGATCAGTTAATGATTAGCCTACATTTGATTTTGGATGTACCTTTTGAATGAGAACACATAAATGATCATCATAGAATCCTAAAATATAGGTGTACCATACATACACTTCGCCTCTGTGACTATGACAGCAAAGAGAAAAATAAAACACCAGGTGCCAATTCATCATGGCTTTATTACTGTATCACCTCATTTATAGGTATGCTTGGAGCTTGAAAGCTCAACAATTGCACAGTCCTTAGAAAGTCAAAGGATGAATATATTAAATAGATGGTGCCATAAAACCTAGAATGTTTTTGGTGCACATTATAGCTTGAGAGTATACATACTAACATCTTGAACATATCATGCATCTCCTATTTTTTTTTTATTCCTGTGTTCAATACACAAGATTACATTGCAATACATAATTTTAGAATCCTAGGATTTTTATACATTTTCCAAAAATAAAACCATTTTGGATTTCACATATTCGGTTATTAAAAATGCATATAATTGTTAAGATGAGTATGCATATTACTTTGTAATGAAGAGTACAATACATCTAAACAAATATGTATAGTGTATTATTAACATTAACCTGAATAAACATGTCAAATATTAAAACTAAAACAAACTTAGCACATTCGTCACTGGTACCTGTACAACTCTATACAACCTCCTTGTCTTGTTTTGGTGAAAACATGTTTTCCGTTTTCCATAGTCTTATCAAGAATATCAAGTAGTCTGGAATCTACACAATCAAAAGATGGACAATCCCATAGATAGAGGATGTATGACAGTCAATTCAGCATTTTCCTGCACATACGTTGGTGACATACCCACCTTTCTACAACCTTACATTAGGTTTTAGTAAAATTGTAGACACAATAATGATTTCTATATGTTTATTTGCAAGTAACAACTTATATTAAAGGCTTTGATATAAATCCCACTGCATTGGCTTATGTAAAATAACATTCCTTACCTATCAGCATCGTTTCAATGTAACTAGTTTAAAAAGCCCATGCTGTGGTTCCTTTGTAATGGAGGGTAATTCTAAAAGGTTATCATGGGAGACAGAGCTCTGTGCGGCCGTTGTGATCTTGCTACTGGATGCCAGGGAATGTCATTTTCCTTGAAGGTCGCAGGGAAAACGACTTTACAGAGAAGACAACGACACCTTCGCTGAATTTCTGTTCAACTGACCGCATCTGTGCGTTCATACCCGGTGCGCTTGCAAGAAAGGCGGGAGCACAGTGACGTATTGCGTGCCGATTGGATAACTGGATCACGGAGGATTATGCCTTTTCACAACACCTCATCGTTCAAAAAATATAGTTTTTCTGGACATCCTGACAGTTACGTAATTTTATTTTATATACATTAATTCGGTTTACACTCACCTAAAGGATTATTAGGAACACCATACTAATACTGTGTTTGACCCCCTTTCGCCTTCAGAACTGCCTTAATTCTACGTGGCATTGATTCAACAAGGTGCTGAAAGCATTCTTTAGAAATGTTGGCCCATATTGATAGGATAGCATCTTGCAGTTGATGGAGATTTGTGGGATGAACATCCAGGGCACGAAGCTCCCGTTCCACCACATCCCAAAGATGCTCTATTGGGTTGAGATCTGGTGACTGTGGGGGCCAGTTTAGTACAGTGAACTCATTGTCATGTTCAAGAAACCAATTTGAAATGATTGGACCTTTGTGACATGGTGCATTATCCTGCTGGAAGTAGCCATCAGAGGATGGGTACATGGTGGTCATAAAGGGATGGACATGGTCAGAAACAATGCTCAGGTAGGCCGTGGCATTTAAACGATGCCCAATTGGCACTAAGGGGCCTAAAGTGTGCCAAGAAAACATCCCCCACACCATTACACCACCACCACCAGCCTGCACAGTGGTAACAAGGCATGATGGATCCATGTTCTCATTCTGTTTACGCCAAATTCTGACTCTACCATGTGAATGTCTCAACAGAAATCGAGACTCATCAGACCAGGCAACATTTTTCCAGTCTTCAACTGTCCAATTTTGGTGAGCTTGTGCAAATTGTAGCCTCTTTTTCCTATTTGTAGTGGAGATGAGTGGTACCCGGTGGGGTCTTCTGCTGTTGTAGGCCATCCGCCTCAAGGTTGTACGTGTTGTGGCTTCACAAATGCTTTGCTGCATACCTCGGTTGTAACGAGTGGTTATTTCAGTCAAAGTTGCTCTTCTATCAGCTTGAATCAGTCGGCCCATTCTCCTCTGACCTCTAGCATCAACAAGGCATTTTCGCCCACAGGACTGCCGCATACTGGATGTTTTTCCCTTTTCACACCATTCTTTGTAAACCCTAGAAATGGTTGTGCGTGAAAATCCCAGTAACTGAGCAGATTGTGAAATACTCAGACCAGCCCGTCTGGCACCAACAACCATGCCACGCTCAAAATTGCTTAAATCACCTTTCTTTCCCATTCAGACATTCAGTTTGGAGTTCAGGACATTGTCTTGACCAGGACCACACCCCTATATGCATTGAAGCAACTGCCATGTGATTGGTTGGTTAGATAATTGCATTAATGAGAAATTGAACAGGTGTTCCTAATAATTCTTTAGGTGAGTGTATATCAGTCTTATTATTGTTTACACGTTATTCAGCATGTTTCATATCTGAACTAATTTATACAGACTTTGTTCTAATAATTGTCTTTTATAAGACGTCTTTTTCTTTATCTTAATGTAATCACCCAAATGCATGAGTTCTTAATAACTTATATAACGTTAAGACATGATCTGATATCCTGTTTTGTCCAGTAAAGTTTATTCTGCAGTTGCAATTCAGTTCATACTCATTAGTTTTCTTTATTTAGTCATGTCTTGTTTTTAGCTTTCTGTCATTCTGTATGCAGCTTTTTATGACATATAAAAGCTTTTTTTATTTAATTCAACTTGTCACTAAATGCTCCAAAATTGCCATTAGCATGTGCATTTCATTGCACTTCTGCTACGGACTTGGACATACTCAAATGACAGGTAATTTGCACTATACTACATGTATTCATATTTTTATTCAGACTAATGAAGATTAAACTTTTCTTGTGTTAAGGTAACACTCTTAAGAGTATTAATGCTGTACCAAAAAAGTAAGACAAGACACAGAAAGGATTTAGGCTTGTATTCATTTTCAAGTGTCACAGCAAAAGCAATGCAGGTAAGTAAGGCATATATGGTGAATTTTTGTCCAGCTGCTTACATCATTAAGGGAATTAATTCGAACAAGACCAGTTCAGACAGGTCAAAAAATTAATCCACATCATGGCATTATTCTGCTGTATCGATGTATCAATAATATATATGTCACAAATTGTTAAATTTATTCCTAAATATTTGTTCACATATTTCAGGAGGCATATTCAACCACTCCTCCTAACGTGTTAGTAAACTGCTTTTTTCAGTCCATACAACAAATTATATATATTATGAAGGTCCGGAGATTATAATTGCAATTTAAGAACATTGATTTTGTTCTCCCTTTATTGTTTGGTCTTAGACTTGTATGTGCATCGGATTGTCATTGTACAGGAAAGTCGATTTGCAACCAAGCTTGAGCTTCTTATCAGCAGGTGTGCCAGGTTTTTGTCTAAAATTCCCTGGTATATGTTAAGATCCATCCTTCCCTCAGCTCTAACAAGGATCATGAAAAAACAGCCACAAAGCAAAACAGATCTGCCTCACCCTTCACATGGATAGGCTATAGGAAGTGCCTCTTCCATATTATCAAAGCCAAAGGAGGATTCATAAACTACTGATTGCTGGGGTATGAATACCTCTTGGACATTGGGTATTTAGAAGTACATTTATTTATTTATTGTCAGAAATGTTATTGATACATTGAATTTTGGTAGTTACACAATTTAAATACTTTTCAAATTATTAAAATACTAAATGCAGATCTGAATTTGGGGATACTTTATACTGCATATGTAGATAGATATGTATGCATGTGTGTGTGCTGACTTTCTTAGTCAGATGTTTAAATCTAGGAACAGGAACATTGCCTTGTTGTTTTCAACTCATAGTGTTGGCAGTTGGCAATATGATCTTGCCATGTATCAAGGCTTAATATATAAAAGGACTTGTAGAGTATGACTTAGGTAAAGTAATCTTGCAACTCTATCAAACACACTAACTCCCAAGTGTGAAATGAACATAAGTGTCAGGGCTGGCAGCATGTGCACAAGAAGAATTTCCTTGGAAAAAGAGACAGATCCTGTCATTTTGAAGGACACACATTAAAATATGATCAGGGTAATGTTTGCTTACAGTAAGTTGGAGTCCAACTACAAACCCAACTGCTGCCAAAAAAGAGGTTTCTCAAAGAATTTGACATTGACCCAGATATGTACTCCGTTCTGGAAATATTTCAAGGCACACTGTTACTTGGCTGCTCAGTGATTTGGTATTGACATTTGGTACACAAAATACTCACATTGGCAGTATCTTCTGAATCAGTTCTGGAGATTTCCTAACATACAATTAGTATGTAAATTATCCAGCAAACAATCACTATCCTGTCCAGATTTATGCTTATATATGTAATGCTTGTAATCTATGCAATGCAATCATTTGAGACTCCATGATCAGAGGATGAGTCAAATCACATCTGGATGCCTTTTTGTGCCTTTATATACTTTCAGTCTATTTTTGCTGCAACTCTGAACTGTGAATCATCAGTATCCCCTTTTATTTTCTCTATCTCACCTTATGCTGAATGTTTGAAGAAAGGAAGAGAAAGAAAGATTTTTGTAAAATGCCTGGAGGTTGAAATAATGTTCTGTATGTTGATATTAACATAGTTAAAAAAAAAAGCTTTCTGTTCCTTTTTTAAAGGTTTTTGGATTTGACAGATTTATATTTCTGAAGGCAGAGTGCTTCATTTGGGAGTGATGCAGAACAAGCATAGGAAATACAAGAGGTAAGGTACCCTACGTTTGCACATCACATTGATAATGGGCCCAAAAAACAGGCTGAAAAAAAAATGACACCAATTATTTTCAAAGTAACATACATGCCTCGAATATTTAAAAAGAGCAATGCATTTTAATATGAGCTGCAATCTTTGACTTTGTTCTACCGCTATTTTATTTTTCCTGTTTTCATCAATTGCACCTACTTGTACTTTTCTCGATCTGCTATTAAAACACCTGTACACTATTCTGATAGTCCCTTCTACCTCAATGGTATTCACGGTAATGTGTGGATTACTTTTTTAGAGTCATGTTTTTACTCTTGTAATGTTGTGTGTATGTGGTGCATTGTATGTTAGCTGTTGAAACACCATGTACATTTCCTTGGATAAAGGTATTTGTTAAATGACTTAATGATTTTAAAGAAGACACTATCAGTTAAGAGTTAGCTGTGTATGACATTAATAGGACTTGCCTGACTTTTTCTAAACCTATAGATATCTATAGAAATGCATATGTATTCATAGTAGTATTGTGTCCTCCCCATTTAGGAGGAACATGTTGCTTTATTTGGAAACTCTTTTTACCCTCACTGTTTTATCCTGTTCTTTTATGTACATGTATGTACAGGTTATGTAATTAGCTGAAGAACATTTTGCATATCTATTGAAGGCATTGAAAATATATTAGAGAAATATAAAATAATATGGAAAATAAATACATACATTTCAAAATGTGTATTATTATTATTATTATTATTATTATTATTATTATTACATATTAGAAATGGTTATCAATTCTAAGAGAAATAAAATATAACATTTTACTATGACTAGATGACTATATAACAATCTACATTGCATTATTGGTAAGAATCCTATTTTAAAGTAATCATTCTATTTCCCCATACATAGCAAAAAAGGGAGTTAATTTGTATTGACCTTTTAATTAAACTTCTCCAGGACATTCTCTTTAGTCAGCGACAAATATGTGTCATTAAGATTCTTATTACATATGAATTGCATGCAGTTGTGTTGATTCTAAATCCCATTAAGTCCAAATGGTCTTTATCGCCATATGATCACCGAGACTTCAATCAGCCGATTTAATTACTTTACGAAAATTGTCAGGACCGCGTCTAACAGAAAACAGGAAGGTCTGTGACGTTATCAAATTGAAATCTTACTCTCCCTATATAATCTCAATCAGTCAATAGCAATACTTTTTCACCTTTTTGAAAGCATGTTCTTATCTTCCACTATTTCTCCTAACATTCCAGGGAATATGAAGGGATATATGTTGCCATGTACTATATAAGGTCAGTAATTATGTTTAACTCCTGATTAATTTATAAGAAATGTGTATATTTTCTATGTATTCATACGCACAGAGAACCCACAAACAGTAATTCCTCACAGATGGTGTAAATATCACCCTATTGTATGACCACATTTTCAGATATGTATGCCAGTCTGCTCCATTATTTGGCCTGCACGATATCTTTAACTAACTGTATTATTTCTGTCAAGGCTGTTGCAACAGGGGCAGAAGTACTTAGGTCTACCTGCGAAGTAGCTCTTGCAAAAGTAAAGAATCTGACATAAACACTGGTGAGTCATTCAGTTCAGATAGCTTTGGGATATAAGCAACCTGTTTACCTGTTTTTTGTTGTTTTTGTTTTTTTGTTGTTTTATTAATTTTGCTCCCTTCTTTAGCCTACAATGTCACGTCATCATTGCTCACTCACCGTCTATTCTCTGCATTGGTGTTAATAGTGGGATGAACATAGGACAGCCTGAGGCAATCTTGTAGTCCTATTTAGGAAAGAGTATGGCATAGAAACACTGACAAAAAGCAGCTGTAGTAAGATCAGTGGGCACCAGGAGATGCACAGATGTAAACCCCCAACAGAGTAGGTCAGGGAGCCCAGGTGACAGTGGAAAACCTTAATGAAAACTCCAGTCACCAAGAGCCAGTGCTTGTTTAGATTCTTCACTTTCACTGCACTGAAAATCAGTGTGTGGCACAATGTCTGTCAACTGACTAAAGAGTGAGAACAATGAAATGGAGTTGCAAAGGTAACTCCCTGATACACCAGTGTAATGTGCAGCTGGAGCTTCCACTACCCAGCAGGGGATACGCAAATCGGCCAACAAAGCAGGTCAGTTCAACACAACCACAAGCTGGCAGGTGTTTTATTATTTTATTTCTTAGCAGGTGCTTCTTGCTAAATTTGAAATTTTCTCTTCAGCAAATTACTTGACAAACCGCCAGAGAACAATCATTCTGGCGGATGCTCTAGAACGGTCGGTATTGCAAGCAGTGTTACTTAAGCCTCAGTCAGATACCTGAGTGTGTTGTACTCACTGCTGCCTTGAGCTGGAACCTTGGTACACAGGAGGCGAATATCAGCCTTTCAAACCACTGCAGAAAATGTGTGAAGTCTGAGAACTGCCCTGACTGTCTATTCTTTATAAAACCTGACCTTTAAGAATTGTATTTACAGACTTCTTCTAGTTAACATATTACAAAAATTGTGTGTTTGTTTTATGTTCCATATGGACTGGAAAAGGCTCTGGTTACAGATAAATACATTGTGATCATGTTATACAAAGACACGCAGCTTTGGGACAAACATCTCCCAGAGCAGTCCTAGCCACAAGCTGGATCATGTGAAAAAATATGGAGCAGGAATATTGAGGGATAATCCAGAGGGACTAGGCAAATACGTCCACAATACAACAAATGCCAGATTGCCCAGCCACCTCCAAGCAACCATATAACCTGGACCTGTGAGACGAGCCTGCTTAGCAGCCACTAAGTCCTAGGCCAGGATGGCAACAATGTTTCTTCAAAGATGTGCTAAGCAGCTTTTCTGCACATGTCATGTCTTATTGAGGAGATACCTGAAAATGAGATCTCAGACATTTAGGTCTATCACTGGGGATTACAGCCCTGTCTCTCATTTCTCCCGCTGAGTCAATAGGGGAGACCGAGGTCATGGCCAGCCTTTTCATTCTGTTGCCTTGGAGATCTACATACAGGCTAAGAGGAACAGAGTGACAGGTGACAGGACTGTTGATCTTGAGCTTATCAGCCCAAAACCTGATCTAGGCAGGTTCCCCACCTAGCCCATCCTGTAGGTACCAGAAAGTTCACCAAATAGGTAATCTTTTCCCCTTCACTGTTTATCATGTGGGTCTTGCCTGTCACTGGCCCTCCATCAGCCAGGGCAGTTGTTGCCTTCTGCTGCCATTCCCCTATCCTGTCTATTTTGGGCTCAAATGGAGCACTACAGTAGCACAACAGCAGAAAACAGGAATGTGGCAGTGAAAAAGGACAAGTAATCAGAGGTCTGTTAACTGTGAGATGGCCTTGAAAAGCATTCTGAAGGGCTCATAGCCTCGTATAAATATTCCTTATTGGAGGTGTTCTGGATGTATACCCAATTGAAGAGCACATCATTTTGCTTTTTCATCTGTTTACTTGTAAGGGAATGATGCGTTGTTGTGTGTGTTTTGAGTGGCCGTTGTGGCTGGTGTGAGCTCCTGTGAGCTGTAAGGTTCATAGTGCCTGGAGTTATTAATCCCAAATGTTTATCTGCCCTCTTTGGATGTTGATCATTAATAAGGGTTCAGTTGTGTAGCATTACTCCTTTTATTATGTGTTCCTGCTCAAAAAAGCCTTCCTTGGATTATAGTCTACCCTTTTAATTTCTTGCTGAACCTGCTGTTCACTACTATACATATATATGCTCAATTTAAATCCAGCCGCAGAGGCCTCTACCTCATAAAGACTTCAGATCTGTAATAGCTTCAATTCCTCAGGAATTAAAAATATGGGATTAAGAGCACTTAATTCTGGAATACATTTGACATTGTAGTGTTTAACCACAACATGCACCAGATAGTACGTGAAATACCACACAGATGCTTACCCAAATTATTAAAATTAGAATGCTGTCCTTTTCTGAACACAACATTGTATGAATACATTTTTAGATGGCACATACTGAATAATCATTATCATTATCATTATTATTATTGTTGTTCTTATTTTTATTAATATTATCATTATTGTTATTTTAAACTTCAGGAATCTATAATTAAGAAGAGTATTATACTCAGTACCTCGAGGAACGTTTTCATTAATTATGTTGTAAATGAATCTGCATATGTTAAAATGATATTGTATTCTCACATTAGCATACAAATGCTGGTGGTTTTAATCATTCACTAATTAAAATACACTATTATTTCAAAATATGGATGCCTAACTGCACTTCTGTTTTGTTCAGCTTAGAAACATTAATTATAAAACAATGAAATCACGATCCCAGTATCTAGTCTTTCATGGAGGTATGAATGAAAAAAATAACTTTTTAATAATAACGGGCGTGACATGGAGAAGGGAGAATAGATCGAAGCAACTGGAAACATTTGGGGAGGCCTCAATCCAACAGTGGATCAATATATAAGTTGACTATATATATATATATATATATATATATATATATATATATATATATATATATATATATAGGTTGTATATGTGTGTGTGTGTGTGTGTGTGTGTGTGTGTGTGTGTGTGTGTGTGTGTGTGTGTGTGTGTGTGTTGTGATGTACTGGCCATCGTGACAAGGAGTGTAGAGTCAATGGTACAACACGTCTATGCAGCTGATGTTGAGGCAGTCGTCAATGCGTTCCCACTTTGCGTTGTGGGAAGTGTAGAGGTGCTATTAGCTCACTGTAAGAAGCATTAGTTTTATCTTAATCCACCTTTAAATTAGATTTCTTTTCAAGTAAGACCCAGTACATTCTATGTATGATGCTTGTCCTTTTCATGGATAGGAACACCATTTTTGGAGCGCTTTTGATGTTGATATTGGTCTGCTATTTTTTAAACTCTTTTCTAATGTTATCTTTCGGTTTGTGAGTAAACGCAGAATATGGCATTTCTTTAGATCAGAAATCAATGTCGTGCCGCTCTCGGCAGTGCCGAATAGTCATGGTAGGGATAGTCTGAAGGAAACTGTTAAAGAAACAAATTAAGAAAACAAAGAATTTACCTAAAAGGTATGCATAAGGCTACTGTAAGTTATGAAAGGTGTGTTAACATAAAGAAAAGCACAGAACAAATATGAACACTAACTAACAGCTGCTGTGTAAGGCTATACTGAAGCCGTATTTCATTAAGGGAATAAAGTTCAGCACAATAATTAGTAGCCCACTAAATACACAAAATCAGCTACAGTGCTGTGTGTGTATGTTATTATTTTTTATTCTAATTCTTCTGATTATTATTATTTTCTTGGAATTTCTGTTATTAAATTGCACTTGGTTTTGACCGCAGTGTAACCCCCGAAGTCTCCAACAACACCCTTCCCCCATCACCACCCCCTTCCCACACTGACAGCATATGCTAAAGCAGAGTCGGTCAGAGTTAACGGTAAGTTTCTAAGAAGAGGTGGCAGCGATATAAACCCAGCTCGTTGCCATAGTGGCAGCTAACTGGGATGCCGTCTGCCTTTTAAACAGGGCCTCCAGGAACTGGGACTGTCAGTATCTGTACATGACACCCGCCTGCAAGAAACTGCCTAATTCAAACACAATTGTTGAAAACATAAACAGTGTCAAACGTGGGATCCCCGGGGGATCGGAAACAAAAGTGAGGGGGTAGAATATAAAGGACTTAAGTGAAGGACATCCAAATGTTTTAAAATATAAAGAAACAGCATTGTGCCTGCCAACCTCAGGTTCTCTTACTAAATACCGATTGTATCATAGCGTTACTGGACGTGACTGTACTTGATCTTATTGTGTATCCATTTTATGTACATCGTGTATTAAAATGTATCTTAAAGACAAATCATGCACATTACTACGGATTGTATAAAGTAGCGTATATCACTCAATTACTGCTCCGCGTCAGTCGTTCAAAGGGACTGTCCTCGGTGAATGGAATCGCAGAAAACGCAGTTAGAACAATGCATTCCGAGGAACGGTTGCTATTAGCAACGTACTGAAAGCAACACCTTCTGCAACCAATGAACGAGGAAATACAGATGAATATCTTTGTCGATTATCTATATATACGTGTGTGTCTATCTATATGTTTGTGTGTGTGTGTGCGAATCTTGATGTTCGGCTCAGTCTCAAAGAATATGTACATGTCTTGTACACACTTTTGGAAACGAAGCAAACTAAACACAGCAGTTTCCATTTTCCAGTCCCCTTCCTTAACAGCTATTTACTATGATGTTATAACGACTGTAAGATTATGAATATGGTATACTGAGCATGCATAAACGCATGTGCCGTATTTAATGATTTTCTTGCAAACAATATGGTTTATGTAAGTGCTAGACATACCTACAAGAAACTCGTGTATGCTTGTAAATATACACACCTGCTGCATGTTTTGCACGTTGTATACATGTGTTCAAAAGTAATATGTTGCCCATCAGAAATCTTACAAACTCAATTACGTATACATATCAATGGGCATGTAGAAGATTAAACTCTTCCGGGCTTAAAACGTAGAGGACATCAACATCGTCATTGTTCCGCTTTTTCTATAATGGGAATATATGCATGACTCACAATTCACTCTGATATTAATTCGCATTAGCTTCACGTTCACGGCGAACTGCCTAACTATAAAATATAGCCTTTTGTTTTCCTTTTGTTTATATTCTGTGTAATTAAAAAAAAACATTATAGCATCTGTTGCTGGTGTTTCAGTGTGTTTGTATGCTTTGAATTAAAAACTTACACACAATAAAAAAAAAGTATTTCAAGGATTTGTTTTAATTAGACTTCCCTGTAATAGTATACCCGATACGTTTAAAATAACGTGAATTAGCACGCATTAATCAATTTCCTTTTAACCCTTTTATATGCGGGATTTGCGTCCTTGACATGGAGCATTAACTAAGTTATGTATAACCTTGCTAAGTATTAAGGTCAGCATAGGCGACAGATTTTTAAATGTTGCTGTTTAGCATTTAGCAATTTGCATTGAAGCACAATACTAGGTACCAACTACAATTACACACATACACGCGCGATTCGACCCGGTAAAGATAGATACACAGATATATAGATAAATAGATAGATGCTACACACACACACACACACACACACACACCCAGGAACAATTTCTGAAAGGTTATTCAACTACCTGGCTACCAAGCGTACACGTTAGTATTCTGTGTTTTCTTTTTTGTAATGATGTGCAGTCGGTGTCCGGTACTATTGGTCAAGCACAGCACATCTTTAGGTAGTAGCACTAGGGAGCGTTTAAGGGATTTACTGCAACAGAGCCCATTTTAATATGAAAAATGCGAAAGGGCATCAAAGGGGTCATGGTTACACCTAAACTGTGTAGAACAACCCAGTTATGGCGCTCAAAGGAATTCAATCAGAGTAAATATCAATTCATAAATAAGACAGAGATGTTTTTAAGAAAAAGAGTCTTACCAAATCTTAAAACGTGCGGCATCCCCTGAGAATATCCCACACATAGTAATGTCAGCAGAAGAAGCCTAATGGTGCACTTGAAGATCAGATTAGTTAGAAATGGGGAGGTAATCTTCATGGTGTTTGTATAATGCACAGTGTTTATTCCCTGTATGTAGATTCCCCGAAATTGTTATATTGACGTTATGCAGGGTGATGGCCCTCAGTGAGGATCACGGCATGGTCACTTAGAGAAGAGAGCATATGCTTCCCAAATCCATTAGCAATCCCTGCATGTTCTTCTTTCACTGCGCCAAGAAGCAACCTTCCGATGCAAGGAATGGTGGGACATCCATGTTAGGCTGTGCAAATCCAGGAGAAATCCATACACATGCAGTCTGGAAGAAAAAAGAGCATCGGTAGATATCCAGACAACAGATTGCAAGGAAGAGTGAAATACGGAGGATACAATGGCAATAGCAACCTATAAGCAGTGGTTGTCTATGCTACCATTCTACTGCACTGCTGCACAGCTTCTGACGTGGAGCCAAGATCAGTGTGTGTGAGAGAGAGAAAAAAGATTATTTCGCTGCTGCTGACCAGAAAACCTTGCCGATTCCTATCTGCCTTCAAAATGATGTTACATCTTGGCTGTTTCTTGACTCGAAATTGAGTGGTTTCATTTATTTACGCATTTATAGCCTTTGTTTCTATCAATAGACGTCCCTACCGGTGGGAATAAAGCGTGCTGCTCTGTAAAATCAATGCATGAATTTTAATAGGTGGCTCTGTAGGTCGAAATCACTTAGCCTTGAAGTTCTGTAAGAGGTATGTGCCAAAGCAGTGACAAGGGCCGAAGTACTGCAGAGTGTGTAAGGAGAGAGTGCTTTATACTTCTTAAAACGAAACAAAACCGCATGACCCATAGCCGTCCTCTCTGGTATTATAGAGAACGCTAATTCGTACCACTAGGCTGCTGTTTGCTTTCAATCAACTCTTAACACTGGCCACAGTTTAAAGTTTATAAACTATCAGATAACAAAATACTTAATAATTAATAATTGCGGTGGCCATTCTCTCTCTCTCTCTCTCTCTCTCTCTCTCTCTCTCTATATATATATATATATATATATATATATATATATATATATGTGTGTGTGTGTGTGTGATATTGATTGTCGTTCTAATATTCTAATATTGCTTTCCAATAGTCAGCACTATTATACAATTTGTATACATCTATACTGTTATACATGTTATTCGATGTCCCCTAAAAGGCAAGCTACTGTCCCGAAGGGCCGACGGCTGCCAACAGATTCACTAAAACTTTTGGGGATTAAAATCAAAAATGCTATATGACAAAGCAATTGAACAATAAATGTGTTTCTTTTAGTTTTGCGTCATAGCATTCTGAACGTCAAAGATGTACTTGTGTAGGCAGGGAGCTCCACGTACATCCAGCACAATGGACACAACTGGGTTGAACGTAAAATTCATTTGTGTGTTTGTTTTTTTCGCTTTTAATCTAAAATGCATCATTAAAACTACCCAAAAGTTGTTATTAAAATCTAACAGGTATTTAATATAATGGAAGAAATCTCACCTGAAGTGAATACTTTGTGCCTTTTTAAGACTCTTAGCGACTCCTTCAGTCCAAATGCACAAGGTTCGCTTTAGTGTTCAATGATTCATCCTACTTTTGTTTACTTAATAAATACTTTCCAACCATTAACTAGCGTAATTTTCACATACAACTGAAAAACATAAGCTATCCTAGCAGTACTCAGTAACTGCACAAGCCAGATCAAGTAATCGATGTATTAGGTTTAGCTATAGAATTATGAAAGATTAATAGAATAGTCTTATATATAATCGTATATATATATACTACATATAATTCTAATAAACACAGATACATCATCGGAGTACACTGTGATTGTATAGCGGTTTGCTTCTATGGTGGACTTTCATACGTGACACAATGTTGTCTGCTCTAATATGCCCACCTAATAATAGCTGTATTTGGTTTTGGATATGTGAATAGACACCAGCAATAACGTTCAGCGACATTTCTTGCATAGAAAACTGAATTACAGTACACTTTCCTTATGTTAGTTCTACTTCGCCTGTAAGTCGTGTCCTTTATGTTATTTTCGTGCCACGCTAAGCTGTTATTTCCTGTCGTATTTTTACTCATCCATTCACACTTGTGTTAGTTTGTATCAGCGCACTGTAATTATGTCATATCGATATACAACGCCTTCAATATTCAGAGCACAATATGTTTCGGGGTGTTTGCTTATCCTAACGCGTCAATAGGGGAGCTTAATGAGTGAAATGTGGATTTCAGCACCATGAACAGCGGCATATTGACCTTCAACACATAATATAATAATTGACATCTCTATAGCTTGTTTTAATGTTATTTCTCTTTGAATTGTTCTGTTTTTTTGTTTGTTTGTTTGTTTTTTTGTTTTGTTTTTTGTTGTTTTTTTGGGGGGTATATGATTTTCTCATATCTCATATCTCATATAAGTTAGGGTTCTTTCTATATGTTTCTGTTTATTATTATTCATTTTCAACAATGCCGTTATGAACTGTTGAGCCTCCGCAATGTGCGTTTAAACTTGTAAGTAATATGATGTATTGTGAAGCGATTGTATTGCAGGCATTGTTTTAATGTACTCTAAGGGGCTCGATTGCTTCAGCAGCACTGGCTATAGCTGTCAGTAATATTTCATTCAAGCCAAATCCCATCACCAAACTATATCAGCTTGATTGAAAGGTAGACAAATGTCTATCCTCCAATCAATAGCTCGGGGTAAACATTTTCCTGTTCCAATGAATAATGTATACATTGTCATTCTCGTGTATGGGATTGCTTTATCTATGTTTTCTTCATCTTTTTCTTCTTTGGTGAAGATGTCATACTCTCCCCCCATTCTCTTTGGAATTCTTCGACTGAAGAAATGAAATGCTTATTTTCTTGACGAAATTATAAATTGATGTTTTCTATTGGGGGAATTGGATTAAAAGAGGAAAACTTTCAACCTGGGCTATCACTTACAAGGGATACAAATGTATATTGTAAGGGTGCGCGTAGAGCAGTGTTGAAGGTGTACCGTTTTCTTCCATTTACGTTTCTCACGATTTACCGTCATTATTTATGTTTAAATCTGCTCTCCACGTTTAATTAGAAACACATTGTCAAAAAAAGTTCACCCATACACATATATATGTACATATATGTGATCAGTTTGCTTTGCATAAAATATGACATGACGTACTCACACCTAAACATTGCCATACAGATTCGTGAACTATTGTGGATGCAAGATATTGTATTTGTATATTTGTACATAGATGATTAATGAGGTCTTAAGGAAGTAATTATTTTTCGTTGCTGTGCAGAAACTTTCATTCTAATGAAAGCACTGTACTGCTGATATATTAACTTTTTTTTAGACATAAAATCCTTTAAACCACAGTGTGGCAGGCACTTCATCTTGAAGGAGCCGACGAAAAAAAAGTGTTTGTTCAAATAAAATATGCATTTTGTATTCCATAGTGCGTTATCTACAATATTGTGCTATTTAAACGGATAGATTGGACAGTGTACACTGAAATTAATAAAGACCAAAAAATGTGTTTTGGAATTGGTCTTTGCATTGATGGGTATTGCTTTGATGATTCAACACTGCATGATTATAAACTTCACTTCATAAAGCGTAACATGCTAACGTTTCTAAGATTGCCGAGACGTAATGACCCTATTGTCTTCTCAACCTCACAATACGAAATGCATTACCCCTGAAGCAAGAAGTCAGTAGAGACATGCATTTTAAATAGGGGTCAAATGAAGACACAAGAGGTCATCTCTCAACACGCTTTATTAACTAACAAGTCATAGCCTTTTAGACATTTACACTGGCATTAATGCCAAGTAAAAGCGTGCACTGTCGCAAAACACAGAGCATTCCCCACATGAAATCACACTCTGAATCTTGGATCTGATCAGTACATTGAAAATGATGTTATTCAACTTCATTTAGCATGTATATGTTAACTTTAACAGATTCCACCAATGGTTACCGTTTAAAAAGTGCAATGAATGCTAGAGCTAGGGTTCGTGTCAATTCAAAGAGCAATTAGAGACATAAATGCAATACCAGATATTTCAAAATTGAAGACTAAAGATAAACGAGTGGGACATAAGTCATTTCATTAAGTGGGTAACGTGCAATGCATGATCAAAAAATCAAATAAAAAGCCCTCTTACCTTGGGTTTTGAAAAGCAGAATGAGCTGTGAAGTGTTACAAGAGCCAGTGAAAGTAGTTCATTTGTCCCAATAGCTCGGCTGAACCAGTGCTACAGATTGGGAGATCTCTGTGTCTCGGCTGTGGAGAAGACACGCCTCCTGTCGGACAAAAAAACTCACTGTTTAAAGACACAGCATACATTCAGTGCACAAGGTTACTCACTGCACAGATAAATGTATTTAGTATACTGATGGGGTGTTTTCTTGCCGTAATTTATATTTTTTGCACTCATTTACTGGTACGCGTAAACACTTTGCCTTTATGGCCAAGCGGATGTGGGTGCTGCACTTGAAGAGTCGTGACTTTTTCCAAGACAACTGGAACCCTAGAGGGAACCAAAAACGCATTAATAATACCAGCACTGTGGGAAATTAAACTGGGACGAATTGAACACATTTGTTTGGTTGAAAAAAAAATGTAAGCTATGAAGGCACAGTGGGATGAAAAAGGTTAATACTCTCCGCAGAGGGATCGCCTCAAGATTTCGGCGTTTTTAATGTGAATTTAAGGTTGGGTTTGGCCAACATTTAAATAATTGTACAAGGTCCTAAACAAAGCATAATTGCCAGAGAAACACAGATATCAGTCATCAAGCGTCATCATATGTTCCGCCACTCTACTTTGGAATGATTTGTATATGTTTGTTTATCTATATTGTGTATAATCAGCTGCAGAATAATACATGTGACGTGAGTTTGTGTATTACTTGAATTATGTAGTATTCTATGTAAAGCTCCTAATATCTGCTTGTAAAATGTAGCCAGAAGACTTGAAATAATGCAGCTGACTTTTCTTTTCTGGTATATCTGTGAATATTCCAAATGCAATACTGTAAAATACTGAATTTTAAATCCCACTGTGTGCATAAAAAGATCAAGCTGACACTTTGTTTGCGTTATTTCACTTGGATGCTACAATGCATGCAGAACATTAACAGCCCAAACCTCGGCCAGCACCAAAGCCGTTCAGTGATAAGTGATAGTGATGATGACAAGTTATATAAGTTCCTGTGTTTGTGTAATGAAAGGAATCTTTGATATAACCTCTTTCATTTAACAGAATCAAAAGTCTTGTTGTAAAGACTAAAAAAAAAAAAAAAAAAAAAAAGTCAATGAGACCACTGTGAACTAGACACAAGACAGTATAGATGTGTTAGTGAGTCTCTGCAATTGTGTGGTGTGACTTGCAGCTCAATTGGCACACACTGCTTTCTTTAATTACAGGCAGTCTTCCATGTCCAAAAGGAAATTAATTATTCACCTAATCTGCCTGTGGAAGTAATACCCATAACCTGCAAAATACAAACAAAATGTTGCATAAAATCAGGTTTATTGCCAGGAGACAGAGAGGTAGGAAATAGATTAATCTCCAGTACAGTGAAGACATGGCCATAAGTAAATGGTTTGGAAAATGTGTGATTCTGTTTCATTAAGGGAGAGAGATATATAAATAGATAGATAGATAGATAGATAGATAGATAGATAGATAGATAGATAGATAGATGAAAGATGGATAGATGGATAGATGTTTGACTTTTTGGCATCTATATCTATATCAGAAAGATAAACAGTATAGAAGAAGGAACTCACTGAAAAATATAAACGAGAACATTTTATATATTTATATATTTATTTATTTATTTATTTATTTATTTAAAAAAACAATGTTTAAATGCAGTTTAAAAAAAATATGTATACAGTTGGAAAGTATTGGATTACTTTAAATTAAAGTGTATTCACTTTCCTAACACACATGTAATCTATATTAATGATTTTTAAAAAATGCATGGCACATTGTGTGTACAACAGAGCATGTGTGCTTCCTTGTACTCCTTGTGGATTGATTTACTTTGGTTGTGTATTTACTATATATAAATTGTGTTCTTACCAGCCACTGTAATACATCTAAAAATATATTATTGGCTGTTTCATGTTTTCACTTTCAAATATGGTATTCTTCCAAAGGGAATGCTCTTTGTCATTTGATTCTTAAATAGCAATGAATATCAAGTTTACGTCACAACCAAACAAGGTATACTTTATAAACCAAAAGAACAGTAGAGGAGGCAAGAAAATGGGCCTAAGCAGAAACATGTTACATTTTGTAACTTGCTCACATCTTCCTAAAATAATTGGTTGTATAATTTTCATAGCTTAGAAATCAGAATTTCACTAAACATTTATATTTGTTATATTTTCTGAGTTTTTTTTATTATACACCAGGGGCCACAATTATGGGGACACCTGTGTATCTTTTTTACAAGCATTTTATGTAAATTACTCTCAATAAACCCTTACAAACCTTCAACCTTCAGAAGCTTAACTAACTTGAGACAATAGGCCCATATGCAGCACCTGTTTGCCCATAGCAGAGCCAAAATAAAGAGATAAAATATAACGATCCAACTGCCCAGCAAAACAGTGAATAAGGTATAAAAATAAATTAAACTAAAAATAATATTTTACAGTTTTCTTTAAGTTCAAGGCTAACCATTTTCTAACCAGAATGCAAACTGATCCTGATTTCAATGCCATATTAAAGCTAACCAATTAACACAATATATAAAGGAGAAGCATGCAATGAACAAATTAAGCTGGAAAGACAAAGACAGTACATGTACAAATTGTCAGACTGTTGTCTATGGAGTAAGGTAAAATATTTAGGTCTGATAGTGCTTTACCTGTTCAAAAATAGATGATATCGGCTAATATTCTCAAAACTAGGGAAATGGCAGGAAGACTTGGATTGGTATTGTAATTTATTAACAAAAACAAGAACTGATTGTGAAGTTGATGCTTTTGCTTTCACAGCTGTCTTACCATATCCCCATTTACATTTTGTGGGATAACCAAAGAGCAAAAACAGAAGATGCAGCCTGTACAAATATGTTCTTAGAGATAACTAGGACTGAACTAACAATGGCAATGGGAATAAATGACTAAAGATGTGTGATGTAACACCCAGAGTTTGTTCAGCTAGTATGTGCGGAATTTTGATAACAAATGTCCCCAGTACAATTACAGTACAATTGTAGTTATACTTTCTTTTGAGATTTTTTTTTTATAACAGATATCTTACTGTATGGCTGTTCTCAAATATTAAAAGTTACTTGCCCACAAAAACTTTGCTCATCAGACTCTTTTAGCAAGCATAAGCACTCAATAGGCAGCCTTAAAAAAGCTATTTATATTCAAATACATTCAGTCCATCACAATCAACCATAACGTCATTGTCACTTGGGCATCAATTATATACTGTTCCTAGTGACTGTGCACCTGTTAGACTTGCATAATTTACCTGCTGAAGTATAGTCATGCCTTTGTTCTATATGGTGTACATATCACTTTATCCTCAAAGAAGTCTCCAAAACAGCCTTCATTAATGCTCAGTAGTCTGGTATAAACATATTGCACATTTAAATAAGGGAAAGCTTGCTTATTCTGATATATGCATATAACACTGTTAAAATAAAGTTTGTATACATATTTACCAAAAGGGTAGGTCTCAAAATCAACATATTTATATCTGAATGTGTCTTATAATACTCAAATGTTATACTTGTTATGTATTAGAAAGAATATTGGTAGTATTCTTTGATGGGTAAGATAATTAATATGAGGCTGCAATTGAAGAGAAAGCAATTTGTTTTACTTTGGTGAACTAGCAAAAGAAATGCGCTATATCTAATGATAATATAAAATGGTATTATTCCAAATGAAGATTACCGAGCCAATTTAAGAAGATGATCATTTCATAATGTCATAATTTATTATGCTATTAATCTGAATGTACTTCATTGACTTTTCTGTAGTTTCATATAAGTTTGCTATATTTGGACATTAAAATATGTTACTGAATAACCTTTACAAAGGCTAAGTGTCATTTGTGCTTGTTGTTGATTTTTGTTGCACATATTTAAACATAAACATTGCATATGTACACTATATTATAAATAATAATGAGAAAAGCCTCCCTGTGCTGATAACGGATTGCACCAGAGGTCATGATTATGTAGAAGTTACTTTTTGTGAAGGGCACCAAAACTGGCAATATATATTTTGATGCTTTGGACAACAGCGTAAATCCAGCATTGATAGAATTTTATGTTGAAGGCCTAACCCCCCTCTACCAATATGATTATGCACCATGTCTCAATTTGGGATTGTGACAGTGGTTAAAATATAACTTGAAAGAAATGAGTCCTGGTGTTCCATAAAAATTGTACAAGACGAAGTGGACTGGATGGGGAATCGCACAGACATGCAACCTCTCACTGCATTTGAAACTGCACTGCAGGACTAATGGCACAAATGCAGAAGTCATTAAGGCCAAGGGTGTGTCTTTGCTTCGTGCCAGGCTGCTGTGACTATGTGGTGTGGATCCTTCTAGTTTGCACTGTCACTTATGAATAGTATAACAACCTTCTGGCAGAAACTGTCATCCCCAAACTGCAATAAGTAACCTTCTTCATTATATAGCCTTTGTGCATGATGATACACGTTCCCACATTGACAGTTCTACAAAGCAGTGTTGCAAATTTGTCTTGGACCACATCATCGGTCGCAACTTTCCCACTCAGTAGCCCCATGTCTGCAGACATCATGTTATGTGGATACATAAAGGATCAAGCATGCCACAACCATCTCTATTGCTCAAAAATATATTTTTTCACATACCATAGATGCAATTCTTAGGAAAATGCTTATATCAGCATTTAACATGGTCGTAACACATATTGTCTCAGTTCTGGATCAGGATAGGTGCATATTGAACAGTTTTAGCAATGCAGCATGGCTTGGTGGATTTTTTTTTTCCCCCTTTCCATTCAGATTGCATTTTGTTTAGGTGCCATCAGACATGTGGAGGAGGAAAGGAATTCAGTTAGTCTTTGAAGAGAATATACAAATGACTTTAAATGACTTGTTTTTGTCTTGTGCAGGAATATCAGCAACATAGTTTTGCATGTGGGAAAATACTAATTCTCCACCTTTATTTGTACAAGAATTGGTTAGTTAAGTATGGGTCAAGATCTTTTTGTTTCTGTTCCATCCTATCCATTTAAATTGCCAGTATACCTAATTTATGCTAAAATGTTCTCAGACAAATCAGTTAAAATTATTAGATCTCTGTAAAAAAGAAAGAAAAAAAATGATCAAATTACAGTAAAAAAAAAACATAGCCCAAATAATTAATAAAGATCAGTTTTATTGAATTTATGATGCAATTTAATAAAGAAAATTTGATTGAACAAGTAGGTAGGTATCTGAACAGTTTTCTTTTGGTTGTTATTGTACAGAAACAAATGTTAGCTGTGGCAGGCTGAGGTCAATATTATCTCTAAGGTGTTTGCTCAGTGCTACTGAGAAAATTAAACAGATATTCTCCATCTAGATAGTAGTGAATCATTGTTACAGTTCCTGGAAGTGGATGACTCTCCATTTTGTAGGTATAAAGAGTAAAGATGGAGCAATTCATTAGGCCTTAAGAGATCTATCCTATGTGGATGAGCCAACCAGTCAGTGTGGGTGATTTGCCCTCTGGCTGAAGCAGTATTGCTCTTTACTACCATACAGACTTTGAGGGATGGTGTACTTTTTCCAGAGTTATTTCAGGTTCATAGGTGCTTCTCATCAATTGCAGAGGAGATTTCCTTTGAAGAAGTTGTACTGTTAAGTAATGGTCTTCATACACACCACCCCCCAAAGCCCCATTCTATAGATAAATCTGTGTTTCTTCCCAAACCACCCAAAAGCTTTCTAATCATTCTCCTTCCTGGTGGTATTATTTCTTTTTTGTATTCCATAGAGTCCAATTATATTGACCATATTATATATAGATAGAACGAATTAGCACCCAGGGGGCAGGATGCAAATATGGGTTAGAAGAAAAATCAAATAAAAACTTTCATTTATAAAGACAAGAGAAATCCAACAGTATGTGGGCCTGAAACAACAAAACACACCCCCACACCAAAGACATGTCATCAGCTATCAGCTTAAGACTTCTCTCTTTTGCTGGTTGAAGGCTTTTGTAGGGTCAAGTTCCTGCTCCAGGAAGATAACTGACTGACTGACTGGCCAGCCAATAAGGAGACAGGACCAGACACATTTCACATGCTTGACCAATCAACCAGGTAAGCAGACACAGAGGTAAGAACACAGACACATATGCACATAACCATATTTAAATTGTGTTAAAAGCAGTAGTGACTTTGTTTAGCATGATGCTTTAACAATGATCATCAAATAGCTCAATAGCACAATTGCTCTTATATTTTGTAAGTCGCTCTGTACAAGGGCGTCTGCTTAGAAATAAATAATTATAATAATAAAAATATAGGAAATAAGGAATTAAGAAAAATCATGCTTTTGCCTTAATTCACTGCAATTTTTTTCCCCCAGACAACATGAGTTAGCTAGTCAGATACCACTTAGCCAAGAGCTATTAGGTTAGATATTTTGGGGTATATCTGCTTTTTGTCATTCTTTTCATCACCTCACATTAATCCTACTGCCCAGAATGTCAGTCACTAAGGCAACCTGTCAGTTTTTATTATTTCCAAAGGAAATTAGCATTTTAAGATACACAGTAAAGACAGAATTACAGAAAGTGAAGAATATACCCTGGAAAAATATCTAGAGTCTTAAGCTTCTGTAAATAATTGCTTGAAATCATTTCTGAAGAAAAAAATATCCCTAAAAGTACACCAGGGACTGGAGATGGGACATGTGCTGTCTGTTCATGTGATATTACTTCTCTGACTTTTATCCCAAACAATATAAATACAGCCGTCTCAGCCAAACTTTAAATATTTAGCTGTGAATTGTATCAACAGCATTGCAGAAATAACTCTGTATAAAAATACACACAAAGTTATTGGTGATCATTTAGAAAGCTCATGGGGGGGGGGGGGGGGGTTCAAAGTACCACTTTTGGGATGGCAAGTTACAATGCTTAATATAAACAGAATGGTTTGTTCATGAAAACCACTGCCATTATATTTTTGAAGTATAGATAAGGTAGGTTACCTATGCTCATGCGCCATGTAACATTGTTTAAATCAAAAGCATATATGACAGGGTGCTGTATGTTTAAAATAAAATACATGGTCCTTTCTACACCACCAGGGACTATTCCACTCATAACTGTAACCCATCTTTCAACCACAGGTTTTAACAAAGCTTTATTTTGTGTCTTTTGAGCAATATTAACCACTTCCAGTTTGAGGAAGGTACAGATCTAAAGTATACAAAGTTTTGACTTTCGTCACCAGGGGCAAACCGTAAGCAGTTAACCCCAACAAGCTGAAACTGGACGGTGTCGTGGCACATCAGTAGACAAGGTCTTGACGAAATGCCTAATCAATAGTTTTCCAGCACATTCTACCAGTATCATAGTGAAAATGATCAAATGTTGTGGATTTACCCAGTGATAGAAATCACTATACTTAAGTAAAGCTTTTTATACCCAGCTTCTACCTTGAGTGGGTGTGTAATTATTGATGATACATTAAACCCCTCTTACATTTGTCTTAAAGATTTTTTGTAAATGACTATCAATCAAAAACAGAATTTATGTGAAGACAACTGGAAATATCCATAAAAAATATATAAAATAAACTGCATTGCAAGTAGAGTTCAGAATTCCTGTGGAAAACCCAATGCACACAAAAACACAAATTAAGCTAATGTAATGGGGTTGCATGATTTTCAATCATATTGTTTTAATGTTTGCAGTTATTAACAGAAGTATAACTGTACTATTACAAACACAAGCCATAATTTCAGCAGAGGGAAATATACCATACTTCAAATACTTGAATCTGCTGGAGGAAACAAATCAGACAAGACATTCCACAAATTAATAAGTTGTATTGATTTCAAAATTCCTGAAGTTCTTTTTTTGCTGTGAATGCCACATACCAGAGTACAGCAGTTAGTCAGGAATATAAATTGGATTAACACAGAGTGCACTGGTCTTTTACCTCTAGATTTCTAGAGTACAGTATATAGTAAAAAAACTTCATTTTCTCTATTGCCTGAAGAAATAATATGAAATTGTGTTAATGCATGTTGAAATAATCTCTGCATTGAAATTTGTGAACACAGTTTGAAAAAGGATCATTTTTGGTGCTGCTTGTTTCACCACAGATCCATGATTTCATGATCCAAACAATGTATTGCAGTTCTTGCAGGGTTTTGCAGGTCTGACCCCATTTTGATGTACTGATGTACACAGAGGGCAGCCAATTCAACAGCCAATGTCACTAGCTCTTTGTGTTCTGGAAAACTTTCAGAGACCCCACAGTTTCCAGTTTCCACACATTTCTGGGAAGCTGAGTCATTAATTAACAATAGCATTTTCCAGATGCAATATGTGCATGTAATTGTCAATATATAAGGAATAAAACTATTTAAAAATTAAATAGTGGTGTTTTCTTGGGGGAAACATGAAAAAAAAACATTGGTAACCAGAAAATCTGAAGTGACCAACTGAACACATACCACAGTTCTGCTGAGAGAATGGAATTGCTTTCCACACTAGTAAGCAATAACTGGTCCCACTTACATAAAACTAAATAATAAAACAAAGCTTTTTAATGGATGACCGCATTTTAAATTATTTGAATAGGTGAGATGAATGCTTACATTCTGTACCATATGGGAAAAAATGATTGTTTCTTATATTCTTTCAATGGCCACCTGGAACAATGATTCTATCAATTACGCTGGTTTTAGATTTCAGGATGATGAAACGGAAAATACTGGAAAGTAATTTCACAGCCACCGCTTGATTCTTAAATGTTTTCTAGCATTGTCTAGTACAAGAAGCATGGATGTAGGTTTATTTTATTTTACTTGCACTGGACTAACGGGGATTCAGAGAATATAATACTATTTCCATAGCAAATATATTAGGACTTAGTGCTTTTCCTACACTAATGCAAAACAATCCTACTTCCGTTATTTTCTGAGAAATGCAGAGTTCATAGTCTAATGAATGTCCCATGATCTTCTTCCTTCATCTAAGTTAACTGCAATCTATATAGCAAAACAACTTCATTTTGAATTAATGAAAACTACAATAACCATATTACCCTAAACCTTTACACATACAGTGAGGGAAAAAAGTATTTGATCCCCTGCTGATTTTGTACATTTGCCCACTAACAAAGAAATGATCAGTCTATAATTTTAATGGTAGGTGTATTTTAACAGTGAGAGACAGAATAACAACAAAAAAATCCAGAAAAACGCATTTCAAAAAAGTTATACATTGATTTGCATGTTAATGAGGGAAATAAGTATTTGACCCCTTTGACTTAGTACTTGGTGGCAAAACCCTTGTTGGCAATCACAGAGGTCAGACGTTTCTTGTAGTTGGCCACCAGGTTCGCACACATCTCAGGAGGGATTTTGTCCCACTCCTCTTTGCAGATCCTCTCCAAGTCATTAAGGTTTCGAGGCTGACGTTTGGCAACTCGAACCTTCAGCTCCCTCCACAGATTTTCTATGGGATTAAGGTCTGGAGACTGGCTAGGCCACTCCAGGACCTTAATGTGCTTCTTCTTGAGCCACTCCTTTGTTGCCTTGGCTGTGTGTTTTGGGTCTTTGTCATGCTGGAATACCCATCCACGACCCATTTTCAATGCCCTGGCTGAGGGAAGGAGGTTCTCACCCAAGATTTGACGGTTCATGGCCCCGTCCATCGTCCCTTTGATGCGGTGCAGTTGTCCTGTCCCCTTAGCAGAAAAACACCCCCAAAGCATAATGTTTCCACCTCCATGTTTGACGGTGGGGATGGTGTTCTTGGGGTCATTCCTCCTCCTCCAAACACAGTGAGTTGAGTTGATGCCAAAGAGCTCGATTTTGGTCTCATCTGACCACAACACTTTCACCCAGTTCTCCTCTGAATCATTCAGATGTTCATTGGCAAACTTCAGACGGGCCTGTACATGTGCTTTCTTGAGCAGGGGGACCTTGCGGGCGCTGCAGGGTTTCAGTCCTTCACGGCATAGTGTGTTACCAATTGTTTTCTTGGTGATTATGGTCCCAGCTGCCTTGAGATCATTAACAAGATCCTCCCTTGTAGTTCTGGGCTGATTCTTCACTGTTCTCATGATCATTGAAACTCCACTAGGTGAGATCTTGCATGGAGCCCCAGACCGAGGGAGACTGACAGTTATTTTGTGTTTCTTCCATTTGCGAATAATCGCACCAACTGTTGTCACCTTCTCACCAAGCTGCTTGACGATGGTCTTGTAGCCCATTCCAGCCTTGTGTAGGTCTGACGTCCTTGGACAGCTCTTTGGTCTTGGCCATGGTGGAGAGTTTGGAATCTGATTGATTGATTGCTTCTGTGGACAGGTGTCTTTTATACAGGTAATGAGCTGAGATTAGGAGCTCCTAATCTCAGCTCGTTACCTGTATAAAAGACACCTGGGAGCAAGAAATCTTGCCGATTGATAAGGGATCAAATACTTATTTCCCTCATTAACATGCAAATCAATGTATAACTTTGTTGAAATGCGTTTTTCTGGATTTTTTTGTTGTTATTCTTTCTCTCACTGTTAAAATACACCTACCATTAAAATTATAGACTGATCATTTCTTTGTCAGTGGGCAAACATACAAAATAAGCAGGGGATCAAATACTTTTTTCCCTCACTGTATGTTGATGACACTATCAAGTTACACATACTAATTTATGGAGGTGACTTCAAGTGAACGTTTTTAACATCACCTAGGTAACATTCAGCCTGAAAATTGTGAAAGACATCGACCAATCAAAATCCAGTGTCAGTAAAATGTATTGGAATTTCACAAAATGTCATGCATTGATTAAGGTCTGAAATGCCTTAAGTGAAAATGGTGTGAATATGTCAGATGCCATCATGTTGGATTGTCCATATGTCTTTGAGAATATTCAAAGATCTTGGGCTTGGGAGCCACAAAGCTGCTTGAGGCTTTTAGTTATTATTATTATTATTATTATTATTATTATTATTATTATTATTATTATTATTATTATTATTATTATTAGTGTGTGACTAATAATGAATATGCAAAAGGAAATAGGTTTAAACTTGTATGTAAACATAGCCATTGTTTCATGTTGACCAGTTTAATTGCGACAAATGATAACTCCTGACGCTCAGCACAAGAATGCATGAATAGATTATAATATTGTAGTACTATAATATTTTATACAATGGAAAGATGTCATATGCACAATTCAGTGTGTTATTGGTCTGAAAATAGTCACCTAAAATGTAATTATTAATAATGGACTATTTCCTAAGATGAACAAGAACAATTAAATACATTAGAACAAATACATATAAAGAAACAGACAATATGTTTGCTGCCTCTCGCCATTTAACTGTCATTCTGTCTGCCCTGTATGCCTTCCTTCTTTTGCAAACGTTTGCAAAAATGAGGTGTTTCCCATTCCCGGATTTTGCTCCTACAGTTGTTTTGTTTAAGGGGATATAAAAACATGGAATTGAGAACTGGTAATTCTCTGATACTGAACCCATGCGGTTGGCTTACAGTTTACTTACAGAATGCGACTCTTTGTCAGTCTTGACTTGCTTTTTATTATTTGTGTGCCTGCCCTTTCCATAGAGAGGGATTAAAGAGCATTTTACCCCATCACTAGTTTTTTCAGCAGTAACAGTACATTGCAAAGTTAAATATAAAATAAGAAATGTACAGAGGAGAGCAGATAATTTTGGTATGAAAGTCAATTAGATTTTAATTACATTTACCAGGGAGTCTTACAACCAGATTTTGTATTTGCTGCTTCATAAGAGAAAAGAGCAGGTGCTATTTCACATAAGTATAGGAAATTCTATAGTATGTGTGTTCTCAGTTGTTGAATCTACTTTAACAGTTAGTTATTTTAACAAATTCTTCTGGAAAATATTTTCTGAAAAAGCCATCTCAAGACGTAGGGTAAGTAAAGGTTATGCCACTGTCACAAAGGCTGTTTTACGAAAGGATACCTCAGCTTGGTATAATGCTAATTCATTCTCATTACTTTTCAATATGTTTTCATTTAGTAGTTTGCACAGATTTCCTTTCCTTGCATGTCAAATACAAAAATAAAAATATAATATTGTGTAACTGGTGGGGGGAAGTAAAAAGAAAATGTGGGTTTTAGATTTTTACATTTTCACTCATATACATTGAAATGTAATAATAGATTTACTGTATAAGCCATAGCCTTCTGGCAGGTCAGTGTGGAGTAGTGTTTAGGGCTTTGGACTGTAGAACACAGGGTTGTGGGTTCAGTCCTAGGAGGGAGCACTGCTGTTGTATCCCTGAGCAAGGTAATTTACGTAGATTGCTGCCGTAAATGCCCAGCTGTATCAATGGGTAAATGTGAAAAAAGTCACCTTGGAAAAGTGTGTCTGCTATGAAATCAAGTTATAATGTACTGTAAATTATATGCAGGTTCACAAAATGTTGATCTGCTTACAAATGAGGTTTTAGACCTTTGTACCTTTAACTATGGATCTAATGAGGCCTGACTTCATTCCACAACCCCTGATTGTATCGATAGCATGTAATAAATCTTAAACAACTATATCAGATGTGCAAATGGAACATGTAATGAACGTTTAACTCTTGCCTGTTGATGTTTTTGTTTCTTGCTTGTTTGTTTATGTCTTATTTTTGCTGCAATTAGTTCTTTTAATAAAAGTGGAGACATTGAAAAAGCATTTTTAGCCAATTTTGCAATTAGCTAGGAAATCAAATAATAGCATGAAATAATAAATCAGAGTTTACAAAAGGAAAAAGAAAACAAAAATGAACTGTGGTAAGCAGTATAATAAGAGGTCAAAATCAGCATCAAAACATATTGAAACATACCAACACTTGCTTTTCATATTGTCTGATTTGAGATAGGGTTACATTTGATGTTATGCTTAGTAAAATTATAATTTTAATGATAAAACATAAAAATAGTCTGTTGCAATGCGGCAATATAAGGAATTATGGTCCCACTTTACAATAATGGGCACCAATTCTTAATGCATTGAAGTATGAATACCATAGGAATAACACATGAATACCATATGCACTCCATTTGAGTTCTGCTGTTAATTACAATGTAAAACAAGTTAGGGTCAGGAAAAGGGACAGGGTTACTAAGTTTATACACATACACACATATACACACAGAGAGACTATTGTTTTATTTCCTGGAAAAAAAATCTTGTCACATTTTTCACAATTTGGAACCTCAAACATTTCCACCTCAACTCTACTTTCTCATTTATTCTTATTAACTTGACATTTCAATCAATACATTATTTTCTTCATCGGAGATGTAAGAGTGTGAGATCGGCAGCATTTGATGGCTCTTAGCCTGCATTTGCTCTGTGAAAATGAAAACTTACAGTGGTTTATTCCCAAATGTAGATATATTTTAGCTAAAGCTCAATTGGCACAATTTTGTGGAATACAATGGTCTCTTCTGTATGGTTGGTATTTTTCTTAAACAAATGACCTTTTTCATATTACTTTTAATTTCTGCATTTCCTAGTTTGTTTGGTACAAATCTCCAAATGTGTAAACTATGAATTTAAGAAATGAACTCTGTATTGAATATGCTTGTCATACTTAACCATATCAAGTATGATATTGACCAAATTCACATTGCTTTTGAGCTCACCAGCAACTTAATAATGCAACTTTGCATATAACTTACAATATACTGTAATATGTGACAAAATAATGACAATGATTTAAAGAGCTTTATGACATGCTTTATAAAGTATCCATCACATTTATTTTATACTCATACAGAACCCATTAAGCACTTTGCAACCAGTCATAATCCTGCAATGTTGTCCAAATGTATTATTGTATTAAGAAGCACAATAACCATTTGGTATGCTATATAACTGCGTTTTTTTTCTTGAAATGGGCTGCTTTTGTGCACTTTATATGCACAACTTGAGGACCAAAGGGCTTCCTCTTAGCTTCTTCTATTCATACATTTCTTGAGATAAAAGCAAACACTTCCATAAGCTATTTTCTTTAATTTCCTAATGGGGACACCACATCTCACATTTTGCAGCATGCTGATCTCCTTTATGTTGGAAACATTGCTTGTGGGAATGATAAAAGATACGCAAGTGCATTTTCTATCAAAACGCATCCTTCGGGCTAGTAATTTAATGATAGCCTTTTTGAAACAAACAAACAAAAAAAAAAAGAAAAATGCATAAGAAGAAAACGTCTTTGAGCGAGTGTGTAAAAAAAATAAACTTAGCTACCTTGGGCTGTGTAAATAAATTGATGTTTGTCTGCGTTGCTCAATGCAATAACAATTAAGTTGAAATTAAACATATACTCTGTGTGTATCTGGTGGGTTTTACAAGATGAACCAGCTGAAAATGATTGTGCTTGATGTAAGATGTAAACGGCAGGATCATTCAAAACAGAACCTGTGATGTGTGTAACAGGATAAATCAGTGCATGCACTGGTATTGTTTTCAACACAATATTTGAACTGTACATCCTAATTTCCTTTAGTGAAATCAAGGGTGTCGGCTACTCCTCTGACATAATTGCTGCAAATATGGGTACAGATCAGCTGTAGGGCAAGCAGTTTCATTTCTGTTTGACAATTAATTAGATGGGAGTTTGTATATCTTTGCATGTTCTGTTATGCAAAATTATAGGTTTCTCCACAGCCTGCAATTAGTGACCACTGACAGTAATTATGAACATTTTTTTTGTATACCACTTGAGATTAGCGCTGAAGAAATAGATTCTTTAACACTTGGAATGGAAAACATGTTATCGTTCTCTAAACACTGCAAGTGTGTTAAATGCGGCACTGTATTTTATCTTCAGGATGTTATTACCCAACACAATGATTAATTGTTCACCTGAATACACCTTATTATAATGAATAGGTAATCACATTTAGCAGAATATTGTAAGCATCTAGAATGCAGGCCATGTTGAAAATGATTTTGCTTCTACTAAACATGAACACAAATATGGCATGTTTTATTGTTATGAGGGTCTGACCTCATCGAGCTAATAACTCTCCTCCTTCTTAAACTTTTATAGGTAAATATCTAATTATTTCCCCCAACATGACCACAAGCAGTGAACATATTTTTCACTCTAATGTTAATTATATCTTACACTACATCATCTTCTTCTTCTCCTTCTTGCTGTTGGCATTGATGTCTTAAAAGAACAACATTTCAAATTAAAGTGGGTAAATATGGCCAAGGGGTTAACCTACAATGTTTTTTCATCTCCTTCATTAATGCTGTATTTCCACTGATGCTTCTCATCTGAAGGCCTGTCACACATTTCTAAACATCAGCTGGGAGTCTGCTGTTAATTAACACAGGGAAACACAGGTGTGATTAAGAATATTCTCCGAAGAGCCATTTGGGATAGGTACAGAAGCAGGACTTATGTTTTATGAAGAGTGAAACAGTACATGCAAGTGGTTACAGCTTTATTTTAAGATTGCATTTGGTTTAAATCATTTGGAAACCGTAAATTTTACATTTCTGGCACCTTAACTTTATGTTTGTAATTCACTTGGAAAATTACTTTATTACTTAATTTACTAGATAATTATTTGTACCGTCATTGGTCTTTCGAGAATAATAGGATATGTCAAGAAGACATTCCAGACATTCCAAGGACTTAGTTCGGCTGACTCTGTACTAGGACGTGACTTGCGGGCTCTGGACAAAGCAGTGTAATCCAATGCAATTCAGGTGTGCTCTCTGCTAATTACTTATAGGTCGGCTATTTAACAGCCCCCCAGGTCCTCCGTGCCAGCAGTCAGCACCAGCAGCCTCAGTACCCCCCTTCCAAAGGGCCACGCTTTCAAAGGGCAGGGACTCTAGCTGTGGGACTCCAGCGAGGAGAAGACTGTGAGGAGATGCTGCACAGCAACACCAGGCAGCCATGACTATCTCTTCGATTCCCGTCCTGCTCTCTCCTTCCTTTCGGCGTGCACCTGCTCGCCATTGCTTCCCTGATCCCTCTAACCTCATCTCCCTACTTCTCCCCTCCTCCTCCCTTCCCTTCTATTCCACTCTCTGGAGGCCTGTGGAAGTGCCACTCAGCTTCCAACAAGGCCGACTTCACCTCCGCCTTCACCTCCCACCACTCTCTGGATTTCCTCGCTCTCACCGAGACATGGATCTCCTCTGAAGACTCAACCACCCCTGCCGCCCTATCCTCTCTGTTTGTCCTGTCCCACTCCCTTCGTCATACCAGGCACAGAGGAGGAACAGGCTCCTGCTTTCCCCTTCTCTCCTCTTCTCTGTCCCCCCCTTTCTCTTCTCTATCATGACTAACAGCTTTGAATTCCACGCAGTGGAAATCACCTCTCCCTCTCACCTCTTCCATCTAGTTCTCTACCGCCCTCCTGGTCCACTCGCCTCCTTCCTGGATGAATTTGACTTCCTTCTCTCCTCCCAACCCTCACTGTCCTCACCTACCATCCTTCTGGGAGACTTCAAGATCCACCTCTCCAACCCTTCCTACTCTGCTGGATTTCTTCCCCTCTTCCTCAACTTCTGCTGACGTCTCCATCTCAATCCCCTTGGAATCTACGACACTCTCTCCCTCTTCTTCCGATAAGAACCTAGGAGTCACCCTCGATCCTGCACTCGCCTACACTCAGCACATCACCACGCTGACACGTACCTGCAGATTCTTTCTGAGCAACATACGCCGAATCCGTCCCTTCCTCACCAACTACTCGACTCAGCTGCTCGTCCAGTCACTGGTCCTCTCCCGCCTGGACTACTGCAACTCGCTCCTGGCCGGCCTGCCTGTAACTACTACCCACCGCTCCAGCTCATCCAGAACTCTGCGTCTCGTCTGGTATTCTCTCAGATTCGCATACGCTACTCCACTGCTCCGTTCCCTCCATTTGGCTCCCGATACCGGCACGCAATCAGTTCAAGACACTGACCCTCACCTACCGCTGTCTCGACCACACTGCACCAAGTTACCTGCAGACCCTCATCTCTCCATACATCCCCTCCAGACCACTGCGGTCTTCTGGTGCCAGAAGACTAACCCTGCCTCCTCTCCACTCTCCTTCCTCGCTCCTTCTCATCCCTGGCCCCTAAGTGGTAGAACGACCTTCCCACTGAAGTCAAAACAGCAGAGTCCCTGACCTCCTTCTGGCACTGACTCAAGACTCATCTTTTCAGACAGTACTTGAAATTTAGCCATTTATTCTCCTGTAAGATTGCACTTCACAATGTTTTATCATACTACTTGCCTTGCGTTACTAGTACTCGTATTGTTATTTTGATTTCCCTTATGCTCCCTTCCCCTTGGCCCTTGACAATGACCTAACATCGTCTGCACTCGGCTTTTACAATCCAGGATGTAAGATGTCATATATTGTATACACTTGTGTCAACAAGAATTTGTAAAATGTATTATGGTTTGAATTGCACTGTAATACGTAAATTGGACTTTATAATGTTTTATGCCTTGAACTACACTGTATTTTTTGCACTTATTGCGCTTATATTTTGTAAGTCGCCCTGGATAAGGGCATCTGCTAATAAATAAATAAATAAATAAATAAATAAATAATAATAATAATAATAATAATAATAATAATAATAATAATAATAAGACAAGAACCTAAATAGCTAATGTTCAAACCCCCCAAAAAACTGCTCCTCTGTTGTTTGTTTTGTGTAAATTCCTGTCTCGTTAATGGAATTGTATTGTTTTTATTCTTATTCTTATAATTCTTTTAAAGGTCAATTGCAAATGAAATTGTTTTTGTTGTTGTTTCATAACTAATGTTAATTAAAGAGGGATAAGTAATACATTGATGTATTACATTCCAACATTAATAAGCAGTGTTTCTTAAATAACAAGCTTCATGTGATAATACCAAAATATCCACCACAACCTTTAAGAAATGTCAAAAATAATTCTGCATCGTTTTGTTCATTAAGATGGGTTTATACAAACCTCTTGAACTACGAAGTCATATTTCTAATTCAAACTGCAAGCAATGTTGTGTTGTGTTAAACTGCATATGCAGCAATTGTAGCTGTCCTGAGTTTAATTAGCCACACAAATCCCATGTACTAACAGAGACCCAGCCTTGGAAATCCTAACTAGAATTAAACTTGTATTTTACTGGTACTCCAGGAGCAGAGTATTTTTGTATTTTATACTTTGTTTTCCTGAAGAGTTATCACAAAGTGGTTTGACATGCTCCCTAGTATTTGCAATGGCTTGTCTGTGAGGTTAACAGCAACTGATGGGTGTATGAAGGAGTCCTAATACAGCGATTTTAGTCCATTAATATTTATCACTGCATGAGAGGGGAGTTATGACAACACACAGTGATAGCCTAGTGCTGGATGTTGTGTTATGGAAGAAAAGTATACTCATTATATACTAAGCACTTGGGATAAATTACACAAGGACACAAAATAGAAGATGAGAGAGGGCTGTCTAGATGCCTAAACTGTTCATATAAGAATATATAAGTACTCCTGGTCTGGGAGGGCAACCCTCCAAAATGTTGTGAATGTCACTTGATCAATTTAACTAATTAGTCTGATTATATTGAGAGCTCAGGTAGTATAAAAGGCAAAGGCAAAAGTTCCCCACCAATTATGTTCTTTCTTGCCACTATAATGTTATGCAGCACTTATTTCTGATACATGAACTGCACAATCACTAGAGGTCACACATCTATTAGCACAAATCATGTCAGAAAATAGTTGCAACATTATAACCACTGTACATCTGGCTTTAATTGACAGTAAATATTCCAAGCCACAATACACAATTCATGTTTTTTTATGGCTCTGAAGCATAATTATTCATTCTGATCCTCGGAGTGAAATCTGCCATCATAAAAACAAACTTAAGCAACAAAATTATAATAATCTTTGATTTTTTAAGAAAACACGACCAGCATCCACCGAGTAAGACACACTTGATAGGGAATTGTGACTGAGTGGAATAAACAACACATTGGCCACAATAAAAAAAAAAATTATGCTTCTCAAATACAGCTCAAAGGACGTCAGATGGTATCAGTAACTGATGTGTCAATGATTATTGTCTCTTAGCAGATTCCCTTATCCAAACTTACAATTGTTACAATATATCACATTATTTTTACATACAATTACCAATTTATACAGCTGAGTTTTTACTGCAGCAATTTAGGTAACGTACCTTGCTCAAGGGTACAACAGTGTTCCTCAATTTGTTTGGGTTCTTTGTCATTTTATTAAAAATAATGATTACTTTAAGCATTGTTCTGTAGAACAAAAAACATTTAAGACAATATTTCCATGCAAGTGTCTTACAAAAATGAATATCAGAGTGATTTTTTTAATTTTATTTTAATAATAATTGTAATGTGACATGAAGGTCAAGTATATAAATGAAATGGCAAGCTGTGTCTTTATTACAGCACACATTTATTTCCCTTTTCTGATTCAAAGCCAGAACAGTAGGATATTTTATTGCTTTCTGTGTGGTGCCATTTTCTGGAGATGGTTGTGGGATAATTTTACACTTTAGTTCTGTATTCAGCTTGGTGTGCTCTTATCCTGAAGACACTAAGGTGAGTATACCTGTTTGTTTAATCTTAAATTCAATCTTTACTTTTTTTATCTAAATACAAAATCAGGAGAACATATATACAGTGAAGTAATGTGGATAATATACTCTGTTATGTTAAACAGATAGAGAAGTCATGATGCAGTAAAAGTAAATTATTTTTAATTTTTAGATTTTTTGTTTTGGCTTGTTATTTGCTGTATCAAATATGGTGACAATCTTTGAATCAATATCAATACAATTATATCTTTCATCTGAAAAAACAAAACAAAACAGGAACTACCTGTGTCTACAAGGTTAATTGTTTATTATTATACTTCTGGCTCGACCAAAACAAAACTCTGACCTACCCACGAATCACCAATTCTAAACCTGTACACTATTGCAGTTTAATTTATTGTCAGCCACTACTTTCTACTACTTATAAATGAAAATGTGATAGGATGCAAGTATTTAATTTGTTATTTGTAGGTGGGTCAAAGTTTTGATTTGGTCTTGGTATTTTCACAGACCTAAAAATATGTAAAACCTGATTTACCTGGAGAGAGTTATACTGTTTTCCCAGCATGGTTGTGCCATATTTAATAATACAGAACACACTTGTTAGCCTCCGCAAAAACTGTTGTTGTCTTTTATTGTTCATTTAGGGCAGTTCATACGGCTGCTTTTGTTTAAGCATTCCTTATATTTTGAGCCGAGCAGAATTAAAATAGATCAGTCGCACAAATGTTGTATTCTTATGGATTTCAAAGAAGAGTGCAGCCGTCAGTGGAATTTCTGATCTCATCGTGAGATAGGCATTAATCTCTGACCCATTTATTCAACATTGCCCACATTACACACCATTCATTCACTCTTCATAAAAGACATTGTAAGAAATCCATGAATAACTGTCTTCAGAACCTACATCAATCAATGTCTGGACAATTATCTGGGGAGGGGTGGTCACGTTTGCTGTAGGTACTTGGAATGACTATTATTATGAACAAAGCGATACATTTGGGAACATTAATATGCCATTGAAGAGGAGCCAGGGTGACTTACAGTTGTCACAAAATATACACGTTGCCAGAAATATAATATAAACCAGGAAGAAATCAGTGGTATATGCAAATGAGTTGAAATAGGTATAATTGCCAATAGTAAAGTAACAGTTACAAGTTAAGTACAAGAATAAATAAAGTTACATTTAGTATGGAGTATCAGGGAGGCTGCCATATGAAAATGTCTCTTTGGGCAGGTATGTAGAAGGTGGGCAGGGACACCCGTGGACAGATTATTCTACCAGTTGGGGCTAAGGGTGGAGGGTTTAGAGTCATTCATTCAGTGGTCAGGCTAATCAGGCTAATACATATTCTTATTCTTATCCTTATTAACGTGTAGAATTATCCTGACAAAATGCCAGTCAGATATGTGTCCCACTTTTTTATAAGTGCTTGTTAAAATGAACATAATTTTTCTCACAAACAAGTCACATATCAGAAGACAAATATTAACAGTTGAGCACAGAGTTTACAAGCTTTCTCATAACATTTTAGAATTTTATTTTAGAAGGGTGATTCTGTTATTGGATTCTACTGCATGCTGTAATTTTAATCATAAGCATCTCCTGAACTGAAAGCAGATTTTTTTCCTGTTGCCTAAGTTTGTACCAGACACTTTCTGAACAACAAATATTCATTGTGCTGTGCAGCCTTTGAGGGTTGCTGGGAGCTGTGATCCTGATTGTACATGATATGAATGAAATAATAAAGAAAACAGGAGGCACGCTGTCTGGGGAAAACTGTGGACAATATTATGCAGCATATTAATAAAAAAGGGGAATTTTGTAGATTGCTCATGCCTTTGAAGACAGCGTTTAAGTTTATTTTTAAATGTGGCCTGTGAGAGACCGTATAAACTATTCAATTAGAATCTAAATATATTATATTAGAATATGTATGATAATAACAGACATTTATCATATCCTAACTGTTATTTTAAACCATTCAGACTAATGTGTTGGTGCTAATGTAACTATACAAAGACATGAGATTATAACCTAGGATTACCAAAATCAGAAGACCTGTATGTAAAATCATTAGAGATGCCAGTAACTAGCTCTACTCCATCTTTAAATATAAACCAATGTTGAAATGTTGTATAAATAATTGGATTTGGAAAAAGTAGTCAGAATAAAGTTACCAGTAACATGCATCAAACATTTAGAAATGTATCTGATTTTGATTTTGATTATTTTACAGATCAAAACTCGACTACACCACCTTTGATTTTACTAAGGGCAAGAGGATCTCCTATATACCAAGGTAGTGAATTACCCTGTCAGCAATATAAATCCCCTCAAGAAGGCAGATTCCCACACAAGCCCTTTTCAAATAAATGAAAGCTAAAGAGTCAGGTATAAAATATAGATAAAAAAGTTTACCTACCCACAAACTTTAAAATCAACAAAACAATGGTTTGCATCTGACTATTAGGTTTGCAGTACCACCGGAGTCCAATAGGTGGACCGAATCTTGGCACGGACAGGAAGACACATGTTAATACACAAATTAAATGATTAACAATGCTGGTGCTCATGGCTGCAAGAACGCCCAGGAACCATTTAAATACAAACTGGAAGAAAATAAATGGGAAAGAAAGCATATCAAATGCTTTAGTCGAAAGAACTGAAAATGTGATGTGCAAAACCCAAGCAAGAATAACCAATGAAGTCCTCAACAAAATAAAACACTTCACACAACGGCAGATCCCAAGTACAATTACTGTCACCAGATGTATACAGGTCCAGATTATCACTACAAGCAGGAAGTCCAGCAAACAGGAAGACTGACAGACACAGCCCAAAACATAATAATAACCATGTAAACAGAACCTATAAAGAAACTAAAGAAATGGGGACACATAACAGTAAAACAAAAAAAAATGCTGTAAAGAAACAAGGTAAAGAAATGGTGGTTGACACTAAAATAGACCTTAAGGCAAACTATAATCACAAAGTTAGACTTCACATCTGGCCTGATCACTGCCGCTATCACACACCTCGTCTTCAGGACACAACCTCGTACCGAGCAACAGGGAAGCTTAGTGGCTGCATCACAGCAGGTGGCCGTTATCGCATCTACACTAATTAGATGATTAGTGACAGGTGTAAGCATCCCATCCCACAGCTACCTTACTTGTGAGATTTATTACTGGTCGCACCCGCTGCACATAACGTAAACATAGTGCAGTTTTTCATCTGGTGAAATACTGCCATAATTGTGTATGTAGAAACTGTGTGACTTAGTTCTGAGGACAGCATTCTCGAGCCTTCACAAATGACAGGGAAATGGGATTTGTTCAGAAAAAGCTCTTTATTTAAAGAATAACCACAACCTCACACTCAGAAACAGGGCCTCTTGGGGCAGAAGCTTTTCCCTTTTCAATGTCTCTAACAGCAACAAGAGACAGCTAGAGAAAGACAGGCTTAGCAAGGAGGACTGAGGGAGCCGGGCCCACCACAGACAGCAGAAAACGAAGGGATGAGGACTTACACAAAACAACTCAGAGGCTTAAGCTGACAAGCAATCAAAAGTAAAATATTGTTTACAGTTTCAGAGTATCCAACAACTCATTTAAATCAGTCCCTTAATCTTGCACAGCCAGGTCCATATAATACAGTTAAGTCCAGGCCCAAGTCTACAAGCCACAGGGATTGGCTAATATCTGTGTCTATTTGCTGCTAGTACTGCAAGCACATCTACAAGAGCAATCCCTGTATTTCTCCTTTCAATCTTATTATTTTTCTATGTTTTTGTTTGAGTATGTTTCTATATGTACCTCAATCAATAATGTCACTTGTGCTTTTGTCATCACACTTCATTGACACGATGCTTCCTTCCTGTTGAGAGAGACGCTGTTTTTTGTCCCCGATAATTAATTTTGCCAGTGGAATTGGTCCAAGTGAATGTCGAAATCAATCTAATCATTAATTCCTGAGGACTTTATCACCTGAAGCTGCAAGTGTTGAAATAGGCTTTGGGAGTAGGGTGTCTATGATCGAGAAACCCCTTGAATTTTAATTATATCAACATCCTGAGGACGGTTTATTGCTTTTACAGTGGTAACCAAAGATTTTCTGTAGAGGAACTACTTTGTTTGACTGGTTTACCTGTCATGCCTGCTGCTGTGCTTGTGTTTTTGGTTCCCCAATCAAGACCAACTACTGACACTGAACTGTCAATCATAAATCCAGCTGTATTACTAGACAGAGTTATTTCATTACAAATGTGTGATTGTGGACTTAATGAGCTATTAATAGTTGCACAAATTTAACAGTTAGAAGCTTCTTACTCAAACAATGTGAACTGTTTGAAATGCGCTATCCAGTTTTCTTGGGTATGTCACGAGAAGCAAATAAAGCTTGTGTTCCACTTTGTATTCAATAAAGGCTAGCTTTCTTTTGTTTTAAAGTCATCTTGTCTACTTGCATTGAGTGAGTTTGAAACAGTACTCTGCCTCCACTTCCAACCAAACTAACCATGATGAACAATTTTGCCATTTCTAATATGCGCTGAGTGACATACACAGCCTCATGAGTAAATGTTTTGGATTAAATAAATATAAAGGAAGTAAAAGGAACAGCCTTTTCTTGTATGCATGCCTAGTTGAATTCTACAGTTCTGAGATTGGTTATCAAAAAAACTGCCTCCTTATTGTACAATGTAGCAGGGCTTTGAATAATGCAGATAGTTTTGATTTGGTTATGAAAAAAAAAGAATTTCTCCTTGTATAACTATTTTTAGTTTTCTTTTACTTGGAGGTTGCCATCATATGCTTTGGCAAAGTGTTACCAAAAGCCAGTTTTCAAAAATATGTTGTGACTTGACAACGTTTGACAACAATTAATCACTAAACTGTTATTTTGTAAGATGTAAGGAATTAAAATGTAATTAATAAAAACACAAGCAATTTCAAATCAGCTTTCATTTCCTAAAACACATTACAGTGTTAAGGTGTAAATTACATTTTCAAGGCAGCTATTTGAAAGAGCAACATGGTACCAATCTGCCTGCAACAAGATGGGGGAATTCAACATTTTGGTTATCATAAAGTTGTTTTATTCTGTGTAGAAGAAAGGAAGCCCTTTATCATGTAAATGTGTATTGTGTCTACTTATATAATTGTTGTCAATAAGCTTCCACAGAACATTCAACTTTTGTTTTGACAGATGTTTGAAACTGAAATGAACTTGGCAATAAAACTCAAAATACAGACACCATTGCAAGTTGCAAAATAGGCTTTTATACCTGGTTTGCAGTAAAGGTCTGCCAAATGGCAAAGGCAACCCTCAGTCTCTAATTCAGGGTTAATCCTTTTCTGTCAGGGTCATTCTTCCCAGTGATTGAAGCAGTTATCTGATGGAAAAGCAACACAGTTTTTAAATGGAATGTCAAATGTTTTCAGTTTTTCCACAAGGATATAAAAATTATTTGACACAGTATTCCATTCCTGGTATATAATAACTTTTCTTATTTGATCTCAAATATTTTCGGGAGTGCAACATATGAAAGACAAGCAGCTCTGTGTTTGTTCTATAGATAGGCAAAAAGGCAAGAGTCAGGTCACACAGGTTGTATTCACCTCATGGTTGGTTAGCTTCTGCAAGAAGAATCCATAGTAATGTATGTGTTCTGTATCATAAGTATGATATTTCAAATATTATTATTATGTATTGTATTGTCCCAATCGTCCATGTTGTGTTCTTATATCCATTCATCCACATGCACTGTATTTCTAAAATAAATGGTACTTGTCTCCCTCCACTATAAATGGATTGTAACAGCTTTTATATTGGGCGGGCATCATGTCTAACAGTATGTATTGTGACAAGAGTAGACAGTCGCCATTTACGGTATTTTATTATGTGGTCCCTATACATCTACAAATATTTCACATAACTGAGAGTGTAGTACAGTGTTTGAAACAAAATTGCACTGAAAATATTTCATTGAAGTCCTGCCATCAATAGCAGAAAACACTGTTGGGTGACCCAAGCATGTAGTGATGGACAAACATAAACTTAAAAAGGGCATAAAGAGACCACAGCCCAATATAATTTAGTGAATTCATACCCCTGGATCGAAACAGTCACTTAGAAATAAAATGTTGTGTACAAATGAATTTGTGCCTCGTAAATGTAAAATAATGTTCAGCACTACAGAGTTCATATATACAGTATATATAGTCTTGAATCATTTAAATTGCACTGTATTTGTATTAGTTTTGTATAATGAATGCCATGGCAGTGTAGTTATTTTTTACATCTCCTGTACATGTTTCTGTTGTTATTATGTCATAGTAGCCTTATTGATAAGCAGTAAGCTTATGACATTGCCGATATCTGAAACTTATAGTTTACTAAAATGTACAGTTCTCTTAAGCAGTGCCTTCCAAATGTTGTGATGTCTGGGAAGGGTGGAAATGCTCTTTTCTACTATTTTTTTCTTCCCATGGTCTCACTCCCAGCTTGTGAATTTCCTCTCACTTCTTTGGTATCTTTCTATGGTCTTTCTTGTAACAGCTTTACAGAGATTCTGTGATAGAGGGTTTGAAGTCCTTCCCTTCTAAATCCTCTTTGATTGTCTGCACAGCTGTTGGTTGGGGTGTTCCCTGTAGGTTTTGCTGATTTTATTTTTTCTTCTTTTCATTGAAGATGCAGTTGTTGACCTGTTGATCCTGATTTTTCACTTATCTACTAAAATCCGCAGATCTGACTGATCTTTACTTTGATGACCAGTTTGTTTGACATTCATCACACACGACTACTCCATGACATCATAAATTAAGCTCCCAAAAGATACATTGTGTAAAATGATCCATATCAATAGATACATATCTAAAAAATAAAATAGATAAAAATATACCCACTTTTGCTTGAGACTCAAATGTAATTTAGTTGGATTTTGAGTACTGTTTCTGAGCTCAACAACAACAATTAAATTATATTTCAGTTCTGAGACATAAATACTGTCTGTTTTCTACCTTTATTATACAGAAAACTACAATCAGGGTAAAGCTGTTCATAATGACAATTACATGAAGATGAATTATTATTTAAATGATTTACATTAATTCACACACACACATATATATATATATATATATATATCAATTTCCCTCATGTAATTCCTTAAAGTTATTATTATGTACATTATAATTAAAGAATATATCCTAGTGGGGCTTGATTTGAGTTGAGTTGAATTTAACTTTATATGGCTCCAGGGCTCTTCCATTAGTAATCATGAAGTCTATCAAATTAATAAAGAAAATTGTGAGAAAGAGACAACTTCATACAACCTGTTAACAGATCATTATGCAGCAAACCAAGCATTATTTTGCAGATCTTTCATGTGAACTCTCCTACATTATGATTTTAAAAGGCAACAGTATTGCAATATTCTTTCTGTGCAAAGCCAAGAGGATTCAATTTTGTTACCAGAGGTGAGTTATTAAGATATATAAGATCATGCCTGTGGGTGTAGGATAAGGGTCTGCCATGCAGTACACTTCAGACTGTGAATAATTAGGATGGTTATCCCGAGCTCAAAGAATGTTCATGTAATGCATTCTAGAACAGCCTTAGAAACTCTACAGCAGTGTTTTGGCACAAACAAATGATTTCAGCAATTCAGTAGACACCAAGTGGTGAAGAAAAGTGGGAAAGCTTTCAATATTAGCTTTATTATTGGATTTGAATTTAACATTGAATTTTGATTTATTTACATTTTCACATTATATTTGTATTTTTGTATAATTAAGCAGCAAGAAATTCTCTTCACTAGACAAGTGCTTTGATATTGAATTGATATCAAATAATACAGTGCAAACTCAGACTGGTTATTCAAAAATAATAGTCTTTTCAAACTGTGTTATTATTAACTCTGCCAAAATGGTCTCATGCAAGACATAGTATCACTATGACATTATGTTTTTAATACTGATTAATTAACTAATTGTAAACCTTAAATTACACTGTCTGAAAATAAGAATTGAATCTCACTTTTTTTTATTCATTGGAGTATTCTACTGCTGTCCTTACCTTTATGAAAATAGGTAAATATATAAATACACATATATCTGAGATGTGAAAATTTCATCCTAGAGTATTTGCCTGTACTTTGCTGCAGCCATTTTTCCTTCAGTCCCAACAAGCTTTCCAGTCCCTTCAGAGGAGAAGCATCCCCATAGCACCATAGGATGGTGTTGACTGGGAGATGTGCTGTGTTGGGTCTGCGCCAAAGGTATTGCTTGGCATTTTGACCAAAAAGTTCCAGTTTGGTCTTGTCTGATCACAACACTTTTTGCTACATTTTTGCTTTGAGATGGTTAATGTCTTAGTAATGTCTTCCTTCTTGCCACTCTGCCTTGCTAGTTTTGTGAAATGTTCTGGATATTGTTGACTGATGCACATTTTCTGCCATTTCAGCCATTGAACTCTGTCAAAGTTGTCACTGGCCTCACCACCGTAGATTCCCTCACCAGTCCCCTCCTTGCCCAGCTGCTCAGTTTGCAGGGACAGTGAGTGAGTGATGATTGATGATTGAGCAGACTGTGCTCATAGGGAAATTCAGATTTGTACCCTTCTCCCGATCTATGTTTTTCAATGACTTTAAAATAATTCAATAGCAAAAAATATTTGGAAAATATACATATAAGTAGCAGTATATTGAAGTAGTACAAGGTGGTTATTCACAGGACATATCTGTCCCCTCAAAATGTTTTGGGAGTGCCCCGATGTGGCCGTATTTTGGAGATGCGTTACTGCAACATTGTCTTCCATTCTTGGGAGGCTTCCTTGTTCTTCCAGAGTATTGCTATTAGTCGATGACTCATCTCTTCATTAATCACTGCAGTAGAGATGGAAATGGTTCAAAATGTTGGCGCTCGGCTGGCAGCCTCCACACTCTCTTCCCTGGCTCCATTGGTTTCACTCTTTTCTAGATATCATTAATATGGAACTCTCCATGCCGCAGATCCATGGAGCCAGGAGGGAGACTGGAAGCCTGGAAGACAGCCACTGATTCAGTTTTGTCTTTATTTATATTTATTTATTTATATTTTTTAATGTTGTTTGTACTATTCATTTATTTATTATTTTTTGCTTGTGGTCCTTCTAGGGGTGGAGGAGGTTTTTCAACTTTGTCTGGGGGGTGGGTGAAGAGTGGGAAACTTTAAGAAAGGGGGAAACACTTGTCATTTAGCTTTTTTACACGGTTGTTATCTGTGCTGATTTCCCTCAATAAAAACATTTGGAAACAAAAAAAATATATAGAAATGCACAGTGATATAATTGATATATAAGGTGATGGACAAACAACCATTTAATAAAAGAAAGAAAATATCATAAGTGTCGGGGGAATAAAAATGACAAAGTAATGAAAGTAGAAACGATAGATATTCTTCCTAGTTGATGAAATCCTGAGTTTATACTTAAAACATTTTGTTGATACAATAAGCTGTCTCTGATTGTGTCCAGGCTGTTTTGTCAGGGTTAGTTTAATCATTTTACAACAATACAATGCAGTCACATAGGAGAGGAGGTAGGATTTACTATGTCATCCTCACAGACGTCTCCCAGCTGCCCTCATATACAGAGCTCAGCAACCTGTGCACTAATAGGCAATATCACATACTGCGGTGGACACTTTTCAAATATATATACAAAAACAAACAGCTGACGCATCCCTTTTTACCCCTACAGTGTTAAGCTATTTTTATCTTTATACTTTAAACTTAACATTCCTCAACACTGCCTTAAAATATTTTCTTTTACAATGAAGTTGACATCATAACCAGATTTAATTTCCTTCTTACACTTACAAAGGTATTACATTTAAGCCGTGGTCAGATGCCAATTTTGCCGCTATGAAATTGCCTGTTATTTCTTTTGTTTTGAGTGACATCGCCTTTCCCTTCTTGCTGCGCATTAATGCGCATGAGATAAAATGGTCACATGAGAGCCTCTTTTGTTTTCCAGAGTCATGGACCTTCTTAAACATAGCATTTTATTAATAAAAGATGACTGTAGACTGATTATTTCTGAGCTATTCGAAACATATTCCACAGGTGCGCCTTGTTCCATCTGCTTGCTTGTTTGTTTTTGAATTGTTAATGTGTTAAAGAGCAGCCCAATTAGACTTGCTGACTTAACAGCTACACCAGTGTTATAATTTATCATAATAGCATTTCCATTTAACAATAGAATGTGATAATGTATTCTACTCCAGTACAGTAAGCAACAAAGCCTTGTTCTGCTATGTGTCAGGTACTCTTCTTGTTAAATGGAAATCGCCACCGCAGCCTCCAGCCCTTTCCTTTACTGCACAATTTGGAATCGCCAGTTGCCTGACTCATCCCTGCGTTCCCACACTGTCTTAGGAAACCGAAGACACATTCACATTCTCTGAAATAAGTGTTGCCAAGGCTGTCAGCTTCTTTCGCAGTTCTGTTAAGGAAATAATTCAGCTTGTACATTATGTCAAATGGAGCAGAGACAATCATTCCTGATAACTGCACAGTAACAGAGGCAACCAGTAAGCAAAAGGATCTCCTAGACAGCTTTAATGTCAATTGATACTCTTGTCTGCAGGTGCCATTGCAAGGGCTCAGACCAGGTGCACCATGGGTGACATTTCATTTAACAGATAGAAAGGTATTTACTGTTAAGTAGTACAAGTTACCATTTAAAGTGTACAGCTGATCTTAAAATCAATGCTGTCAATACTTTCTTTATTTAAATGAAAGGTAAAATAATAATACATCCTTACATTAACTACTAGAATTTTGCTACTGTTATAACACAAAGTAATGTAATATCAGTAGACAGTTCATGGTTCAATCCAAATTGTGCTATTAATATGGGAAGGTTACGGTACAACACATTTTCAATGGCTACATGTGTGGCAAAGTAAAAGCAATTAGTTATGGCTCACAAATTGGTTCTAGGGAATAGTTAAAGAAGGAGAAGGAGGCAGAGGAGATGAATCATGCTGGAACCCATGAAACCATGCCGAAGAACATCTTATCAAATCATCCAAATGCTGACAAGAAGCAGTAAGACAATGCAAACTGAAGCAATAAGGAAAAAGCCTGAAACCAAATATGCAAGCTGCATAAATCCAATGGAAATGTCACAGCAAGAAATAGGAAAAAGCGACAGGTAAAAATGTCCAATTTATGTGTGTGTTTTTTTTTCTTATATTTTCAGAGAGAGGAATCATATTGTTTTGTTTTATTTCATGCTTGTTAGACATACATCACTGCTGTCATATCTAAAGCTTCTGTGAACTCTTTTCTTTAACACTGTGTTACAAAATACTATTATATATCTTTATAGGTCATGTAAAGCACAAATACTGTAACAGGTCTCACAAGATATATATCTGATCTTTTGCAAACAGATCTTTCCTAAAGGGTTAGTTGCTATACAGTAAAATAAAATAAAAAATAAAAAATGAAGTGCTATGTATAATTTGACTATTAAAGGAATGGTTACGTTTAGCTCAAGATATAACCCTAGTGGTTAGGATTAGGATTAGTCATAGAGCTTGGATTAAAGTGGATCATAGACTGAAGATTTAAATAGAATGATTTCAAAATGAGACATCACTTTCCGGTGTCAACTGCCAGAAGACAAATCTAGGCTAGGTTTTGTGAATGAGAAATTCCAACTTAATTCTGATAATATTTCTTTTTGGACCATCATATACTTTGTGAAGTTACATAATTAAACTTTTTTTGTATATAAATACAGACATATTGAAAACCAGACAAAACAATGTACAGAAACACTATTATTAATATTATATTAAATGAAAAGTATTAAGAATCCAGAGCCATGTCACTGGCCACCACTCTAATAATATTTATATTTGTTTACATTTTTTTCTGAAAGTTACTTGCTGTGTTTCCTTTCCCAAAGCACTTTTTCCTGTATAACACAAATAAAATGCTTTTTGAGCAAATGGTGCACATTATACAGTAAGTCAAATCCCTAAAGGTCAATTTCTACAAAAATAAATACATGAATTTTGCATGCACGTTTATCTTTGAATTTATGTTAATTAACAAAAAGAGACCAGACAGAAAGAGAAATACAATCTGTAGGCTTTCAATATACACTAAACAGCATATATTCTACCTGGGAAATGTATCCAGAAAATAAGTTTCAGCATAACATTTTCCTCTGATTGTTTGCTTTCATTTTGTTACTATTTTATACATAGTCCATTTTTCAAATCTGGTATAAGTGAAAGAAATATCAAACACAAATATATACAGCTGATGAAATGTAAGGAGGAACTAGTTGAGCCTGTGCAAACTCATCTCACCGCTAGATTGGCAGAGAAAAGATACAACAACAAAATACATAACACGAAATTCCCTCAACTCAAATCTCAGTGTGATTTGGACTTCCACCCCTTTTCACAGATTGTTAGTTTCTTTACATTGTATCTCTCCATCATTTTTCAGCAAATCAACCATAGATAGCTTCTGCACTGCCTATTATAAGCTAGGCAACTGCGTGAAATGACCTAAACCTCACTTATAAATTGTGTCTGAGAATGGGTAATGTGTATTCCTTTCCTAAACGTGATCATCTCTTACACACATCAACTGTCAGAATTATGCAGTTGTCTCATTAGGACTGTCTTGAGTTGCCAGACCTGAAAATTACAAACAAGGGGAGGAATACAGATTAATTTATGAAGTGCAATCTTTTGTCTGCAAACTTAATATTCAATATCTACTACAAAAATATATATAGTTATATTTAATTATTTTCCAAAGATAGTGATGCATATAATACTTACAGTCTCTCACATTCTACTTGATGAAAGTCAATATCAGCTTTAGGATTTCCCTTCATTTGCTCGATATCAAGAGAAACTAATGTGTTCCCAATGCTATTCCATGCGAAAGGAACCAGCCAAAGCTAGACACCTAAAAGATAAAAGGAAATCAAACCATAGAAACTAGTGTATTGTAAGAATTGTTAGTTGATCTCCCATGAAGTGAGCTTGGAAAATAAATGGGTTGAACATTTGATCAGCTTTTCATAGCACGTATGTTTCCATTATTTTTCAGTGTTTGCTGCATACAAGATTATATTTTTCTGTGGCATTTTGACAGTTTGTTGAAGGACATGGGTCTACAGTATTGTTTGGAGGACAATACATTTAACTGGGTAATTATAATTTAAAAAAATTATGTCTTATAATTCAGGCAAGTGGATACATTAAAAAAATCTCAGTATAGCTAGGATCCAGAATAGCTGACTGGTTGTTAAGGTCTAAGGGCCATTTTGAGTCAGACAGTTCAATGACTTAGAGTTTTTTTTTATATAAAATATTTGGATTTTTGTTTTTCAAATGTTCTTTTAGTTTTTGGATTGAATAATTTGTCATGTGTTCCCTAGTATGTGTAAGGTACTTGCAGGCAATCTTTTTGTTTCAGAAAAATTGAGAAACCAGGCGAGAGAATCAATGTGTCTATAAAGTAGGTGATTATCGCTTCAGAATTTTCCTTTCATTTTGTGTTGAACACGCACGCAGAGTCTCTGATGCTGAAACATTAATTCAAAATCTCACCTTAAGATCTGGCCAAAAACATTGCAATATGTCCAGTTAAAGGGTAATATCACATTAGAGCAGCAACAATCCTCTTTTAGAAGGGGTGTTGTTGTGTTCTTCTTTGGTGTAATTTAATACAAATAATACTTTATTATATAACATTACACTTCAGCATGTGCAGTCTATCTATCTATCAGAATATTTTGATTGTTTAAATAGATATTTAAATAGAGTTATTACATTTTGTACATTTTGTGTTTAATGTATATGTTACCTCTGGAGTGAATACTGTAAATTAAAAGTTATAGGTATGGATATAGAGGAAGCAACACACTGCAGATAGCTGGGATATCGCTTTCTTTATCTAGACCAGGGCTGGCCCACCTTTATCCCGGAGAGCCACGGTGACGTCAGTTTTGTGTTTTATTCAAACTGTTACTTCATTGATTAAATCATTTGGCTTAATTAGTCAAAATGATCATGTGTGCAAGGTATTCAGGTATTGATTTAGAAAGACCTATAACACCTGCAGCATTGTGCTTCACCAGGAGCTGGCCACCACTGATGAACATTGCCAAAACAATTATAATGCTCAGATACACCGATCAGCCATAACATTATGACCAAATGCCTAATATTGTGTAGGTCCCCCTTTTGCCACCAAAACAGCCCTGACCTGTCGTGGCATGGACTCCACTAGACCTCTGAAGGTGTGCTGTGTTATCTGGCACCAAGACGTTAGCAGCAGATCCTTTAAGTCCTGTAAGTTGCGAAGTGGGGCCTCCATGGATCGGACTTGTTTGTCCAGCACATCCCACAGATGCTCGATTGGATTGAGATCTGTGGAATTTGGAGGCCAAGTCAACACCTTGAACTCGTGATTCATCAGACCAGGCCACCTTCTTCCATTGCTCCGTGGTCCAGTTCTGATGCTCACGTGCCCATTGTAGGCGCTTTCGGCAGTGGACAGGGGTCTGCATGGGCACCCTGACTGGTCCGCAGCTGCGCAGCCCCATATGCAACAAACTGCGATGCACTGTGTGTTCTGACACCTTTCTATCAGAACCAGCATTAACTTTTTCAGCAATTTGAGCTTCAGTAGCTCGTCTGTTGGATCGGACCACACGGGCCAGCCTTCGCTCCGCACGTGCATCAATGAGCCTTGGCCGCCCAGGACCCTGTCACCGGTTCACCGCTTTTCATTCCTTGGACCACCTTTGATAGGTACTGACCACTGCAGACCGGGAACACCCCACAAGAGCTGCAGGTTTGGAGATGCTCTGACCCAGTCGTCTAGCCATCACAATTTGGCCCTTGTCAAAGTCGCTCAGATCCTTACGCTTGCCCATTTTTCCTGCTTCTAACACATCAACTTTGAGGACAAAATGTTCACTTGCTGCCTAATATATCCCACCCACTGACAGGTGCCATGATAACGAGATTATCAGTGTTATTCACTTCACCTGTCAGTGGTCATAATGTTATGGCTTATCGGTAAAAGATGTGTAGGATTTTATTCAAGGGAAGTAATGTTTGAACTCCACAATGCACTTCTTATATAGATTGGATCTGAAATGAAATTTGGACAGATTAAGGTAATTTAACCTCTTTAGTCTGGAAATCAGAGAAGATTGTGTGGTGTTTTGATAGCCTAGACAATGTCAATCAAGAGTACCTCTGTAAGATCAGCAATGATACAATGACCTAGGAAAACAAATGGAAACTGCATTGACACGCATTTAGAACAGAACACAGGAGAGAATTCTGCATAGAGAGTTATGGCTGTCTGATCACGATCAAGTCAACTTCTTGGGATCATTCAAAATTGTGTTTCTGGGATCATTAACTTACAGACTACCAAACAACCATGATGGATTGAATGGCATCCTTGAGTTTGTAAATTTTCTTAATTTTCTTAGGTTTCCTTGCTGATTTCTGGCCCTCTATTTGGAATTATTCATAAGGAATTGCAATAGTCAATTCAAAAACATAGATCAATGTTTTGGCTAAAGACTGAAACACAATACTCATCAGTATTGATGTATTTCTCTAATGAAGATGATTTAACGGGAATTCCACATATACATATCAAAATAATAATGCTATTGTATGTATTTGAAAATTTGTGAATCCATTAAAAAATATTCCTTAGTTTAATCCCTATGTTGTTAAGTATAGTGACTAACAAGGTGGTCATTTTAAATATATGTACTTGATATTCAGTATGAATTTATTATGTCACCTCAAGACTTGTATAAGAAATATGGTCATATATATATATATATATATATATATATATAAAATATATTTGAATTGACATTCAAAGTTCTTATTTGTCTACATACAATAGCATTACCATGCCTCCATTCTACTATTCTAAGGAATGCATTATATCCAAAGTTCAATGAATGTATTTATCACCTCATTCTTACTATATCAGGAGCAAAAGTTTCAAAAGAGAACCACCAAATAAGATGTAATGCATTCCAAAAGTAAAAAGATTACATTTTAAATTTGATCAAAATAATGAGTTCCCTGTCAGAATAAATCTGTTTCAAAAACTGTCGCTGCAAATCCAGCATTTATTACCACAAACAGATGAAGCATCTTGCAGAGGAGAATTTTTTAAAAGTACTTTGCAGTCAGGAACAACATGAAAACATTATTTCCTTCACTGCACTTCACGTTTAACAGTTGGCTGGCACAAATAAGGTCTTATGTTAAGATTCTTGCATTTGCTGCATTTGTATTCTTGATGTAAGAAATTTAGACAGAACATTTTAGTGTTTGAAAATTTTATGGCTGTACGGAACTACAGCTACTCAACCAGAAACAATAACACAAAGCAGCAGATACACTTTTATAGTGCCTTTCCTAGTTTGCATCTCAAAGCTGTGGTCATGAGCATTAAAACTAAATTAAGCATAAGCATAGCAGTACAAAAAAGCAAAATTGGAAAGCATTTCAAATGAAAAAATGAAATCAAGATATAGAAAATAAAATCTGATTCCTACCTGTTAGTGTTACCATGGTATCTTATGAGTATATATATATATATATATATATATATATATATATATATATATATATATATATATATATATATATATATATAAATAATCAGAGGTGGCACTACAGTTTTGATAATATTTGGACAATGATTTCAGGAAATTAAAACTTCGAAATAAAAGAGTATTTCCTGTGGCATTTTATCCTTTAATCATCTGCAATCTCTGATTTGATCATTTCCCCTGTATTATTAAATGAAAGTGCAATGTACCTCCTATACTTTATAAGGTATAACACAATTATTTGAGTTTGATGTAATCCACCTCCCATTTCTGAAATGCCAGGCACATACAACAAATATGTTTTTTTCCAGCAGAATTATCAAGCGAACTGCAAAAGTAGTTAATAGACTTGCCAAACATTGTAGGGAAGTTCATCCATATGCACACTTTTCTACCTTTATGGTAATTAATATTTAATAACACAAATATAGAATGTAGAAAACTGCAATTCTTCATTAAATTGTATAGTATTGTAAACAGATCATTAAATAACGTAACATAGAATGAGTTTGTTTGGTAGATTTTAACTGAATGAGCCAAGAATCACATCTAATCTGTTTTTGACTGATACCAAGAAACCATCTTCAACATCATGGCGCGAGAATGGAGTTTGTTTCAGTTTGCCTCAGTTCTCTGTGTGACCTGCTTTCTGGCCTGAATGCCTTTATACTCTGCTTCTATATAGTGTCCCGGGTCCTCTAGATTGACATGATCAACCCCTTTTTATCACTCTGAATACCTGAATTAAGTCCCCATATAATCTTCTCTGTTCCAATATAAAATTCTCTTGATCTGTCCAAATATAATATTCTCTTCAGATAAAAAAAATACTCAAGCTACTCTCCTTTGAACTGCCTGATAGAGCAGCACTATATTTATTTATTTATTGTGGAGTCCAAAACTGAACACAATATCCCACATTTAAATACGTCCATTGAATTAGATTCTACACACATATGACATGTACATGAACTACTCTGATACATGAAGGGTAGGCTATTACACAAAGTAAGAAATTGCAGTTAAATTACACATTCAAATTGATTGCACAGTGCTGTATATGTCTTATAAAAATATGTACAATTCAATTATTATGAAGGCACACACCATACTGAAAGAACAAATTATGTTTTTTTGTCCTCCTGGATATTGCCTTTTTTAACAATTCCTAATTTGCTTTCGTTTGTTTCATTAATGCTTTGTTACAGGCGCATATGCTTATAGTGTAAACCAAAGTCAACTATAAATAATATTATATACGTTTCTTAATTTTGAACAGATAAGGACTACATCATTTTTTATTTTTCTGAAGTCGATTCCTGAGTTTAGGCTTTCTGTTATCGACTATTACTGCCTTCTCAGCCTTGTCATGTACCTCCATGAAACACACATACACATGTACTTCCTATCTGCGCGTACACTTGGGCGTTGTAGTTCCTTAGTGACGCTCGGCCCGCCGTGCAGCGCGTAGAGAGGACGTTTAAAACTACGATTCCCAGGTCACCTCGCGAACGCCGCGCAGCCTCCGTTGCCAGTTTCCAACTAAACACTTCTTCAAGTTTCAGAGAGCATCTCGTGGGCTGACTGTGAGTTTCCTGGTATCGGGCTGTAGACATCGCGTCTGTGTACCATTTCCTTTTCTTCTGCTTTTTAAATTAAGGTACGAGCAAGGCACTTAATGTGCAATGACTGCCACAGCCTTGCATATATTTTAAAGTGACGTTTGTGTAAACCCAACTTTAACTTTTTTTTTTCTCCACACACCGGCGTCTGTGTTGTCGACGCAACCTATGCATATCAGTCAGCAGTATAGTTTAAACCAATGCGCATTATAAACCAAACATTTCTGTGTAGTGCTATCTGGCCTTTTTGAAAAATAAACGACCAGTCATGACTAAACATGGTTTATAATGTCTGATGAAATGAAACGAAACTCAACATGCCTACACATTTTCATTTTGTCTGGTGACGTAGGTGCGTTTAACATGTCATACCTGAATCTAGCAATTTCTATTTTTAAAAACAACCTGAAAGCAAATTTTTGTCAACATAATTATACATCATGTTTCCAGGAGCTAAGCTAGTAAAATAGCTGTCAGTCGTACAAAACGATGCATATTGTTAGACGTAACAAGTCAGATTGTGGACCTGTGTAGAGCAGGGTATCTAGCAGTTTCAAGTGTATAGTTTCAAAGTCAAAACCGGACTGTGGTGGTATAGACAGATCGAAAACATTCTGCATTCTGCTCATTCTGCAATATAATGAAGTAAACTAAGTCGTGGAGATTGCTTAGGATTACTTAGTGATGTGGCAGTATATTATAATATAATATATATGCAGAATGTCTCTTGCCGAGCTACATCCTCGACTCTGAAAATGCATTTTTTCACGGAGGCTAACGATATAATGGTTGGTCTCGAAATTGATACTCCACACACTAAATAAACATCCGAACCGTGTAATTAAGCGTTTGAAATCACAACAACAAAGTAGTTTGGCTTCCTGGAGATGCATGTGAATCATGCAGTAGCTCATTGTACTGTTTCCCCAACATCCACAGCTCAAGGCACACGTACTGTACTGCACTGCACATCAGCTCCTCCTGCCCACTCTCCCTTCATAATCGTGAAAATATAATTCAAGTTCAGTGATAAACCTCAGCTTGTCTTGATACACAGTCTCGTTTGATTCTGAAACGTATTTATTCTTGATAATTGAGCAATGCCTATTCCTTTCTTGCGTGTAACTGTTTCTGATGTGCAGAGTTTCAGTGCACCACAGCACAAACAGCAAGCATGACAACACACACAACCCCACATTTTAGAAACACTGATTGAAATAATATATTGCATTGGCTGTTTCCTCCTGTGTTGGTTGGTTGAAAGATTTTTCTGATTTTCAAAGAGAACATTAAGGGCCCTCTCGTGAAAAGATGCCAAGATGAAATTACTTTATGTCAACAAATAACAAATAATTTCATTTAAAAATTAAGCTAGATATGTATTTATCTGTTATGTTTTGCACTGTTAGTACTATCTGCATAGTTATACATTTAAAGTGGTTATATTTGAGATTTTGTTGTCTAACAATAGTTTAACTGTTGAGTTTTCTTTTTTTTTTTACATACAGAAAGTAATTAATATTTGTAATGCATTTCTTTGCTAAACTGTTGTGGCATAGTGCTGGAAGTTGATTTGCATGTTTTTTAGATGACTTGAACTGCCAGCTTAAATTTCAGTTTGGGATTGCTCCTCTATTTCAGTTTAAAACGGTATTATCTGAGTCTTTTCACTCTTCCAGATTTTGCAAATTGTGGCAGAAACTCATTTGGCATCCTATGGATCATTGAGTCAGGGATCAATGGCTCAACCTCGTCTTACTGGAGCACTGCGCTCCTTCTCAAATGTCAGCAGGCAAGATGATTACACAGGAGAACCCTGTGATTTAAAGGTGAGTACTTTCTGAAGTGAAATATTTGGATGAATCACATAAATTAGCTTATACTGTAGTGTACTTTGTTTGGAAATGAATTATTTTAAAGGACAATCATTTCCATACATTGTTTCCTTTTATAACTGTTGAATAATTGTCATGTTATTATTATTTTGTTCTTTTGATGCACAGTGCAAAACTAATTACTCAGAATTGTTCTCAAGATACACAGGGAGGGATTTTACATGATTTTAATGGTTTGTGTAAGTAATAGGAATGATTCAAAATTAAGTATTTTGTTTTTACTTAGTTTGGTGTTCTCAACTTATTAAACAAATACTTTTAAACAAGGAACCAAGTGGGAATATTCACATCGAGTAGTTTACTTGTTAAATGCACCAGTTATAGTTTCACATTTTTATTTTTGTATCTTATATGCTTTTTTTCTGGTTCAAATACTAAGTAACTGCTGAAGCGATATCCTGATGCACAAGGTCATATATTCAATGTTTAGCCTTTACTCTGTTTACGGTTGAGATTGAGGGCAAAATGTACTCACTGTGAAATAACCAGTGGGAGGCATAATGTTCAAAGGTACTATAAAGTTCAAGCAGTGACAGCCTACCTTGGGACAGTCTTAAATGTTTTGTTTTCCTGTTTTAATACTATTATTTCCTCTTCATGAGAGATGTGATTTTTTTATTTTTTATTTTTTATAGCTGATATGCAATGACAGTTTCCTTGGTTGTGGGGAAGTAGAACCTCATTAAGTTATGACAGTTCATTCACTATCAATTATTATATAATCAAACCGTTGACTTTTCTCACTGATTTGAGGCATTTTATCATACAAATATTTGAGGCTAAATTGTATAGGATCATACCCGACTGATTTCTTTGATGGTTGAGTTTATATATTAGTTTGCCACACTATGAGTTGGCTATATGTTTTAATTCTTATTTGGTTTCCCCTTCTACAGTTTTCTTTCCATAGTATATATGAATCAGTTACATAAGTGCACTAGTAATTATAAACACAGATTTTAATATTTTCAATTATTTACCTGGCATAATTTACTATAAACGCCCAGTGATTGACTGGCATCCCATCCTGGGTGTATTCCTGCCTTGCGCCCTATGGCTGCCGGGATCGGCTTCGTCTTCCCCGCGACCCTCGCCAGGATAAGCGGTTTTGAAAACGGATGGATGAATTTACTATAAACATAGTTTGAACTGTGTTTACTATATCCTTGGTTTGATTATGGGATACCTCACTCTGGGACAACCAAACGTATTGTTTTGAATAACACCAATCATTGATATATGTTGGGTTCCAGAAATGTACTTCTTGGGCAATTTTTGTTTTTAATAAATTAATAAATATTAATATGGAGAACATACATCACCAACCCCCCCGCACTTCCACGGCTTAAGATAGATTCTGTCTCATTGGCCTTTAAGAGCATGATACCCATATAAACCTATTTTTCACACTGTGATTTGTTTTGGACATCATTTTGGTTACAAGGTTTTCAGTTTTGTTTTTGAAATGTTTTTTTAATCAGGTTTTCATCTCAGTGTAATGTTCATTGTTCAAATACAAGATATATAATATATATATATATATATATATATATATATATATATATATATATATATATATATATACACTCACCTAAAGGATTATTAGAAACACCTGTTCAATTTCTCATTAATGCAATTATCTAACCAACCAATCACATGGCAGTTGCTTCAATGCATTTAGGGGTGTGGTCCTGGTCAAGACAATCTCCTGAACTCCAAACTGAATGTCTGAATGGGAAAGAAAGGTGATTTAAGCAATTTTGAGCGTGGCATGATTGTTGGTGCCAGACGGGCCGGTCTGAGTATTTCACAATCTGCACAGTTACTGGGATTTTCACGCACAACCATTTCTAGGGTTTACAAAGAATGGTGTGAAAAGGGAAAAACATCCAGTATGCGGCAGTCCTGTGGGCGAAAATGCCTTGTTGGTGCTAGAGGTCAGAGGAGAATGGGCCGACTGATTCAAGCTGATAGAAGAGCAACTTTGACTGAAATAACCACTCGTTACAACCGAGGTATGCAGCAAAGCATTTGTGAAGCCACAACACGTACAACCTTGAGGCGGATGGGCTACAACAGCAGAAGACCCCACCGGGTACCACTCATCTCCACTACAAATAGGAAAAAGAGGCTACAATTTGCACAAGCTCACCAAAATTGGACAGTTGAAGACTGGAAAAATGTTGCCTGGTCTGATGAGTCTCGATTTCTGTTGAGACATTCAGATGGTAGAGTCAGAATTTGGCATAAACAGAATGAGAACATGGATCCATCATGCCTTGTTACCACTGTGCAGGCTGGTGGTGGTGGTGTAATGGTGTGGGGGATGTTTTCTTGGCACACTTTAGGCCCCTTAGTGCCAATTGGGCATTGTTTAAATGCCACGGCCTACCTGAGCATTGTTTCTGACCATGTCCATCCCTTTATGACCACCATGTACCCATCCTCTGATGGCTACTTCCAGCAGGATAATGCACCATGTCACAAAGGTCGAATCATTTCAAATTGGTTTCTTGAACATGACAATGAGTTCACTGTACTAAACTGGCCCCCACAGTCACCAGATCTCAACCCAATAGAGCATCTTTGGGATGTGGTGGAACGGGAGCTTCGTGCCCTGGATGTGCATCCCACAAATCTCCATCAACTGCAAGATGCTATCCTATCAATATGGGCCAACATTTCTAAAGAATGCTTTCAGCACCTTGTTGAATCAATGCCACGTAGAATTAAGGCAGTTCTGAAGGCGAAAGGGGGTCAAACACAGTATTAGTATGGTGTTCCTAATAATCCTTTAGGTGAGTGTATATATATATATATATATATATATATATATATATATATATTTTTTTTTTTTACAAATGTAAAGTTAATCTACCAAAACAATGCAGGCCCTAGTCAGTGATTTGTGCTCACAAAATATTGTATTAGTTGACCTCAATGACTTTGGATTTGTTCTGTCTTAATTTAAGCCATAGTTTAATGCCAAATGTTTTGATGTAATGCATTGCATTGTCACTGATGTTCTTCAGTATTTTTGTAATATCAATCTGAGACATGTTCCCTTTGAAATCATTTTTTTTTATAAAAATAAAATCAACAATAGCAAGTCACCTCGGTTATATTAATCCATTTTTTCTCCACTTATAGCTCCCATATTTGTTGTTGATTTATTATTTATGCAGAACACAAAGTACCCAATCATGCTTATTGTAAACCATATTTGTTTTCTCATTAATTTGTGTAATCTTGAGGTGAATTCTAATATCGAATTAGAATGCAGTCAAACTTTTATCTTCTAAATATAAGGAAATTCATAACAAGAAGGAAACTATTCCTTCCTGTAGAAATCAGTAAACTTAAAAACATAAATAATAATAAAGCAAATATGGTCTAGCAATTTGTTAACTGTGTTAAGTATAGATTATTGCTGTGTTGGATAGTTCTAGAAGTGCATTTCTAAATGGCAGTTTTTTGGCATTCAGATATGCAACTTTTATAATAGTATCTAGTAGGTATGTGAATGAAACAAATTTCATTTTAATATGAATATTAGAGTATTGTACATATGCTTTGTACACTGCAAGGTATGCCTATTTGTCTGTAAATTCTGCTAATGATTCCATCCACCCCATTTATGAGCATACCATGCATCTGTGTTTTTTGTGAGTGTTTTTCTCAGATTAACTGCATGTATGCCATACTACAGTCCTTAATTTAGTTTGTTAATAACTTGTCTGTTTGTAATATTTCCCCTTTTTTATTCCATTTCAGTTATACATTTGCTCAGCAAATCAAAACTGCTGAACCATCAGGGCATTCTATTACAGTTACATGCACACACACACACAAATACACACATACATATATTTTTTAATGACCACAGCAGTTTTTATTGGTATACATGCTGTGCACTTTAAAATATTTACAAAGTCATGCTTAGTATAGATTTTGTAGAGCTTTTTGATTCCCCAAATTAGGTCAGGCATGTGTGTCTTTGTATTAAACCAATCCTGAATTTCCCCACAGATGTCCTCTCCTTCTTCAGTCTTGACAAGCCACATATAGTTTTAGTCTCTGATTGTGCTGGTGCAACTTCCAACCCTATAGGAACTTTGGGATTACCTTATCAAAGGGACTACTTTTCCCAGTACTTTTCCTCCTGTGTACTGAAGCAATGTGGTTCTGTATAATGCAATTTGAATACAAAGGTGTACTTAATATTTAACATTTAGAGTTAAGCTTTTGTGAAAAAAAAAACACTTATGTAAGAAGTGAACAATTAAAATAGTATTAAAAAGTCAAAAGGGGTTATTTTCTAAAGGAACAAAGTTTTATGGTGCAATTGCAAAATCTGCTGAATTCTTTCATAACAAAATGTCTTTATATATATTTATATATATCCAAATTTATCAAAGTAAAGGGATTAACTTTCTTTCAGAGCTTCAATTGATCACTCCCAGTCCCTCTTTTAATTTCCTACTTGCATAATAAGTGTTCAGTCAATTTTAGTAAGTGTTGAACAAATTTGAATTAAAGAAACAAAAACATAAGTGCAAACAGACAAAAAAAAAACTGGTTAGCTGAAACCTAACTTGTGTGTGTTTTTATTTTTGGTTTGATTGTTATTTTTCAGATTCATTGTTCTAGTGTCTCTCAGATGTGTTCTGTGAGATCAACATCAGGACTGTGAGCAGGCAATGGAGATATTGCAAGGCTAATATCTTTATAGCTGAGTTTTACATTCACTCAGGGTCTGATCCTGTTTTGTAGATGTACTGGCTTTCAACAATGCTGGCAGTCCACTGCTGTCCAAAAAATCACATGTCTTGGCAGTCATGCTTCCCAGAAAAGGACATGAAAACTATTACAAGAACCCCAACAATGAACCTATAATAACCTCCAAATAGCAAATGTCCTCTAATATCATCCATTACCAGCAGAGGGAAGTTTTTCCCATTACTATTGATGTAGGGGGGTGAAAAGATTTTTGTAAACAATTGAAATTTTTGCTAAAGTATTTAATATCTTGTCTGCAAGCTATTGTTTTTGCATCAAAGCCCATTCTATTGCTTATGGTTGATTTTAAAGACTAAGTTTTTCTACAACTTGTTTTGTTTTTTTCAGTCCAAACGGTTAAGAAGACAAGAACTCTTTTCCAAAGAAGGCCTGACATGGAAAACGATTGTGCAGTTTGTCCACCAGCATTTAGAGAAGAAAGAACAACAAGCTGCCAGTGAGGATTTGAAACGTGTGCTGCAGGCAGCAAGACAGATAGGTAATTGCTTTATTCCCTTAAAAGCTAAATACCAGTACCTTTTTATACTGTACTCTTTGCCCTGCTGTCTGAAGAAAGATGCTCTCTGGGGTTAAGAATTACATCAAGGTTAAGCAGTTTTATTGAATACATTAAAAGTCTTATTGCTCTACCTCTTTTCCAAATAAGAGCATTTGCATTTTCATAAATCATCCAAAATTGGGCTTTGGATAGCACACAAGAACATTGAATCTTAAACCTACAATGAACGTCGATACATCAGTGCTGATATTTAGAGTAAGCAGAGTCCATAAGGTTTTAAGCTGTATATATTATATATTTTGATGATGATTATTATTATTATTATTATTATTATTATTATTATTATATTGACAACATTACAAGCACGTTAACATTTCTTGTCATTGAGTTTACACCATGCAGGTTCAGATGGCTTTCTTAAATATAAATATCAACCTAATGAATTGTCCTGCATGGAGCTGTAAACATACATGCTCCTGGAGTAATCATAAGCACAGAATGCCTTTCACTTGAGTGGTCTTTTCTCAAAAAATATGATTTGGTCTGTGATAACCTGTTTAATTGGGTGTTTGTTTCCTCCTTTAAATGTGGAAACTAAAACGAGTTATTTCTTTATACCCACCCAGTTTGGAATTGCCAATTACCATCAATTTGTCTCAATGCTAGATCTCCCATACCAACACAGGTGGGATGTAGGCAGCTTACATGGTTTACTGAAACATGTGCTACCAAGCCTTCTGCTTCTTTTCACACTGAAAGTCCCCAGATTGTACAGCGTGGGGAGGAGAAATGCACTTCTCAAGGATAATACTGTGGGATTACAGTTGCCTAGTCAGGTACTATAGAGGAGTTGCTGTTGCGTGACAGGTCGAGGAAGCCCTGGCTGAATCGAGCCCATCCAACCCTGGTAGCACTGGATATATTGCGTACAACCATATGGGGAGTCCTGGTCATAGTCATCTATGATGCAGGTTAGATTCAGATCAGTGCTGTCTGAACTGTAGGGTTCAACCTGGGCTCTGAGCAGAAAGTTTTACTAGTTCCGCAAAGTCAGAGCTTAGTTTCAATTAATGTTGTTCCCCCATGTCTTAAGCAGCACTGACACGAGCTACGTGGTCAACACTTTCTGAGAACACTTTGCTGAAAAGTCAGCCATGATCCTCAGGCATATTACAGCTAAAACTGACATAGCATGCTTGGTGCTATAACTGATTAGTTGCAGATTGACATCCACATACAGTGCATCCGGAAAGTATTCACAGCGCGTCACTTTTTCCACATTTTGTTATGTTACAGCCTTATTCCAAAATGGATTAAATTCATTATTTTCCTAAAAATTCTACAAACAATACCCCATAATGACAACGTGAAAGAAGTCTTTTTGAAATCTTTGCAAATGTATTAAAAATAAAAAACAAGAAAAGCACATGTACATAAGTATTCACAGCCTTTGCTCAATACTTTGTTGAAGCGCCTTTGGCACCAATTACAGCCTCAAGTCTTTTTGATTATGATGCTACAAGCTTGGCACACCTATTTTTGGGCAGTTTCTCACATTCTTCTTTGCAGGACCTCTCAAACTCCATCAGGTTGGATGGGGAGCATCGGTGCACAGCCATTTTCAGATCTCTCCAGAGATGTTCAATTGGGTTCAAGTCTGGGCTCTGGCTGGGCCACTCAAGGGCATTCACAGAGTTGTCCTGTAGCCACTCCTTTGTTATCTTGGCTGTGTGCTTAGGGTCATTGTCCTGTTGGAAGATGAACCTTCTCCCCAGTCTGAGGTCCAGAGCTATGGAGTGCTGCAGAGATGGTTGTTCTTCTGGAAGGTTCTCCTCTCTCCACAGAGACACGCTGGAGCTCTGTCAGAGTGACCGTCGGGTTCTTGGTCACCTCCCTGACTAAGGCCCTTCTCCCCCGATCGCTCAGTTTGGCCGGGCGGCCAGCTCTAGGAAGAGTCCTGGTGGTTCCAATCTTCTTCCATTTATGGATGATGGAGGCAACTGTGCTCATTGGGACCTTCAATGCTGTAGAATTTTTTCTGTACCCTTCCCCAGATCTGTGCCTCGATACAATCCTGTCTCGGGGTTCTACAGACAATTCCTTGGACTTCATGGCTTGGTTTGTGCTCTGACATGTACTGTTAACTGTGGGACCTTATATAGACAGGTGTGTGCCTTTCCAAATCATGTCCAATCAACTGAATTTACCAGAGGTGGACTCCAATCAAGTTGTAGAAACATCTCAAGGATGATCAGTGGAAACAGGATACACCTGAGTTCAATTTTGAGTGTCATATCAAAGGCTGTGAATACTTATGTACATGTGCTTTTTTTGTTTTTTATTTTTAATACATTTGCAAAGATTTCAAACAGACTTCTTTCACGTTGTCACTAAGGGGTATTGTTTGTAGAATTTTGAGGAAAATAATGAATTTAACCCATTTTGGAATAAGGCTGTAACATAACAAAATGTGGAAAAAGTGAAGCGCTGTGAATACTTTCCGGATGCACTGTAACTGGGGACAATATAGCGTATACACTCAGTGCTTCATATCAATTGTTACAGCGTATTATTTATCTTGTAACCAAAATATAGCCCTCATTTTGTTCGACAGCAGTGCGCCTCGATAATGTAACATTTTTTGCCCATTGCTGTGCTGCTGGCTGTGGAGTCTTGTTTTGCAATACTGAAACAAAATGTTTTATTGAGAGCACTTGCATTTGCACATATTAATTTGAGCTTTTGTGGGAGCAGTGCTGCAATGAAAATGTGAGACTAAAGCCCCTTTCACAGTAAAATACCAGAAAAATGCAGACAAAGTTTGCCTGCTTTTTTCCTATTGCACCACCATTCACACTGGCTTTGAATGCCGGCAAAATGCAAGGCATGTACCCTTTCATACAGAAAACGGAGAATGAGCTTTGTAGCCTTGGACATGAGATGCAGTAGAAGCATGTGGATTCGGGAGAGGAGACACGGACTGATATTCTGGATGTGTTTGTAAAAGTTCGATCATTTCCCTGTTTTGCCAGTTTCCATCCATTGTTTTTACTGGGCTATTGGTTCTAAGAAAGTTGCCGGTTCGGTTCGTACTCAGCATCAGGGCTCTTGAAAACAACAAATAGCCAGGAGGGAAACGCAGACTACACATCAATCTAGGGTACGTTTTTGAGATCATTTGAACTAGTGAACCGAGACTTGGCTCTCGGTTCATGATAGCGTAATGAGAGTCATTGTGTGGGGTCTTGACATATACTGCAGCAAGATTAAATCAACTAAAATAAAAAACATGACATTACATTGTGTAGATATCTATATCTACCAAAAGTCTGTGTGTGCAGATCTGCAATAGATTGATTGCTCAAAACAACTTATTTTATTTTTCATTTTTCATTGTTTGACATTACTGCCTTTAAATAAAATAATTTGAGTACTGTTATTGTACACAACAATGCACTCTAACACATTTGCCTATGTATAGATGATTTATTGGTAGGCTATGTAACATATGTGTGACAATAGTTAGCATTATATACTAATGATTTTACACTGGAAGCAGGCATCACGATGCAGTATCGACCCTTCTGAAGCACAGAGTATCGATACAATGGTTTGAAGCCCTGCGACACCTTGCCAGAAACCACACTAGCAACTGAGAGTGTCTAATTGGTTTGGAATATGTGTTGTTGTATCAGACCCCCATAATGCTTAAAAGAGGTCTGAACCACCTCAGATCCGAGGGTTATGGAGAGGAGACAGATTTGCAGACAATACAGAATACATTTATTGAGAGAGAAAGAGACAGAGGGATATATCTAGAAAGATGTAGAGAGAGTGATAGAAAAGCGAGTTAGATAGAAATATAGATTTAGAGAGAGTTATAAAGACATACAGTGAGGGAAAAAAGTATTTGATCCCCTGCTGATTCTGTACGTTTGCCCACTGACAAAGAAATGATCAGTCTATAATTTTAATGGTAGGTGTATTTTAACAGTGAGAGACAGAATAACAACAAAAAAATCCAGAAAAACGCATTTCAAAAAAGTTATACATTGATTTGCATGTTAATGAGGGAAATTTGATCCCCTATCAATCAGCAAGATTTCTGGCTCCCAGGTGTCTTTTATACAGGTAATGAGCTGAGATTAGGAGCTCTCTCTTAAAGGGAATGCTCCTAATCTCAGCTCGATACCTGTATAAATGACACCTGTCCACAGAAGCAATCAATCAATCAGATTCCAACCTCTCCACCATGGCCAAGACCAAAGAGCTGTCCAAGGATGTCAGGGACAAGATTGTAGACCTACACAAGGCTGGAATGGGCTACAAGACCATCGCCAAGCAGCTTGGTGAGAAGGTTACAACAGTTGGTGCGATTATTCGCAAATGGAAGAAACACAAAATAACTGTCAGTCTCCCTCGGTCTGGGGCTCCATTCAAGATCTCACCTCGTGGAGTTTCAATGATCATGAGAACGGTGAGGAATCAGCCCAGAACTACACGGCAGGATCTTGTTAATGATTTCAAGGCAGCTGGGACCATAGTCACCAAGAAAACAATTGGTAACTCACTACGCCGTGAAGGACTGAAACCCTGCAGCGCCCGCAAGGTCCCCCTGCTCAAGAAAGCACATCTGAATGATTCAGAGGAGAACTGGGTGAAAGTGTTGTGGTCAGATGAGACCAAAATCGAGCTCTTTGGCATCAACTCAACTTGTCGTGTTTGGAGGAGGAGGAATGACCCCAAGAACACCATCCCCACCGTCAAACATGGAGGTGGAAACATTATGCTTTGGGGGTGTTTTTCTGCTAAGGGGACAGGACAACTGCACCGCATCAAAGGGACGATGGACGGGGCCATGAACCGTCAAATCTTGGGTGAGAACCTCCTTCCCTCAGCCAGGGCATTGAAAATAGGTCGTGGATGGGTATTCCAGCATGACAATGACCCAAAACACACAGCCAAGGCAACAAAGGAGTGGCTCAAGAAGAAGCACATTAAGGTCCTGGAGTGGCCTAGCCAAGTCTCCAGACCTTAATCCCATAGAAAATCTGTGGAGGGAGCTGAAGGTTCGAGTTGCCAAACGTCAGCCTCGAAACCTTAATGACTTGGAGAGGATCTGCAAAGAGGAGTGGGACAAAATCCCTCCTGAGATGTGTGCAAACCTGGTGGCCAACTACAAGAAACGTCTGACCTCTGTGATTGCCAACAAGGGTTTTGCCACCAAGTACTAAGTCGAAGGGGTCAAATACTTATTTCCTTCATTAACATGCAAATCAATTTATAACTTTTTTGTAATGCGATTTTCTGGATTTTTTTGTTGTTATTCTGTCTCTCACTGTTAAATTACACCTACCATTAAAATTATAGACTGAACATTTCTTTGTCAGTGGGCAAACGTACAGAATCAGCAGGGGATCAAATACTTTTTTCCCTCACTATAGATTTAGCGATAGATAGATAGATATTGTGGTAGAGTCAAGCCAGTACCCCCCTCTGCGCCATGGGATGTTTGAAAAAATAAGCCTATATGGAGCTCCCTGCACGGTATTCGAATCGTTAACCTCAGGCGCTCGAAGCACCTCAATACTGTGTTTTAATACTATGACATAATATTACTTATACCTTGGTGACACAGCAATATTTATGATTGCATATTTGTGGACATGTACACATCGACAGATTATTTTCACATAAGGTTTATTGAGCCATAGATCACAGATGGGTTCATTTGTATATTGTCTTGCTTGTGTGTTGAGCACTGTTGCCTTTTGAATCACTCAATACAGTTCGCAATACCATGTATTGACCAGCTGATGACACTATGGAGAGAGTGTATCGGGTGCTTCGAAGCAGTGAACCTTTTTCGATACGATTGTTTGATAGATGGTTCAATGCTTCGGAAAGCTTTGTTTCCCCCATCACTATTATGTACATCACCAAACTGTTGGTTCATCAATTACACACACCATTGCTGCAACTGCATTATTTTCAACCTCAGCCGCTTTTGTGTTATGATCACGGTCACACATTCTTGGTCAAAGGTGGCTTTACCTGGTTGTGGTGTTGTCAAACGTCAAAACGTACCCCTGTTCTGATTGGTTACTCCAGTTAGTTAACCTACTGCATCGACAACACAAGGACGTGACGTGTCATTTGCTGGCAATCGCTTTATTCACAAATTTGCTACCATTTTGACCAGGTCCTGAGGTGGAAAATTCCTGGTGTTGATATGTCGACTTGGACCCTTTTACACAGACCTTGCCGGCAACAAAATGCAAGAGAAAAGGCTGCAAAGTTGTCTGTGTGAGTGGGGCTTGTGTTGCTGCGTGCTACAGTCACCTGAGTGAATCGGGTAACTGCTTTAAATCCATTGTCCTTTTCAAGCTTCAGTATTTGTGCAAAGCAAGTCATATCATACCCAAGAAAAAAAAAAAAAAAAAAAAAAAAAAATATATATATATATATACACTCACCTAAAGGATTATTAGGAACACCTGTTCAATTTCTCAGTAATGCAATTATCTAACCAACCAATCACATGGCAGTTGCTTCAATGCATTTAGGGGTGTGGTCCTGGTCAAGACAATCTCCTGAACTCCAAACTGAATGTCTGAATGGGAAAGAAAGGTGATTTAAGCAATTTTGAGCGTGGCATGGTTGTTGGTGCCAGACGGGCCGGTCTGAGTATTTCACAATCTGCTCAGTTACTGGGATTTTCACGCACAACCATTTCTAGGGTTTACAAAGAATGGTGTGAAAAGGGAAAAACATCCAGTATGCGGCAGTCCTGTGGGCGAAAATGCCTTGTTTATGCTAGAGGTCAGAGGAGAATGGGCCGACTGATTCAAGCTGATAGAAGAGCAACTTTGACTGAAATAACCACTCGTTACAACCGAGGTATTCAGCAAAGCATTTGTGAAGCCACAACACATACAATCTTGAGGCGGATGGGCTACAACAGCAGAAGACCCCACCGGGTACCACTCATCTCCACTACAGATAGGAAAAAGAGGCTACAATTTGCACAAGCTCACCAAAATTGGACAGTTGAAGACTGGAAAAATGTTGCCTGGTCTGATGAGTCTCAATTTCTGTTGAGACATTCAGATGGTCAGAATTTGGCGTAAACAGAATGAGAACATGGATCCATCATGCCTTGTTACCACTGTGCAGGCTGGTGGTGGTGGTGTAATGGAGTGGGGGATGTTTTCTTGGCACACTTTAGGCCCCTTAGTGCCAATTGGGCATCGTTTAAATGCCACGGCCTACCTGAGCATTGTTTCTGACCATGTCCATCCCTTTATGACCACCATGTACCCATCCTCTGATGGCTACTTCCAGCAGGATATGCACCATGTCACAAAGGTCGAATCATTTCAAATTGGTTTCTTGAACATGACAATGAGTTCACTGTACTAAACTGGCCCCCACAGTCACCAGATCTCAACCCAATAGAGCATCTTTGGGATGTGGTGGAACGGGAGCTTCGTGCCCTGGATGTGCATCCTACAAATCTCCATCAACTGCAAGATGCTATCCTATCAATATGGGCCAACATTTCTAAAGAATGCTTTCAGCACCTTGTTGAATCAATGCCACGTAGAATTAAGGCAGTTCTGAAGGCGAAAGGGGGTCAAACACAGTATTAGTATGGTGTTCCTAATAATCCTTTAGGTGAGTGTATATATATATATATTTTTTTTCAATATTCGTGTTTTGGCATCATGTTCAGAAACCATTGACATGAACAGGGTTTTCCAGTTCTCCTTTTTGTCATTCCGCTCTTTGTTGAGTAGCAAACACTTTCATGTGCTTTATCCAGTTTTCTGAAGAATAATGGCATGTTTCAGTTATGTATGATTTAGTAAGAATCTAAGACCAGCCGTTGTGGGAAGCACTTGATTGATGCACCACAGTCTGTATATGTCCTCACTATTTTTGGTTTTAATATACATTTTTAATATACAGTTTATAACTAGTTGTTTTAAGTAGATAGCGTCTACTTAGTAGCGTCTGGCAGCTTTGTTTTTCTACTTGCTTAATCGATGCAACTTGCCAGCAAAAAGACATATTCATAAAATAAGCATTATTTTTTGAAGGATCCAACCACTATATACACAGAGTATTTTGAGGTGAGTATAATGGGACACTTTAAGCCATTTCCTGTTTCCAGGGAAATAGAATTATTGTGAATCTCGTAAACCATTACCAGAGTAAAAAGTTTCTTGCAGATTTCATGTTGGCATCTTCCATCATCCCATTTGGAAATTGCATGTCCAGAGTCTATCAGTTCTTGTCAACCTTCTCTTCATTGGATTGCTAAGGTCTCCTCTGCCTGTTTTTGTTTTTAAATCTGACATTTATTTACCTATTATGTGACTAGAATGCTTAGGTTTTAGTTTTCCAACTGGATTATGAAGACCAGTATATTTATTATTTACTTTAAAACATCAAATGTACATGTCCATATTAGTTTTTTGCAAATAACAAATTAATTAACCATAATATCCAGAGTTTTGTAGTGTCATAGCAGTTCTGCATTTATTGTGTGCTAATTAGATAATTACCACATGAGGATTAATTAGGTAATTACTGCCAGTTATGCTTAATCTAAAAAATAAAATAAATTTGATGAATGTCATTGGCTTTTGTTTGTAGTTATCTAACTAAATAACTGTTGTTTGCAATTATCTAAATAACTAATGCACTGAGTACTAATCTTCTCATCCCAAAGACATTTTGGATGTAGGATTGTCACAATACTAGAATTTTGAACTTCGATACGATACCAGTTCAATTTCATGATACTTGATTCTCGATAGCGCACACAAAAATAAAATCTGCACACACAACATACATTAGCATTCCTTTCATAAGGATACATAATCTTCACTCCAGAACAGTAAACATAAGTATCATACTATTAAGGAAACTTTCCAGAATTCATTAACCATTCAAACATTTTCTTTAGAATAATAGAGTGCATGTAGCTAATGTACAGTACTGTGCAAAAGATTTAGGCAGGTGTGAAAAAATGCTGTAAAGTAAGAATGCTTTCAAAAATAGATGTTAATAGATTATATTTATCATTTAACAAAATGCAAAGTGAGTGAACAGAAGAAAAATCTACATCAAATCAATATTTGATGTGACCACCCTTTCCCTTCAAACTAACATCAATTCTAGGTACACTTGCACACAGTTTTTGAAGGAACTCGGCAGGTAGGTTGGCCCAAACATCTTGGAGAACTAACCACAGTTCTTCTGTGGATTTAGGCAGCCTCAGTTGCTTCTCTCTCTTCATGTAATCCCAGACAGACTCGATGATGTTGAGATGAGGGATCTGTGGGGGCCATACCATCACTTCCAGGACTCCTTGTTCTTCTTTATTCTTGATTCTGATCAAATCCCCAACTCTGTTTGCAGAAATGCAGCCCCAAACTTGCTTCACTGTTGCAGATACTCATTCGTGTACCGCTCTCCAGCCCTTTAGCGAACAAACTGCCTTCTGCTACAGCCAAATATTTCACATTTTGACTCATCAGCCATTTTTCTGCACCCAAGTTCCTGTGTTTTCATGCATAGTTGAGTCGCTTGGCCTTGGAGGTATGGCCTCATCGGAGGTATGGCTTTTTGGCCGCAAGTCTTCCATGAAGGCCACTTCTGACCAGACTTCTCCGCACAGTAGATGGGTGAACCAGGGTCCCACTGTTTTCTGCCAATTCTGAGCTGATGGCACTGCCGGACATCTTCTGATTGCGAAGGGAAGTAAGCATGATGTGTCTTTCATCTGCTGCAGTAAGTTTCCTTGGCCGACCACTGCGTCTGCAGTCCTCAACGTTGGCCGTTTCTTTGTGCTTCTTCAAAAGAGCTTGGACAGCACATCTGGAGACCCCTGTCTGCCTTGAAATTTCTGCCTGGGAGACACCTCACTGATGCAGTATAACTACCTTGTTGTGTCTTGTTGCTGTGCTCAGTCTTGCCATGGTGTATGACTTTTGACAGTAAACTGTCTTCAGCAACCTCACCTTGTTAGCTGAGTTTGGCTGTTCCTCACCCAGTTTTATATGATTGTGTTTCAACCTACATATTGAATTGATGATCATTAGCACCTGTTTGGTATAATTGTTTAATCAGACACCTGACTATATTCCTACAAAATCCCTGACTGTGTGCAAGTGTACCTAGAAGAATTTATGCTGTTTTGAAGGCAAAGGGTGGTCACACCAAATATAAAGATTTTTCTTCTGTTCACTCACTTTGCATTTAGTTAATTGATAAATATAATCTATTACCATGTCTATTTTTGAAAGTATTCTTACTTTACAGCATTTTTGCACACCTGCCTAAAATTTTGCACAGTACTGTATATTTTGGTAATTTCTTTGGCCAACATAACACAGAGCATTCCGTGACTGGTTTAATGTGGCTTGTTGTTTTATGTTTTACTGCATTATTATTGCATAGATTTATAATATATTGAAAATGTGTTCCATATGGAAATTTAATGTCTTTTTATTGGATATACAGAACATGCATGTAACACATGTCATTGTACAGACCAAAGCATTATATAGTAAGTAACAGGCAAATATATCATCCCATGCTTGCTACACATTGTTGGGCCATAGTTGATCTGTTAAACATTATTAATACTCGGTATAGTATAATTAATTTATACTGTTTAACTTACGTTTTAATAGATAAAGCCATGTCTATGGAGCATTATAAGGGTAAAAAGTAAATTAATAAATTAGTTAGTCAATTCGTAAATTAATAAATTAATTAGTCAGTTGATTAAATTCATAAATTCATTCGTCAATTCGTACATTCCTTAATTTATTTATTGTGCTGTTTGCCAAGTGATCTTTCAATTTCATTTGGCAATCAAACTTCTTTTTAATGCTTGTCAATCGCAGGAGGGCAGGTCCAATCGATGGTGCTGTAATTGTGTAGTGGGGCTTCTGTGCTGGTGGGGATGGACGACTAGTTTTGAGAATGTTTCACAGAGTCCGTTTTGACCTGTGATAAGTACTTAAAATTCTCGAGTGCTGTATTATGAATGTCTTAAAAGCATTTTTTTCAATGTATACATTTATTGATTGACTCGCCTGGAGTCCTTGTCTTTGGCTGCAATGCTGCAATCTTTGCTTTCGCCACCAGTTTCTTTGCTTCGATTTTTTTTATTTTCGTTTACGAGTTTTGGCACTGTTTTGCCGTGAAGGCGGGATTTACAGGGAGGTGTGGATCATGGGTCTCCATTGGGCCAGCAGGTTGGAGTGACAGTTCTTCCTAACCCATTTAGTGATCAGAATGGTCTGGTTGGCGTTGGAATTCATGGTTCTGGTCTGACAGTCACCACTCTTCAACACATCTTTGACTTTAACACTGACTGACCCATAGACTGAGTGGGTGCAACTACATGGCTTCGGAATTGAATTATAAACAAATTATGTCGCTTTCTAAACATTACATGTGTTTATTTTATACAGCCTTTATTCTCATCTTTATCAATGGAGCCAGTAATTTTCTAGGTGACTGTGCATATGTATATATATGTGTGTATGCGTCCATGTGTGTATGTATATGTGTGTGTGTGTTTCTTACCTAAACATAAACTGGGACATCACATGCTCATCACATTTGCCTCTTGCAAAATGACGTGAGCTCCATCAGTCTGGCAGTGTGTTATCTGAGGAGCTGAATTAAAGTGCTTGTGCAGGTTAAATTAATATAAACATGATATTAAACATGCTACTGTGCACGTAGCAGGTGAATCCTGTGTTTTGTTTCAGTGCTGTTTGGTATGGGCTCAAATGGCGGTGGGATCCAGTGATTGTCCAGCTTTTGAATGCAGGTCTCTGCACACAAGGTGTTTAAGGAGTCGCTGAATCGGCGCTGCTGTTGAAACTGAGACAATCGATTCTCATCCCACACAGAGATCACCAGACCAGCCCACCCTGATCAATGATTGGGTTAGGAAGAACCGTCACTCAAAGCACCAAAACTCGTAAACGAAAAAAAACGAAAGCAAAGAGACTAGCGTAGAAAGCAAAGATCGCACCATCGCAACTATAGACAGTGACTCCAGGCGAGCGCGTCAGTGAAATGGACTCAATCAGTTCGAGTTTTGGTCTTGATTTAACATTATTTGCTTTCAAGTTTTTTTTTTTTGCTTTTGATATAATTTTTTTGTTTACAATTCTATACATTTTGCTTTCGATTGTTTTACCTGTTTAGAACTTCTAGTGTTAAGAGCTCACCAAATGTAATCAGTCCAATCAATACCAAAAATACTACAGAAAAGTGAAGCAATGTCTTGGCAAATTGTGATAATCCAGGCTTTCCTTTTGTTTGTCTACTGGAAATCTGTGAAATGACAGGGATTTATATCTGTCATGAAAGGAATCACTCACACTGCTAGAACATAACCATTGAGACACGTTTGTTTATCCCACTTCTGGAACTGATGCTTTCAGAGTCTCATTTTCGCTGGGACCGTGAATAAAGTCCATTGGTTACAACATCTGCTGTCTCTTCTTTGTTTCCACCTGAGGTATATGGTGTCACTGTGTGGGGAAAAAAGCCTTTTTTTGTTAAGTGAAAGATGCAATGACACAATTTTCATTATACAAGTAGAGTGCTCCGATACTTCGATATTACCGAATGCATAGCTCAGAACCGTTTCTGAATTTTGGTATCGTGGTAGTATCGAATTATCTGTATTTCTGACAACCCTATTTGGATGTGCTGGACCTGGCCACCTAGGTACTTTTTAGTTTTTTTTATTTACAACAGGACTCTGCAAATTATTACTTATAATTGACTTTAAATCATCAGCAAATGTTTGGTTTAAACACTGCTTTCATAGTGTTTGAGAACCATGATTCCTCAAAAAATCGAATTACCCAGATCACATCTACCTGTAGGTATTGTTGTTCAGTTCTAAATGGGTTTGCGTTTAGAGTTCAATACTTCAATCAGAAATCTGTATTAAAGCCTGCTGACTGGGGTTAAGGCTTTTTGTTGAAGAGAGCAGAATTTCTACTTCTATATGAGAAAGGAAACCAGTGAGACATGAATTGTAACAACATGATATTCAAGTGAACAAGTATGAGCTGTGATATCCAGGCAAGTAATAAAGTATTTTGTGATCCTGCCGTCTTTGTTCATATTATCTATAAAAGCAATAGATCATTTGAATAGAAACAACTTTGAAATATATAAAGGAAATATTAGAAAAGATCTGTAGATATATAATTTCTATGTTTATTTTAGTGTATTTAATCTGTTGTACATTGAGCTACAAAGCAGTGATCTCTGTTTTACTGCTTCAAATCCAGTCATACAGTCAGGGTTCATAATAGAATGTATATTTTACATTGGTATTGCAGCTACATCCACTGCATATAGTTCCTTTAAAGGTCAATGCATTTACAACATAAGTGCTTCTTACTCTCGGCATTATTGAAAAGCATTGTTCTTAGGACCATAGACTGTATGGCTTTTTCTATATCTGAAGAAACAGCTCTGTTTAATATTCTGGTCATTCACATAATTTAAGCTAAATGAAATATTCTGCAACAGTAACTTCCAAAATATGTTGTTCTTTGCTAGGCCTTTAAGGGCCAGGGGGAAGGTTCACAATTCAATCCACCTGACTAGAGGATGGGTAACGTCTTCTTTCATGTCTTTGTGTGAAGTGATCATTGCAATGTTCTCCTTGTTTTGAAATTGAACATTTTAACTAAGATCTCTCCTAGACTATGAATACTAAAGAATGGAAAGAAAATACTTTGCTTCTATACAATTTCACTCATTTGCTGCTACCCATATGAACATTCCTACATAGCTCTGTACCTGATGCACTGCAATGAAGGATTGGGTAAACAGACTGTGGCCTGGTTACGATCATGTCCTACACACTATATATTTACTCTGGCTAATCTAGAAGGGGCACATGAGCAAAACAAAAGAAGCAACTGAAATATTGCAAATTAAGGCAGATTATTATCATCATCATCATCATTTTACCAGTGAACAGACAGTGATCTGAAGATTTCGCCCAACTTAATTTGTTTTTTGAGGGTTAGATATTTGTAGGACAGAATCACCATCCTGTAGTTAAATAAAATAAGTGTTTTATATTATGGTAATTGTAAGATTTGGGATAGTTCTGAAGCGTCTGACATTAAGAACGTCACACTCCATCTTATTTTCTCCTCCTTTCATATGTGAATAATAGAAGAATTGTTTGAAGAAAGTTACATGCTTTATTTAGGTAATAAACACTAGAATAAGGCACTACCCTACTGTGTTCCTGGCTTTTGTTAATGATACAAATGGTAATGAGATGCAGCAAAATCAACATTTCATGTCGTTTCCTTAGTCTGGAATATTAAACAGCTCTTTCCAAAGACACGGGCCTTTCTCCAGCTTCTTCTGATTTAGTGGTGTGTTTTAGGCTCTGACACTGAGTCCAAATTAACTGGTTTTGCAAAAAAAGTCAACAAAACCAAAACATGTACCAAGTTACTTACATAGGCTATACCATTTAATTGTTTACCACTCTGTTGTTCTGGCTAGACTTCAGTAATGCACTGATTTTAATTATATATGAATGTTAATGTAACATACTGCCCTCAAAGACAATGTCACAAAGTAAACCTGTTGACTATTAAACCGAGGAAAATAATTTTAATTGGTTTAAATCTGTTTCATTTGTTTGTTTCGTTTTTTTTGTTTAAGTTCTCCAGCCACTTTAACAATTTTTATTTAATTGGACAATTAGCTTTGATTCTCATTATAATTTTTTCTCTTAGTTTTCTTATTCTTTGTAAATTTACATGAGATACAGGATTCACTATATTTACCCAAGAATATGATTGTGTTGTTTTGCTCATCTTTTATATTGGCTGAAAAAGTGCATTTGCTCTGATGACCTGCAGGAGGGAAAATCCCCCTATATAGTCATCTATTTATTTTGAATTACATTTTACAATAAACAATATTTCGGGCTGTTCAATTAAACTATATTTTTGTTCACTATTTTGTTTATATATACATGAACACTTAGTGCCATATTTAAACAAAAAAAAAATAGTGTGAGCGAAAAGTAACTGATAGGAATCTCCTATGACTGCTTAAAATTGTCACCTGGAGGATAGAATTATGCAAGCGTACGTCTGTAATGCCAGCATGCACCCAAACAATGAACATACAGTGGGGGCAGTAAAATAACAACCAATAAACACTCTGTGACATTTCTTTTAAAGGGGCATAGCGCCTGTGTAAACAGAAAAGCATTTTGAAGTGTAAGATGGATGGAGAGAGAGAGAAAGACAGAGAATATAGTGCTAGCTGTAAAAAAACAAAACACATTTATAATGCTGTCTGACCTGTCTGGCACTTGAAGTAACTGCAGCCTTAATTACTGACTTCAACATCTGCTTCTCCCAAATGCTGTAATGTTTCCATTCTTTGGGTAATATCACATCCATTCCATATAGCTTTGCTACACATTACACAAGAAGCCAGAAACAAATTACTTAAATTTAAAGTGTACAGATTTGCCTGGTTTAATCCAACGTCTACCCATTTTTTTTCCCCCCAGATCATTAAAATAGACAAGGCTTTCTACTTTGAGAAAAATAAAAGTTTGCATAGCAAAATTCTATAATAACCAAATTATATAGTCCATTTTGTTTCACTGAATTAATCTGTATCTGTGAATTCCATCTTTATAGGTGTACTGTTATACAGTAAAATGTGGTTCATGCTTTTGAGTGGGTTGCAACAATAAAATACCCAGTTGCTTGGGGCAAAGTTGGCTGAGACAGGAATATGTATGACAGTCATCTGGTAATGACTTCAGTGAAATTATACTTATGATTATGACAAAGTAATTACAAGCCCTGTGGGGAATTTCACTAACAGGAAAATAAATCGGTCTGCCCTGAAACATGTAAACTTTCTGTTACGTACATTTATACAGAAATTCTCTTCAATATTATCATTATTAATTATTTTTAAATAGTCCTTCAAATAGAAATACACCAGCACCATACATAGCTATATTGTGAATAAAAGTATTACTTATTAAAAACTGTTGTTTGTACATTTTATTTATTTAAGTTTTTTTTTTTAATCTGGATGTGATTTTCTTTTACATATTGCCTATTTCCTTTTTTAAGCTGCTTACATAAGTTATATTAACAATTTATTTTTTGTTTTCTTTTTAGTGGGGACTGAATATGGGCAAGAGATGATTGAAAGTGCAGCGGTTTTTCTCTTCAAAACATTTTACAATCAGGATCAAGTTGGCCATGAGGAGACGCGAGCTATCAAGCAGATGTTTGGGCCTTTTCCTTCTTCCTGTGCGGATCTTTCTTGTGCTGCAGTGAACAGGGTTGTGTCTTTCTTTGATGAAACGCAGATTGATACATTTATCAAAGTTCACAGCTCCAGCCATTTGAAGGACCACGTTCCCTTTGGTAAAAATATCTCCTTCTCATTCGACACATATACGTTAGATTACTTTGACAATCTGCCAATGATCAATGATGATGAGAAGCTGCCAAAGGAATTTAGTTTAGACTTTGATAAATTTCTGAACAACCAGCAAGAAAACTTGAGGAACGGATCTGTTGACAGCACAGGATCCAAGCCTCATCAGAACACAGATGGTTCCTTTTTACGTCGCGAAGTGGAGCAGTATCTGTTACATGGGAATATAGGATCTTCCAGTGCCGAAGATCTCTGTACCACCCTATTTGAGATGCTGGCCTCACAGAAGACTGACGATGAACTTCAAAATGAGGTGAGCTTGAAAATTTAAAGTCAACTGTTTTTATTTTTCTGTATATTTGAGTCATTTGTTTAGTTGTTTTAATTATTTTTCTTCAACAATAATGCAATTTGAAGATTAGGTGCTATTACATCCTTCTCACATCCTTTTCTTTGAAGACATTGAGCTTCTGCTCAATACATCTGATCAACCAGTTATTTTACGTATAAGCTCGGTAATGTACATTCAAGATTTGTGGAGGTAGCAGACTTTTCAATGTTTCTTAAAAATGATCTTTTAGGATTTACCTCATTTTTGTATGACTGCAAGTCTTACTCATTAGGAATATAAATGCTGACATCTGCGCTCTCTTATAGGGCTACATGGAATTGAATCCAGTGGTGCAATTCTTGGGCTAAACAACCTAGAATTTTTTTTAAACCCTTTTATTAATATTTAAGGTTTTTGTTCAATACATCATTTTAAATGACTTTGAGTTTTTAGTTCCCACCAGAAGGACCATCAAACTTTCCTCCTGCTGCAGAGTTGATTAATTCTGACCCCGTGTCTTACATGGGATTTCAACAGTTGAATTCAGCTGATGTACAAATCTATATTAGATGTCTGCACAGGTACCTGGAAACCTGGGTCCCCCTGGGGTTATATTGTGCCTGAACTAAGATACTTTTTACTAATTGGTTCTCATTTATTAATTTGGGAATTTACTGAGAATGTTGAAAAATATGACACCGATAGTTATTATTAAAATATTTTCCTCTAACAACAGCAAGAAAACCAACCAAAAAAAGACGCTACTGTATTATTCTTAAGGCAAAGAAAATCGAGAACAACAACACTACTAAATTAACTATCGTGTATAACACTGTGTTTTGAAATCATTAGCCTGGATCTTGGCAGTAGGAAGAGTATCAGTGGAAATAAGAGAAACTTGAGGTATATAGTAGTTTTACAGTTCCTACTGTCATACTGTTACAGTGTTTCCAATGCAATTAGCCGCTTGCTTTTCTTGGCATGTTTGTCTGTTGTGTATGAAATGAAGAAACGCATTGTTGAACTTAAACCAGTATAGCTTTGCCAAAATATAGTAATCCTGACCTCTTGGAGAAAATTGTGTATTGTGATTGTTTATTTTAAACTAGTAGTTTTTTCACAAACTGAAACTGAATTATGGTACATAATCATAGTCATGTGATGTTTAGGAAATGCGTGTCTGAAACTAAATGAATCAATATAGGATTCTAGGTATTGTGAGTTTTAATGTTTTAGGTTGGATCCTTAAAACATTTCTGATTTTACTGAGAGTTAACAGGAAGAACAAATAGATTTAACTTGGTTATTTTGGTATATTGAAATAAGTCTGTAATTACTAAATAAGTACTGTAATACAATTATTTTCATGTGATAGTGAATAAATGGGCAAAGTGTAAATGTATAACATACTGTAGATATGGAGGTGATAGAAGGATGTCAGATTAGACAATAAACTAAACACTGAAATGTCTTTGCTTGAGTTTTATATAAAAAAAAAAGGTTTTCAGATGGTACAAACTGATTATTTCGAAAAAAAAACAAAACTAGGAGTAACCTATGCTGTTTAATGTGTTGTTTATAGTTAGGCTAATGTGGTAAGATTCTGATAGACCTTTGCTGCTTCAGTTTATTCTGGCCAAGGTTGTTTAAGGGTCATAGAGGAGAAATGTACCATTTAAGTGTAATGTAATTTTGTTTTGTTTTTGTCTGAGAACTGTATGGCTGACATTTATTGTTGCATGCTTTTCAGTGGCGAGACATTTTGTACGGCAGACAATGAGAGTGAGACAGGTAGAAAGATTATTTGTTCATTAGAGTTGATAAATGCTTAAAACTAATAAATGTGGTGCCCTTTCTAAAGACCAAAAACACCAATAGGTATTGCCATGTTATATTATAGGAGAATGAGATTAATAACAATCGGGCAAATATACAGTATCCATTATTTAAAGGTACTTAATTCACTTAGGCCCAATTTAACTGAGCTGAAACCAAGGTCATTCTACAGACTGATTAGTATAATTTATAAAGAGCTGACTGTTTGTTTCTTGCATTATGTGATTTACAGTATACAATGAATGCAAGCCACAATGCCCTCTATGCACACACAAAAAGTGGTACAAGGTATTAATTATGCTGATAATGAGATGTAGCCATTATAATTAGAGCCACATGAATGTTTTTGTAATGATCTGTTTTTAAATAATTTTATTTTTATTTTAATGGATATTGTTTTTATTTTACTTTCCATTGCTCTTATTTTATTTATATATATACATATTAATATAATAACTTGAATACATGAAACAGATACAGCCTGCACAATCAAAATAAACTGTATACTATGTATTTTCTGTCATTTATTAGCTGCAGTAAAGGTAGCCTTTTCCTGACTGAAAAAACTGTGTGCTTTAAAATAAACTGTAGGGACTATATTACCTGACTTTAGCAACACTTTCTTGAATATTAAAATGAAGAATGAAACACCTCAGCTCACCCTAAGTGTAACACTTCACAAAGGCTACTATCAAACAGCATTTATGTATCTCAATAAATGTAATCTTGTCTAATTTGGAGTTTCTACTGACAGAATCCATGTAAGACATGCATGATGAATACATATATATATATATATATATATATATATATATATATATATATATATATATATAGTCTTTTTAAATGAAGGCTCCTTGATCATTAATTTGCCTACCTATAGTAACAGTTTGGACAACTGTCTACAATTATGGATTATTTGCATTACAAGATTGCACTGTCTAATATATTTAAAATATGTTTCATAATTCTTTACTAATTATGACTGTTGTCAAGGGTTTGAAGGTTCTTTCAGCGTTGGGAGTGCTATTTTTGTAAGTGTAGTGGCGTATTTGTTGCACAGAGAGAAATTAAAGATCTTGAACATGTAAAAAGTAAATACATTCTTGTTTGTTTTCATATATTCGATTTGTGTAATATAAGCATTATTGCCCAGTAAATTGAACAGCTAGAGCCAGTGCATTTATAGTTGTTCCATTACTGTCTCATGACTCAATGTTAATTTCAGCCCCTGGAATCTATCACTTCAGTGGTTCCAATAAGAGTCTTCTAATGACTTGTCTTCAGTGTATAACTGTGAAATAAATGCTGAATTTAGCCACTGTTTTTGTAATGAAGCTATTCAATACTAGTAGGCCACTTTATTTTTTATATTTATTTCATTACTAAATTCATAATTTACAGGGTTTTATTGAAAGGGACAAACTCTGGTTAAGACAAACTTATTATTTGAGTTGTTGAAATTGATTATGAAATTCCCCAGATAAATTATTAATCGAAGACACGTTATTCAAGAGACTTGATGTGTGTGCTATTAAAAGACCTAATAGAAATATATGATCGGGCTATGAATTCAGATTCAGTTTGGTGTGAAAGAATTCCTGCTGAAAAATGTTATTTATTGATGCAGGTTTCACATTACGCTCTCCTGCTAGTGTGGGAGCTGCAAGACCTAAAATACATACTGCTTTAATGTCTTTCACGTATCTGACATTTGGTAGCAAACCTTTGCTACTGACATCTTCAGATGTAAGTTGCCCTTTGTACAGAACATACTACACATTTCTTACATTATGTGACTCGAAAGTAAACAAAGTTTAAAGGCATTTTATTTCATGACATCTGTTTCATTATACCTGGAAAAAATAATGTGGTGTATACCCACAGGTGGTCTCAGTTATGGGGTCACCTGGAAATTTTCTTGAATACAACTAAGAATCACCACAAAATGTTTTACATTGCTGAGGAGAAATCGGCTGCAAGGGGTTTGTTCCAATAGCATTTTATGAAAAAAAGTTTGGCATCATGGTATCCAACCATATTAGCCATCACAGCTCTCATATTCTGGAGATTATTATAACATTTTAAATTAAAAATAAAATATGTTAATATGTTAATGAATGTAATGCAGTACCCCACCATTCAGTCCAAATAAACTTCCAGAGCATATTTATGCTGGTTGCAGCTGGTCTTTTTTACCCACTTCATACTCTGTATTGTGTGCTCCACATTATTAATCCACATTATTCTTACTCAGGGTTATGGCATGACTGTAAAGACTGGAATAACACTATTTTTAGCATATCACCTGTGGGCCAGCAAAATCCACCCCCAGCCTTCACCTGCCACCTGCATGTGTCTTAGCCTGCACATGACATTGTGACACTGCCCTGCCTGTTATTCTTCCACACTGTTTCCTCGTGGAACTAAAATGGTCAATCATTGTTTCATATGTCCATAACACTCTTTGCCATGTGTCTCTGGAGGGATCTATTTAGAGTGCATTGTAAGTGCTGTTGGTTGTTTACAAGTCTAAACAGATGAGTTTGGAGCTCTACTGTATTGATCATTCAAGCAGAGATTTGAATCACGTCCATCAATATAGTGATGTTTGAATTGGAAACGAGTCGACTTCTGTTTAATAAATGATTTGACTTCTAAAGAATTGTGCACTGCACTCTGTGATATAAAAACTTTTATTGACATTTCTTTGTTTATTTTTCAGAATATTGTTTATTAATATTATTTTACAAACACGACATGGGTTGAAATTTTTCAAGAAAAGAATCCACAAATTAGTGAATAAAAAGAGTAATCATATCAAATAATATAAAGGTATATTGAGAAGATCAGAATAGTGCACAAGTCTGATCTATAGAGATGTGTCATCAGTAGGTAGTGAAAGTAAGAGCCTATTCAATCCTAATGCTCATGGACAGCTCATTCCACACTGTGTGGCAAGAGAGGAGATGGTGTGAGCGCAGGGTGTTGAGGGCAAAGGGTAATTATGGATACATGATCATTATGTCTTATCTGCTTTGTTTAAGTCACGGTACATTCTTAAGTGTCCTAACCTGTCTACTCGACAAGAGGAAAATAGGAAAGTGTAGAATAAGTCAGCAGCTGATTTCATTTCCACAACATTTCACACAACCATTTTCTGGGGAAAGATGACGATGATTTTTAGTAGTATTTTGTGTTTTGTGGAATGCAGTGAGCATTTTAGTGGCATAACAAGATTCAAGCCAAACAAAAACAGAATAGTAATTGAGGTTTCACTGTTGACCCAACACTTTCACACAGAGAATGACTGTGACTGTTTGTGTGAATCTGGAACTTAACCAGATTGTAAAATAAATACATTCTGTTAATATAAATACCCCACAGCACATCCATACTGTATAATATGTTAATGTTTAGAAACCTATTTTTCATGAAAAAAACATAAACCTACCCAGCAAATCTGAGTGCATTTGATCAACTCTGAGCAATATCCTGAAAATACTGAACTGTTACTAAATGTTATTTCAACTGTTTCTGCATATCTTATTTTAATGGTGACTGCCTTCATATTGCATCTCCATACTGATCATTCTCAATGACGGCTGGCTGGCTTTATTTACTTATTTATTTATTTTTACTTTAATCCATGTGTTTTTAAATTCCCAACAGGATATGCAGGTACTTACAATAGCCAGAACTGTGAAAGCTCAATAATCTGTGTATTAAAGCTTTGGCATTTGATTTGGGAAGCTAAGCCTCTGATGTACCCTGTTTTTCAGCTGTTTGAGTTGCTGGGTCCTGAAGGGTTTGAACTCATAGAGAAACTGCTGCAGCGGAGGTCCGGGATTGTGGACTCATTCCTGGCCATACCAGCTGACATGAAGTTCAACTACCTTCAAGGTAATAAGCAGCACAGTAGACAGTTTGGTTCAATATACTGTACAACTGCACAAAACCCCTAAACAGTTAGAACAAAATCCAATTATAACTACATTACACTGTAAATATATATTGTTTTCCAAATTGGCCTTTATTCTTTAAATTTTGCAAAAGCAACGTAACCATTTATCAATCATACTTGTTCTACTCCTGTATAAACAATTGTGTTAGCGCCACATTTATTTTCAGTTTTAATAATGTGGTTCGGAATCAGTTAAGGATATACCCTTTGAACCCCTATAAGCAATTATTTGTTTTGTGTGTTTTATTTCCACTCTTTATTTTCATTGGAATTGTGTATATAACTAGAGACAGCTCATAAAATTGACATATTTACTCAACAGAAAATCTATACATTAAATAAGTCCTTACTGTAAAATCCATGAAAGTCTTGCATTTCTGAAGTTTTAGTGAGTATTGGTGAAAATATGCATTCCTTTCATGATTTAAAAATATAAATACATTGCTGGACATCTGAAACCTGTTCATTGATTTTATATATTTATTGAAAAAAGCAACCAGCTTTTGAGATTAAAATAAATGTGCATTAAATCTAGTACAAAAATACCTGTGAGGCATAAGACCTTCACCTATAGCCCCTGAGTAAATGATAGTCAATGGTATTTTGACTGAATGATAAAAGAAAGTTTTAACTGCGATACATATTTCAAAATACTTTCTGTTAAATTAGATTTTTCACTCATTATATAGAATTCTCTATTGTTTCATATTTTCAGGATTAGCTAAAGTGGGGAATCCTAAGCCAATAAATGTAACTTTGAAATAGTCAAATAGATTATTTTCTGTTAGGCTGCTGTAACTGAACATTCAATCAATTTTTTGGCACTCAACCTTTGTTTTAATTTTAAACCCTGTAGCTGGAAGGTTTTACATATCGGCCTACATAATGCAGTTAAGAATTGGAAATTATTGTATATAGTACTTTACTTTGCTGTGCACAAGTCATGTGGAAGATACGTTTACAAGTAGGGACATTTTAAAGTGCAAGAATAAGTAAGGAAATAATTAGAAACACCAGTAGGGAGCAGGTAAGTGTGAGTTAAAGAGTGCATTAAAGATTGAGTGCCATGTTGTCCAGGAAGGATGGGCTGAAGTACGTGCAGCCTGAGCTGGCATGTCTTCAACAGGCAGAAGGTAGTCAGGGACCGGGTGGTCCATCACTTGGGGGGCCATACTTCACAGGGAGCAGACTACTGGGAATACAGCCCCTCTCTCGTTGGGTATTAGTGTAGTGGTTTTAGTAAATCCCAGGATACACTGATGAAGAAGTAACAAGTTTATTACAGAAAACATAAATACAGGTTAACCCGGAGCCCTCCTCTCACATGAAGTGAAGAAAAGTTGAGTTGGAGAAGCCTTTTTGTATCTTCAGAGACAATGGGTTACAGTCTGTCAGAAGTGATCTCATTAAAATGCAGTTGTACAAAATAGTTTACCACATACATAATAATTAACACAGACCTAAGTTTGTTACTGTTGTAGAAGCGTTTGATGAGTTGATCGGTGATGGTCAGCATTCATAGGCAACAGATGTTTATCAAAGACATTGTTGTAAGTCCTTAACCAAATACCTGTGCCCCAAAACACACAAACTCTATACTGTTTGACTGTTTCAGCTGATTGAATATCCTAGAAGACAGTGGCTGAATGAAATCATGAGAAGACAATGCTTGATTGAAGTAACCCCTCGGACAGAAATGCATTAAGAACTAATAATTAAAGTAGCCCCCAGCACAGAGTAAATTCAAACTAATGATTACTTTATAGACCAGACTGAATTAGCAACATGAAACCATTAATAATATATATAGAATATCAAGGAAATAATACAAGTACATTTTCCCACTACATTAGAAAGGCAGTCCCAGCCCCACTCTCTGGCAAGACAGGCTGGTCCGTATTATGGAGTGGACTGAGACCATGGTGTTAGCAGCTCCATTTTCCAGCCAGCTGAGCCACCCAGTCCCCTGCTGTGTCACGCCTGCCCCTGGTCGGGTTCCAGAGAGGCTGGCAGTGTTTAGCAGCTGATTACTGCCTGGCAGTTCAAGTATTTTGGCAAGGCAGTAATGAGCTTGTCTGCAGTGCTGGCGGTCGAGGTTCGATTCCTGGCACAGACTGCCTTCTCATCCATTGCTACTATAGAAAATATACCTATAATATTTATTCAATGCAGAGAAACCGCAGTAGTGCATTGGGAGCAAGGAAAGTGAAAGTGGGGTGAGATTTATTTTTTCAGGGGTGGCAGGGGAGACGACTGGCACCTTTCTTCTTTAACTGCTGTATCTTTATTAAAAGGACATGAAGAAGCATGTCCTAAACTGTTAAGTTTAAAATCACAAAATTTACAACTGTGTGCTATAAAGATGACAGGTTTATCTCCGAGGTGTGTCCCTGTGCAGTTGGTATTCACATCATTAAAAAGTAGCACAAGGAGGATGGTGTTAGAGCTGACGCAGTCCAATCAGCCCATGTGTTATTTTCCGTTTTTTAATGCTGACTTATGTGTTCATGATTGGTTAAGCATCTCCATTAATTTTGCTGGAAACATGAAGTAATACAAGTACAAAGATGAATGCTCTTCTCAGTGTTTGATACTTTTGTATATTATTTTTACTGATAAGAATGATTTTCATCAGTATGTAAACGCATATATCAACACTACCGGTGAAGACATAATGCAACCCTGTTTTCCATTGTTGAATCTTATGCTCTGTCTAGCTCTCTGCTGTATTAGCTGTTTGAAAATTTTGTCTCGTAGTTGTTTTCTGCATTATTGTCAAATGGCTCAATATGTTGAAAGACCATTAACAAAAGCTGGTCTATTAGGTTCAGTTCAATTCTTCATTATTTCACCAGTAGAAAACCTATTGAGATTTGCAACTCATTGCAAAGGGTCTTGGAAGATGGCATTAGCACATATTCCCACTCTGTTACGGCCTTAATAGAAATAATAGCAAAGATAACAAACTGAAATAAAGACATTAAGTTTTAAGATAGGGGCAATTATAAACTAATATTAGACAAGTGGCTGTTTCATGCTCAAGTGCTGAATACATGGGCTCTATTTATTTTTGTATCCTTGTAGCTACAATTATTAAAGCTAAGATACTCTCTTTCTTTTTTTCCCTCTTTCTTGCTTTCTTTTTTAATTTACTTGAAGGGTGATGTATGCCTTAAACATGAAAAGGCTGTGAAAAGTCTTGGATATATTTAGAAAGATAAGGATGAGTAATATGCCATTGCTGAAACTGTCTTCATGTTGCTGTTAACTATAGTTCTAAAAATACAATTTATATCATAAAGGTTTGCAGAAACATTTTTTAAAAATGAAAGAGAAGTATAGAAGGGTTTAAATCATTTGAAGGCCCATTTTTTCACAAACACCTTTAACATTCAGATAAATAAGTTGCTGTTCACTTTCGGATTTATTTGGAAGTAATTTCTGTCATACTATTTAAACTCACTGCCATATTTTTAAACAGATTTTATTGTTTTTAAGAAATGTACCTGAATACATGTATTTTCACTCTTTATGGAACTGCCCTTTTCAAATTACATTTGATTGATCCTTCTGAATACCAGTAAGCACTTGTTCATCTTGGTTTTGTCAAAGCTTTCAGACAGGTCTACACGCTGCACTTGGACTCTGTCCTGTGAGCTTCATTTTTCTACAGCAGTTGAAGAAATAGTGCATGTGCTCACCTACACACATATAAACTTTGGAATTATTTACTTAGTTATCTCTGCAAACCCCCCTTCTCCTCCCAAGTAATTACTTGACTCTCTAACTGCCTCTTGTGCTAGGAGTAATTAATGTAGAGTTAAGAAAATGGCTGTGCACTGTCAGCCAAGTATGAAAAGCAGTGGCAGCGAGTTTAAATCAGAGGCGTAAGGAAATGTTTACATTCATTACTCCCACCTGAAGCTAAATTTGAATACTCACCAAATCCTACCACATGTTTTGCTTATTACATACAACAAACAAGGCTCAGGTCCAAGGTATGAATGGGGATGAGTAATTTGCATTAGAAATATATGAAAAACATGGAAAGGACCACATGATAGCCAATAAAGAATTATCCATCCATTAGACAACCTAATGCAAAACAGAAGAAAAATAAAAGTTAGCAAGAACTACTTTATTTTATTTATTTTTTCAGTGTGCATGGCAATATAGATAGGTTAGTTAGTTAATAGGTTAATATTAGTTGATATCAGACACGGAATGATAGCAGAAAATATTGTTTTGTAATGTCTAATTCACCTGTTGTGGACATATTGGGTGAATTATTAAGAATCTGTCCTTGCATAATAAAAAAACAACAACCAACTAGATAGATTGCAGACCTACTGACAGAATGGTCAGAACAGTGCCCATTAATAAAATCCATCTGTAAACAGTTTAGTTTTCCACACTTATTCCAGCTCTAATGCTGGCAACATTTTAATTTAACACCATGTATATTAAAGCTAAACTACACAAACAATTGAAGTAGCCTGCTCTTTCTTTAATACAAGTATTCAGTCTTTCAGCATTATATGTACTGTGAGTAGTAGAAATGTACTTTCAGACACTATAGAAAAAGCTTATTGACTATTCTGCGTAGAACATTGACACTGCACTCAAACAGGTAAGCCTAGTTTTGTACGTAGATATCTCTCTTGGAGCTCCAGCTTGCAGGGTATATTGCAATAGCTTAATATTTGCTCCATGAACCATGATGAATTGTTAATTTTTAAACATAAGACTTGGATTTTTCAAAGCATGTGTTTCTATGGAGGGAAGGTATTTCAGCACTTTTGAAGAGCTTAAAACATAATTACTCTAGTTATACTACTTAAACAGAGCTTATTTTAGAGATATTTTCAAAAGAAAAAAAAGTTTTTAAGTAATTGCTTGGAACGTTTTGCTGCAGCTTTCCAAATAATGTCTGATGTAAGGCATATTAGGAGGCTAATTCAAAGAAGAAAAAAAATCTGCTTTGTGGCAGCAAACCTCACCTGTCAGACAACATTGCATTAGAGTTACCTAGACAACCACTGTAGAGGTCAGATATGAGGCTAATGTTGATCATTTAATTTGCAGAGTTTTATTTGGTCTAGGTTAAGGTGGCATTTGGTCATGTTTTCAGATATGTCAAAAGTGGTATGATTACCTCTTTTAGTATGGCATTAATAATTTTCATGTCGTTATGTTTGTCTTTCTTTGCTTTTACATGAGGAGCTACAGAAGAAAGCCCGCGGTTCGTAGGCACAATTTGAATCCAAGGAAGGCTTATACTTGCATGTAGATAACCACAGAGAGGAGGTGCTTTTATTCATCACTTGCAGAAAATGATATCTTGCCTTTTATTTCTCCATTTGCAGATGTAGTAACATACATTAAACTTTGGGATTTAAAACTTCACTGTGTTAAGGCATCAATTGTATGTGTGCTTTGGATAGCAGCATACAGTTTAACATCATTGTAAAGGCATGGACTGACACTTTGCAGAACATTATGAGGTCCAGCTATTATTTTTCACACTTATTATAAACACATAATACTGAATATATTGCCTCTGGTCCATCGAAATGTCTGAATTTGATGTACTTTGTTTAGTGGTAATATTATTGCAGCTCAGGAATGCCAGTTTTTTCTATAACTATGCTAGGACAGTGTGTGTGTGCGTGCATGTGTGTATGTATAGAAGTATTTATTTTTTAAGTTTTTCATTTCAGTCTCCTGAGAGGGGGAAAAAAAGCTTTATGCACTACCAGAGAAAATAATTTAGGCTGACTGGAGTGAATTTGTAGAGGAATCATTGTTTATTTCTCTTAAAAGTACAAATGTAAGATTGCGCTTGTTTTTAAGTTAGTTTTAATGGACTACAGCTTTAAGGAATAATAAAAGATTACCTCCTCAAGGATATTTAACAAAAAGTCCAACAACTACAACAAATACAATTGGTGAATCTGATGCAAAATACAATATAATTTGCTGTTGTTGTAACTATCATTAATCTTTGTGTTTTAGAACTTCACTATGCTACACAATATACAATTGTATAGGCAACATTTTTTCTTTGAAATTCGGACATATTCACTATGTTTGGTAAATATTCAACCAGGGATTTGGATTAGCAAAATATTTGAACTGCTCGGCTCCAGCTCCCCTGTGACCAGTTAGTGACAATCATTTAAATAAAAGTTTGGGCTACCACATCACTACTGTATAACGAACATCACTGTAATCTTCGTTTGAGAATAAATCTTTCAGTTCATCTCTCCTGTGCATAATCTTTAAGCTTCCTTGAAATAAGAACTGGACCACTAAGATTGTTAAAAAGCAACAATCTCTTATAGTACATTAATTCAAATTTCAGAACCAAGAAAAATCTTGTGAAAATGTGGCAACTCTGTATCTGTGAGATTGAGTCATATGTTGAGTCCAGCCTGAGAGAGCTTCTAGTAGATTTTATGGTAAATTTATGATCCCAACATTCCCATCTCATTTAAGGCTTTAACCATGAAAATATTTGAAAATAAATGTCTCCAGCTCCATGCTCCAAAGCCCTATATCCAACAAAGGAAAATCAGATTATGTAATGTCATTAAACACCAGACCTTCATGTCGGTTCCCTTCCTGAATTGTGGGTAAATAGGTTCACAGTATCAACCGATCGTTTGTCTACAAGCTTAAGAGAATAATCTCCTGCAGTGTCTCCTGTGATTTAGAGAAAAAGTTCTGCAAGTGGTTCTTGTTTTCTATTTATTTGCTCTCAAATCACCTGTACTGGCTCCAAGTACACCCACTTTGTGCAAACCCCAGACACATTCGAAGCTTCTAATAGTGTGTAATTGCCAACTGGAGACTAAAAACAAGTAAACTATACAGTAAGCTTATTAATACGGTAGGTATGCAGTACATGTTTTCAATATGCTAATTCAAAGCAATGATCAGGTGACTGCAGTTCCATTTATTGTTTGAGCTTTAAAGTATTAAGATACTCCAAATCCTTGATTTGATTTGACTTTTGATTTTCAGGTCATGATTCGACTCGATTTTCGATTATCTACATTTTTTTTTTCCAGTGCTGTTTACACCGCTGTTAAGACTATTGGCCCTGTTTTATAAATAAAAAACACTTGCTTTTTATTAAAACAACTTTTATGTAAATACAGTGTAAAAATAACAAAAATGTACAACATTTAAATTAACATTCAAACTTGAACAACTCTCAACAATAGAACACTTACAACAATAACAATGTAACATTTTTTTAATTGTCCAGCACTTGTTGCATATTTTAATATAACTATTTACACCTTGGCATATATTTGGAAATGCACTACACCCAGTGTTTTACATCACCGAAAATGGCTTCAGATCCATTGCCATAAACTTCGCTATTGCATTTGTTATTTCTTTGGCATGAGTTGACTTTATTGGTAGTTTGGCTCTAAATGTAGCTGGGATAGTAGGTTGAGTGATTGTTTTCTTTCCACTTATATCAATTTTTTTGTGATGCCTCCGCATATGACCTGCCATGTTTGATGTGTTACCGGAGGCGGAGTATGACACCTGCGTGTAGCAAACACGGCAAACTGTAGTTTTCTTATCAACAACACGAACATTGTCCTAATAACTCACTGGGAATGCAAAATTTTGCCATACTGCTGATTTCAACGAAGCAAGGGGCATCTCTAGCTCAAAAGTTTCACCTCCTGCTCCCAAAGCAGCCATCGTATTTTCTAGAAAAGCGAATGTGTGCCCCCACTGCGCCTGTGCCTTATTTAGTCGCTAGGCAAAGACATGGAGGGTGCGTGGGGAGTAGCAAGTTAGCACGGATCTATTTTGTTAATGACTGCATACATAAAGTAGCTTATTAAAAGTAACGACTCTTCCAAAGTTAAATAAATAATAGGCCTGCAGGTATAGAGTGGTATAGTTGCTTTTAACAATTTTGTGAGTGCAATTAGTTTAATGCCAACTCCTTTACATGAACCGTACACGATCAGTTGCATGGATATGGTGGAGGTGGTAACAGCTGGCCACCATCAATGACGTGCAGCCACTTAATCACAGAATCGTGAACTGCTTTTAAATTTCGCAGTTCGAAATCGAACCTAATAATTTTCGATTTTTCAACTACAGTCAAAATCGTTACACCCCTAATGAAGACTATTTAAAATTGTTTTAATTCCAGATAGTGAAGATGTTTTTATAATTATTATGTAAGATAGGAGGATGAGTAGAGGACATGTGTGTCTCAAATAGGTGAAAATGACAAGGACATTCCAGTGATCTTTGAAGAGTTACTGAGCCTTGAACTCTGACAGCCGGAACATCAGGTTTTAACAGTTGAGAATGCAGCTTAATTAAATCTGTGTGGTTAGTTATTTGTGATAAAAGTAGTATTTTCCATTTTTTTCTCCTTAGAGATGCCTTTTTTTCCAGATTTACATTAATATTATATCACTTTTAATTCAGTGGTCCATAAGATTATACTAGAGTATAATAGTATACTGTATTTATTAAGAAGATAATTATTTGAACTCTATATCCACAGGAAATATTGAAATTAGTATTGTGAAATAACTTAAAAATAATAATAATAATAAAGATTGTTTTGTTGTTGTTTTAAAACAAATTCTGCTAGTTATTCTTGTAGATAATGGCAACAACAATTAAAAACAAATGTTCATGTTGTTCTAACATTTTCCTTTTCAACATTGAGATATATATTCGGGGCAAATATTTTTAGGCCTGATCTTAATGTGAGTGAAACAGATGGAAATAGGCAGAGGACTGTGTACTATCATTGTATTCATTAAATAAATAAACAATTCAATACTTGGTAGCCTTGGTCTTGATAGCCCAAAATGAAAATAATATATTTGGCTGTAGCAATATTAAACCTTATCACTACAGTATGTATCACTGCTGCTTCTGTCAACTGCTGTCTTTGCGGTTCCCAATTTCTTTCTTAGTCCTAGTTTCGTGCAGTTCTGCTGAGCTTCAGTTACATTCACTCCAACAGCTTCTACACACAGCTCAATCTCTACCGACATATTTTTATTGAGCCAACTTGAGCCAAATCTCTTGTCCCGTCCATATAAAGACAATTCTAGCCTTTTCTATATACAATTCAATGGGATTAAAACACAAACCACTTTCTGCAGAAGCTTCTATTATTGTAAGTCATAGAATATAGCGAACACCTACAGAGAAAAGGACTAAAGAACAATCTAGCACATTATTATTGAGAGAAAAATGTTGTACAATATCTTGAACTTTCAATTATTGCAAAATAATGCTATTCATCTAAACATGAACTTTCTAATCTCAAAAACTACCAAAGTGTGCACCACAATATGAAATGTTCGGGCATTTAAGATTGGGATCTCCTCAAGAATGTTCTGAAATTTTATTTCATAAAAGCTCATAAAAAGTTATAATAAAGTATTTTACCATGAGAAAATGAAATGAGATTTCCACAGACCATTTTTTCTTAGTTTTAATACATTTTATGTTTTATATCTATTGTGTATCTCTTGAATCTGAGTGCAGACGTCTTTTACCTAATGGATTTTCGCAGGTATTAAAAAAAGCCTGATGATTACTGTAGAAATAAGGCATTCCATTTGTTGCTAAGGTATAACTGTAAACCCAAGTAAATATCCCAAAAGGGCATTAACTGTCAGCTGTTAAATTATTGGCAGAGATTTCTGAAATGGCACAGCCTTTCAGCTGCACTATTTGCTGGTTTGAAAATTGCAGATAATTAGCATTTTGTGTTTTTAAATACAGGACACGACTGCAGTGGAGATTATGCTGTCCAATGCTGTAGCCCAGCCTGCTTATGCGATACTACTTAACCCTTGGCAGAGTCAGTGTCAATGTGATTAGGGATTAGAGATCTGTCAATTTTTCTTCCTTTCTATGGTTCAGAAATGGTCCTTCCCTTACTGTGGATTGCCTAAAAGGCAAGACGGTATCAGCTTCACTTTCTAAATAGCAGTAAAATATATCTTAATCATTTAGTACATAGGCACATGTATTTTTGTTTCATTTATTCTACTTAAACAGTTTACATATTTGCTAGAATTGAGAATTGGTTGCCTGAAATAGTGATTTCTTAAAGGCAATATTTTTATTTTATATTTAAGATTATATTTTTGTTAATATTTACATGGTAACATGGGAGTACACTACAGAGAGGATATTCACAATCTGTTACGGATAGTGACAAAACAGTTGGAGGCTAAAGATACCAATTAAATAAGCCCTAGGCATACTGAACTGGACATTTTTATACTCCTAATAAAGAAGAACCTTCTAATTAGCAGTTTCAAAGAAGGGTAGGGGGTTATAATAACAGGGCTGAAGACAAACTCTTAAAAGCACAATCAAATAAATTTACTTGAAAGGTTGCCCAGTGATAACCAAACAATAACAAGGATCTTTTTCTCTTTGCCAGAGATATAGAAACCCAAACATACTTTTATGACTCATCTGTGACATTTATTTTTGTTTATCACTGCAAGCTGACATAATTTGCTGTGCTTTACCTGTGCTGTTTTTTTCATTTTTAACCGTTATAGAAATCCATGCCTTTTACATGTTTAAACCTGCAGTCATACAGTGTGAAAGACTAAAGCCATGTGTTTAAGTACAGTATTATGGCTGACAGTAGGATATTGACAGTTATTCACAACACAAGTACTCATAATAGATATATATTTAACATTGTTAATTTGCCTACTGTGTTTTAAGGTGCTATTATTTTCAATTAATCCTATTATATGAATGCTAATAATGTCATTTTAATTTTCCATGAATGCATTGTGATTTTTTTTTTTTTTTTTTTTTAATGTGCCGGATTTTGAATTTTACACACACACACACACACACACACACAATATTGTTTTAAAACAATTCAGAAGTGGCACCATGCACTATTTGATTTAACATTTGTGTAAAAGTTGTTATTCTGCAAAGCCTTTTCCAATAAAGGAGCTACTTTAATAGACATGCAGTTAGTCTGTAATAATATATAATGTTCACTGTGCAGATTTTACATGATATCCCATCAAAATAAAAAAAATAAAAGGTACTTAAACTTTCTTGGAAAACCTACAATACAACGTCAAATTTAAAGCATATTTTGAAACGATCATTATGTTCATCAGCTGTATTTGATTTGGAAGAACCTGACAATTCATGGTAGAATTAACCATTAAGTTTATAGAAGGGAACTCGCTGGGCATATGTATCGCAACTCTAAGAGTTTGTGTGACAGTTGTGGAAAAGGGTCTTTGTTTTTGTTTTGTTTTTCTTCAAAGGATTAAAAAAAACAATCGTTCAGATAATCGGTGAAGGCCTCTGTACAATCATCTACTTCAAGAGCAATTCTTTTTTATTGAGCTGTTGTTGTACTGAGCTGAGAGTGTTAACCCTTCTGGTGTTCTTCATACAAATGACCTGTGATCTGCAATGTTTAAATGAGTAGAGGGTAATTGATTTTTAAAGATTTTTTTTTACAGCACATTCTATCAAAAAAATATGATGGAGTTTACATGGAAAAGTCAGGACCGGTTTTCTCATGATGTTTTGGCTGTGTCTTTCAGGAAGTATCTCTATGCAGTTCTGATTTAGAGAGACAAAGTACTGAATTCATAGTCATATATTGGTGGGGCTTTGTAAATATTTGCCTGCTTACTAAATTAGGAATGTAAAACTGTATTATTGCTAACATTTGCTTGTTTGTTTTGATGCTTGTATGCTTTTGGAATATATAATTGCACTGTATTTTGATACTATAGTGTAATACCAAGTACTTTCACTACTTGTGCCTGTTAGAAGAATGGTATTTTTCTATTGACATTTGACATATGTATGTAAATGGATTGCTTTGTTTTGTAAATTTTAATTTAACAGAAGGCTAATTCATACGAATGGCTTCTGTTTTACCCTAGTTTTTTAGTTGACAGAACTTTTGCTGTGTACATGAATTTGTGTAAACTGTTTGATTTTGAGTATTGACTATTTAAGTCTATGGATATTCGGCATAAGCAATTCAGTTGCAAGTAATATGGTACTGCTAAGCTACTAAGATATTAAAGCTACTTTCACCTTTGGGGTTTTGTCATCGTAGCCTGCGATTATGCCAGAATAATGGCATCTGGACTGTTAAAATCTTGTTCTAACCAAGCACGATTCCTGCTTCAGTTTATAGCTAAGTATGAGAAAGTGATTGACCCTGCCCTTAAAGATGTATTGTCTAAAGGATATGCTTTTCCTTTATGATGAGACATTTTCAAGTGCATGTAAACCAGCATGAGAGCCACCTATCAATATGATTACCAGGCCCACCTGTTTTTCTTACAGATATTTATTGTGCAAGGTGAACGAGGTAGAGCATGGTTTAGCTTTTGAGATCTGAAGTGGGATAGTCCATTACTTTCTTGAGCTTTGTCTGCAGAACATACATTAAACATTTGAAGGGTACGCAAGTTGAACTCATCCATCTCTCCATGCCTGTACAAAACATGCCCATTTTCTGCTGTGGCACCTGGACTGATGAGTTTCAAAGAGTCTTAATTAAAGAAATATATTAAGAAACAAACAAACAAATAAATAACAATACTCATGTCCTTTTCAGGAATTAATGGGTAGTAAATCAATAATAATGATGATGATTACGGAAGTTAAGGAAGAGGGAACAGATTTGGAAGGCACTGCTATATCAATATTCCATCTGTTTCAGTGTTTCTAATTTAAAACTTCCTTGTCTTTGTCAAAGTCAGAAGAGGAACGCATGCACTTTAGGGCTATTAATCTCTGTATGAGGCAATGAGTCCTGCTGTGAAATGAAATGTGAACAATTCAGATTTAAAACATCCCTGCAATGATTGTGATAGTAGGTTTTAAAATAAAGACACTGAAAATAATCTTTAAAGGATTGATTTCTTTTCAGATATGCCCCGGAAAACGAGTGGCGAGGGCAACAAGCCTGTCTACGCTTGTCAGGTCACAATTCAGTCTGAACAGGAAAAGCAGATGATGAAACAATACCGACGCGAAGAGAAACGCATCGCCAAGAGAGAAAAACGATATGATGATGCTGAATTTTCAGACTTGCCGCTGCAATTTGATCCTAAGGAAATGAGGTTACAAAGGTAATGGCATGACCCATGCAATGATTTTACTGATTTTATCACTCTTTAAAACGGTACAGTGCATACCAATTTTATGTCAGTACTTTTTAAGAAAATAAAAAACGGTAATGAAATTAAAAGAGATGTCTATTTGACTTCAAGTCACGTTTTGTTTTGAGAACAGGATTTTCTCTGAAAGTTTAATTTTTCAGGATAAAAAAAGGCAGTGATCTGTTTAATTAGAATTTGCTTGGCCAAATCCATCTGGGGTAGAGATGCAGATTAGCAAAGGTAAGCCACATTCTTGGGGAATTGTGCACAGTCCTTTGGCCTAAGATTTATGAACTCTATTCTCGTTCATTTATAGCTACTTTCCTCTTTTACTCATGAGATTAATAGTCTCTGTTTTTTACTTCATGCATTGCCAACTATTCTATGCCATGCAAATGTATTGTCCTGTTTATTGAATAGAGATTCAGAATCTACAGATGATGTGCCTTGTAGGAATAAAATAGTAATGATATACATTTAATAATGTGTTAAGTTTACCTTTACTTTGGATGATATATCATTTCATTCTTGAATATTAGCAGGAAAAAAGAAAATACTGCTTCAATTAAATTTTCTACAACATGAATGTATGCTATGATTTTCTGGAGCTTCAAGTCACATTTTCACTGTTCATCTTCTGTTTATAATATCATGCATGAAATAATGCCTGGAGGGAAGTATTATGCTAAATATGGTTTGATATAAATTATTTTGTTATATGCCCTAAATGATGACAGTATCGTTGTCCTGTGGGTTTAATGCAGGGGTGCCCAAACTTTTATATCATGAGAGCTACTTTTTGTAATGATCTCCTCCGGTGCATTGAGGTTGTGATGATGGTTCTCGGTCCCGTGGTTTTTGACGGCAATTTGGCTTCAATGGCCGGGGCGGGGGGGTGTTGGGGGTGTGCAGATGGTAGTTTAACCTCGGTCCGTTGGGGGGGGGGAGGGGTTTGACGGCAGTTTAACCCCGGTCCGGGGAACGGTGGGGGGGGGTCTGACGGAACATTATTCTATTTCCAAAAATCTTCTCCCGATCGACTGGCAAGCACACCGCGATCGACCAGTAGAACACGATCGACATGTTGGGCACCCCTGGTTTAATGCATTACACTTATTATCTAACATACATGCAGCTGTCCTATATTGTACATTTTTATACCTACGTTAGGATATTTATTCTCAGTATTGCTATTATGGACATTATGCTAACTACACTTCTGGATTCCTGATTCCAGTGCCCCCACCTTCGGATGCACAGACAAAGACCCACAATGTCTAATTTATATATCTTTCATAACGTATCACAAAGCAATTTACACGATTAACACAGCTGAATACAACAGTAATAAGTATAATAAAATAAAGGGAAACCCAAAACAAATCTAATCATCTTTATTATCCCTAAAAGGGAAATTAATTTGGCCCAAAACTACGGTGTAGTTGATTTTACAATCATATACACAACTTAAAGCCAGTTTAAAAAAATAAGTATTTAAGGAGAATGTGGAATTCTAATGGAATTTGTTAGGGATTTCCCAAGTCAAGTTGCATATATTGGAAAGGCCCATCTCTCTGAGAGCACACACTAAATAGACTAATAGACTAGCCTCACAGTAATGTAAATTGTGCAGTGGGTTAAAACAGGTCAGAAATGTAAGCAGTTGCTTTTTATAGGTTAGCACTGCAATCTTAAAATCAACCTAAAATTGTGTAGGTAACAAATGAAGTGGACATCCACCTAAGGTTGTACTACCTAGTATGCAGTACAGAGTGTTCCTGTACGGTTTCTACTGTCTGCTTCATGACATCTCCCAACGACTTAAGTGTTGTAGACATGTTTATATCCACTTGGCTAAATCTGGAATCAGGTGTATGCATTTATATTTATAGAAAATGCTGTTTTCATTTCATAATAAGGATCACCCTTCTATATCTTGTAATCTTAATGAGCGATAACAAGAGTCATTAGGACAGTGTGACAAACGTGATGTGCTGAAGAAAAAAAATACTTGACTAGAATGACATGAAACATTTAACCAACAATTTTCTTGTCTTTATAGGGAACAAGCTCTACTCAACGCTCGGAAGTCCCCAGTTCTGGGCAGGCAGAGGGAGTATGAGAGAATTCATTATCCTAATGTTTATGATGCCTATGCTGAAGCCACGAAAACATCTGCCTTTATTGGTGGTGCAAAGGTGTGTTGCAGCTGTGACCTTTTTTTCCCTTACATGTATGTCATTTATTGTAAATGAGATTAAGTAATTATTTTCCCGAGGGCTCAGGTTTGGCAGAATTTATTTAATACATTTTTGCTGAATCCATTTCTGCTTGGCAGTTGAAGCGCGCTTTGTGCTACTGGTTAGATGACTTGCCTCATGCTATTTCCCTAAGGTGCTGTTAAGAAGTAGCTGCTGACATATTTAAAAGTCTTTATAGCTTAGGAATTCTATTAAAGAATCTGTTGGCTTAAACCTGCTCTTTTCTGTCTGTAATTAGGATATTATATATTATTTTGTTACACTGTATAACTCCTGGGTTCAGAACAGCAGCAGTGTTTCAAACACATTCTTTGTCCCATTCCTTCAGAGCAGAAAGAGAACATCTCACTTTTGTAGTATCAACAGACATCTTAATCTTTCCTGAAATATCACATTTAGGAAGTGCAACCTTTTTCTAAACTAAACTAATATTAATTGAAAAATTCACATTTTTGTATTTCTTAGAAACTGAATTATGTTTTGCTTCACTTTTTTGGGTACCATGAACATATTTTAAAAAGAAAGATACACATTTAAGTTGTGATGGCCCCAAGTGCGAATAGCCATTAGAAATAATGACTCCAAAGCATTCTGTGTCTGACCTCTCATGTACTCTCTCAGCGGAGGTCACCGGTCCAAACCAGTCTGTTTTTCTCTGCCTTTTTATGCTGGTGGGTAGGGGTGGGAGTCGGGGTGCTTGGGGCTTCGGGCTTATCATTTCACATGTATACACTTTCTGTGCTGAACCTGTGAAAGTACCCATTTTATTTGTCCCTTGACATTGCTTTGATGCTATTTGGTTTTCAGGATTAGATTTTTTTTTTTTTTTTCACAAATACAGCATATCCTATAACCTCGTGGGTTTTTAATGCATAGACAGTGTACCTGGAATCTCTCTTAATTTTTGATATCCCTGACTGATTGATGTGGATGTAGATTCTACTGTAGAGTTGAGAAGATGTAGGCAACTGATTATAGTTGGAGCTGTGTGAAATCATTTTAGTTTTTATTTCTTATTTTGTATTCTATTTACAAATGTAATTGTATTTCAGGTACGCATGAATAAAATAGCTAATTTAACTCAAACAGCTAGTCTATTAGTTCAGACTGTAGTATCACTTCTGTCAGCTGGAAGGAGCCAATTGATCCCATCATTAAGCATTATTGCTCAAATAGGCATATTCATAGCTATCGTAAAACACTAAATGATATCTGGAATGTGCCTTTTTCCACTTCCCCTTGCTCAAATTCGTATGGAATTAACCATTTCCTTGCCCCCAATTTCATAAGACTCTGTAAAGCCCCATTCGCACTGAAATGCCGGCAAATTGCAGGCAATGTTTGCCTGCTTTTTTCCTGTTGTGCCCCAATCTCACTGGGTTTGGATGCCGGCAAATTACAGGCTGTACCCATTCACACAGAAAACAGAGACTGCCGGCAAGAGTGCTGTAGCCATGGGAACGAGACGCTATAGAACCCTGTGGATCCAGAGAGGAGACATGGGCCCATAAAAGTTAAATAATTTCCCTGTTTTGCCAGTTTCTTTCCATTGTGTTTACTGGGCTATTGGTTCTGTTCAGGGTGCCGGTTCGGTTCGTACTCACTAGCAAGAACAAGTAGTCGAGGGGAATGCAAATGATACGTCAATCTTGGTGTGTATTCACGCTATGTCCAGGTCATAGGGCTGTATGGTTGTGTGTTTTTCTGGTATGGTCACTGGAGCCAGCAGTCAGAGATCATTTGAACCAGTGAACGCAGTATGAGGGGTCTTCACACACTGCAGCAAAAAAGAAACCATGACATTACATTGTGTGTATATCTCTATCTACCAAAAGTCTGGGTGTGCAGATCCGTACTTGATTGATTGCTCATAACAACTTATTTTATTTGTTATTTTTTAAAGTTTGACACCGTCAGTGTCACTGTAATGCAGATTAACACGTTTAACTGTATAGTGATATTATATTTTGCATGCTTTATTGGTATTCCAAAAATACGCTTCAATAACCCATTCACAGAGACCTTGTCAGCAAAATGCCACCAAAAAGCTGGCAATTGTTACAGTGTGAATGGGTTATAAGACAAAGTTTGTGTTTCCTAGAGCTTATCTATGGTTTAACTTCTGCCCTAAAGACAACAACTTACAAGTCTTTATTTAATGTATCTTTTAAATAAACTGGATTTTCTTTAATTTTGTTCTCTATATTATGCAGTTTTCTATGTTACATTGAGTTTAATTTCATGTTATTTGTCCCTGTGTGAGGAAAAAAATTGTCTAATTATAGATAATGAAAGCATGATATTTTATTTTACAACACGTTTAAACAATTCTCATTCTATCCCTAGTCTGAATAATATGTTTATTTGTCTGTTTTGTTTTATCCTATTGATGTGATATTTTTATTGTAATCTCTGATGAATTCAGCACATGTGTACATAAATGAATTAAAACCTGCAGTCTTTGCTGAAAACAGACAGATAACTAGTGGATGGTGGTTTGTGGTAATCCACTTTATTTAATCTCCCCAACTCTTGGTTTAAATGGCAGAAAATTCTGAGGGTTTAGATTAAGCAGTCCTTAAAGCAATGGGCACTGAATGGTTTCCAGCCCTGATGAATTATTTCATATATTTTATAATGGTAATGACATAAGAAAAGAACTTAAACACTAAATCAAACTTTTATATTAGGAATACAGTATTTAATACATTTTGCTGACCCTCCACTTTTGCTGTGTAAATGTCCATTTATATTGCAGACTTACAGGCTAATTCATGCTGATCTCTTTTGAAGTGTTCCGTTTTTTCACTTGACCAAAATACATTTTCTGTGTGTGAAAAACTGCTACTTTTTGTTGTAACAGAACTGCAAGAAAAGTCAGCAGAGATAATGCTGTGTGGCATTATAACTATATACAATTGTTTAGTTTAAGAAAATATTTTCTTTCTACAGAACATTTAAAAATACATACAAGTGTTAACAGTTATAATTATTTTGAAGTAAATTATTTTCATAACTACACATACAGAGTCCTATTAAATGTGTATAGACTTTCCTTTCTGTAAGTGGGATTAATAGTTTTTCTGAAAACTGATATGAAAAATACCTCTTTTTTTCTTGACCTGGCCAAGTGCCAATATCCAAGAGTGGCATTGGAAACCATTCAGGTGATTCATTTGTTAAATTAATTGAGGGATTTGCCTATTCCCACAGTATTCTTCAAGGGAGTTCAATATATTTGTTACACAGTGTCCACCTACATCATATTAATCAGTGGAAAAAGTGTCTATACTTTTATCTGGATTAGGGGCACTGCATAAAGGAAGCAGTGATTCTACAGGAAAATAATATGCACTATTTTTGTTAGATATTTAAAGGAAACATTTTGCCACTAAATGTTGTCGTTAAACTTTTTATTTCAGAATTGTCTCTCCTTATCCATAAGCAGCAAAGTATATTGCTCTTTATGATTTGTTGTTGCAATTTGTAATCTTACAGCTAAATAATCCTACTGTTTTAACTGTTGCAGATGCTTTTACCTGAAGGGATTAAGAGAGAGAACAACAAAATGTATGAAGAAGTTGTAATTCCCCCAAATGAGCCCATGCCAATTGGCTTTGAGGAGAAACCAGTATACATCACTGACTTGGATGAGGTGAGTTTCAAATTAACTCTGTATTTAAAAAAACAATCATTGTTTGTTTTCTTCACTAAAGGAGTCAGCAGAGTGCATCCTGAAGTAAAGTATGGTAACTGTGTTCGTCAGTTGGCAGACCTCAACGCTGTCATCTTTTACACCAATGTGCGTACAACTGTCTGTGAACTGAAAATTTTAATTGATTGTCTGCAACAAGTTCTGTGAAGGATTGACTCATTAAACTAAAAAGGTGTTTTGTTGAACATTAATTATATTTAACCCAGTGGCAGAACATAGTAGTGAGGAATGATTTGAATTACTCTCAAAATTAGTCTCGGTAGATTTAAACTATTACAATAATTTAGACAAATTTGGAAAGATATTAAATAATTGAAATCATTATCGTATATATTTTCCAGTCTTGTGTTTCTTTCTCAACTCATTTTAACATGGTGTAAAGCTTAACATTTTTTACTACCCATCCTTGTGTATCCTTTTCACTGCAACTGTATTCACTTAATTCATATACATTTTTCATTACTAGTATATTTAGTTTAATATAAGGTTTTGACTGGGAAAATAATCAAATAGCCTAGGTATCATTCAGTTGGTACATGCAGACGTAGGAGTTATTCATTAATCTATTCATGACAACTCACTGATATCAATTCTCCATTTGTTTGTCGAATTTTCCCCACTTAAGACTAGACTCTTGATCTGACTTGGTATTCAGTTTCTCCATCCTCATTTTTTTACAGGCTTGCCCCGCTTCGTTATCCTCCTCTGATCCTTTGTGATGCCTTTTTTAAATGTCCTTTTTCTTTCTTGCAGAGCCTTTAGCACATATTGAATACTTCTTTACTGTAAACATGTTTTTAATCTTTCCTCCTTTAGTCTGACATGTTTCTCTGTCACTAAATCTTAATTTTATCTTTAACTAAAATGTCAATTTTTGAACTGAACATTTTAGAACAATAAAGACCCAAGGTTCATGCACATGCATATAAAGCTGTAATGTTAATAATTACTACCATATGAAAAGAGTGAGGTTTATGAAATTTGTAACACCTGTAATTCATTCATAACACATTTTTATCCACTTCTCTGTATGTCTTTTGTCTACAATAGCTTGCATTATAGTCTGTAAGCTACTTAGTCTGAATTACTAACCCTCTTAAATGTGTCATGTTTTCGATAACTTTCTTTATCCTCTGAAAAAATGCAGGGCAAAGTGCAAACATATTTACAATATGTAACGGTTACTGCCAATGACATTAGCTATAACAGCATAAGGGCAACAGTATAATCTTCCTGTTTTTCAATGACTTTCTCAGTCATATTGCTAAATAAGTGAAAAGAAAAAAGCCAAGAAGCCACAGAATCATTTGTACAGTAGAAGCTCATGCCTGCAGTACAGAGTGAATTCTATGACTCAGAGATTGACTAAACTGTATCCTGCAGTGTCCATTGAGTGTGTGAGCTTAGGAGAGGCTGGGGCAGTTTGAAATTGCACTGAGAATAAGAGCAGATTAGTCAGTTGGAGGTTCAGGGAGTTGCTGCCACACATCATCTCAGATTTAACCTGCAAGGTAGCTAGGAATCTGCGGGAGCTGTGGGTGTCTTCAAATGGGCCTGAGACTTGCAGTATTCACTGGATAACCATGCACAAATATGTTATAGGCATACTAGTAGATTTCTCTGAGGATGTGGATGCAGTGGTCATTTCATTTGCAACTGCACATTGAAATTCAGATATGAAAGGAAATGAAAGCTAATTATAATGTGTATTTATTTATTTACCTAATTTATTAATAGGATAAATGTTTAATCAGGAGGTTATTTTTGAAGGAATGTATTATAAAATATACATGGTTATAGTTGCTCTGTCCCTTCAGAAAACTACTGTGAACAAGAAAAAATTAATTGTTGAAGTTCTTCTATTTTTAATCTCTTTGCTAAAGTTGGTGTGTGAAGGCCAGTGAAGTATTACTGTTCATTCTTGCATTTGTAGTAATCTCTCTAAGTTTGATTAGGTAAATTAGTAAAAAACCTAGAGCACAGATCATGGATTTATGGTAACTGATATTTAAGATAGGTTTGTGAAGGGGAGAAAATAAAAATAGGTCAAAATGGAATTTAAACTGACTGTATCTTTAAGCCTTAACTCATTTATGCCAGAGAAAAGACACAAGTCATTGTCACCCTCTCCCTTTCTCATGCCAATTAGAAAAAACTAAAACGGAACAACTGGAAAACAAATCTTTGTCTTCAACAAACACATTTGAAAGTACAGCTGAAATATAAATCCTACTTCATTCATTTTCCATTCTGTGTAAATTCTGGATCGGTTGCCATTGCAGCAAACAGAAAATTAAAAATCATGTAAAGGTTTCACAAAGGTGCAGTGTGTCAGTGTAACCAAGGCATCAATACACAATCATTTACCAATAGGCTTCAGTGCTTGGAGCTACATTTGTGCTGAGGACTTGTGAAGAGAAACACAAATCAACCATGAGATTTCCAATATATAGCTCTGGAAAAAAGTAAGAGACCACTGCAAAATTATCAGTTTCTCTGGTTTTACTATTTATAGGTATGTGTTGGGTAAAATTAACATTTTTGTTTTATTCTATAAACTGCTGACAGTATTTCTCCCAAATTCCAAATATAACTATGAATGGAATGGAATGGCTGCCATACATGTAGTGATGCTGATTTAAGAAAACATTGCAGTGGTCTCTTAATTTTTTCCAGAGCTGTAGATACCTTCATATTAGTTTATTTTAATTCAAGGTGAGGTTAATTGAAATTCTTACTTAAATTATGGCAAAAGGCCTGGGCTGAAGCCATAGTTATGTTAAGATACAGTGTATTGTGCAAATGAATAAGTGTTCAATATTTTGGTTTGTGCTTTTTGTTATTATTGCCTGAGGTTCAATATATGTATATTTGAATGAATGATTTAATTAAGGTTTGACAAAATAAGCAAATACATAAATCACTGTTTATTAGATACGTTTCTCTGTGGTATATGTATTGTATTTCTTCTCTTAATGTGTAAGTCTTTGGATTAGTGCTGAGTTATTCAGATTAATTACTTCACTTTTGTGGAAATTGCGAAGTATGACATCTTTACATTATACCTAATGTTTTCAAGCTTTTTATTTTGTGTTTCTAATGAAGTCTACATTGGTACTATTCATTTTATTTTTCAGTATAATTAATTTACTTTCTATTTTTATCTTTGTCCTTTATAAAACAGTGATACCAAGACCTGATAGTGAATATCATGTATGCAGGCTGCACCTAACGGCTTTTTATGAGACAATATTTTCATATTATTTACATAATTAGTTGTTGATTTTAAGCAAGAATCGCCCAACAAGCAAATGTCAATGAAACCTGCAGATTTTGAAAGTGGAAGTATTGACAATGAGCTATAAAAAATGTTCATTATTACAAAAATCTAATTTTGCCAATAACATTTTCTGCATTGTCTTTTGAACAGAGACCATGTAATAATAATTAAATATACTTTTTTAGGTTTCCAAAGATGGCCCTTGTTGGTGTTTTTTATATTCACAGCTTTATTTGTCAATTAATGTTCCTTGAATTTTAAATTTGTTTCCATTTTAATTTTGCTGCTGCTTGGATGCTGTTTTCTTATCAATCTCTCTCTCTTTTCTCTCACACTCTGTTTAGAGGGATTTTGGAACTGTAATACTTATTTTTCCAGTTACAAAAATATTTTCCATCCTGAAAAAAAAAAAAAACTTGTATCATGGGAAGGACTTAAACTTTTTTTTCTCAGTTGATTGCTAGTTTAAGACCTCAGACATGTCCAATTGATTTCATTTAGTAACCCATGTGGAGTGACACATTTGCTTCCACAGTACTTAAACTCATCTGATCCTTACCATGTCATATTTCATCAACTCATGAGGTTCAACAGGTTAGTGTGGATCAACAGATCTCACAGCCTGAGCTTTTTATTTATGGGTTCAGTAGCTTGCTAATGTGGTATTAGAAGGATGAATTAAGTAATGTAAGGTTTATCTTAAAATGTGCATTAAATATGTTTAGCAGTTCCAGAGAGTTCAAAGGAATAACTTACGGTTTTATCAAAATTCTGTCAACTTTTTCAGATCAAGTTTCAGATCAGATGTTTTTATGAAGTTTTCAGAATTGTATATTAGTACATTTAAGAATAATAATATGAATTGAAAATTGGATTTCATTTTTATTTATTAAACAATTTAGCAAACAAGGGCTTTTTAAAATGCAGCAATTCCTAGGTATTTTTCCTTTAAGTTTTAATTTCAAACCAATTGTCATAAGAACCAACTGTTAATACATTGAAGTTCTTATCAACAAGTATATATATTTTACTTGCACCTGGGGCCGCTAGCATAAACTTAGATTGTCTTTGTTTTAGTGTAATTTTAAGTCATACTAACAATAGACACTTACTTAAAACTGCTGCATTTCCTTAGACTGGTCTTACTTAGTCAATCACACGATGCATTCTGTGAATTTTAAGACTCTTGAAGCAAAAAAAAATAACATGGTGGATGCTTCTCTGAAACAGCGATGATCTGAGTCCACAGTAACTAGAAATCTATGCTAGTTATTGAAATATAATGCAGACAAATATATATTTTGTGCTACCTTGTCTGAAACTTGCACTAACCCACTCAAACATAAGACATGGGTATAAAATAACAGCGTCTGTAAAAGGGGGGGAAAGATGGAAGAATATGCTAAAATAAATATTTAAGAGGAAACATACACATACTGGAGGAGAGCCTCCCTCAAAACTTAAACTGACCACCGGATTGGTTATTGAAATATTTGGGGAGGAGTCTCGATGATTTGCTTGATTGTCGGTGGGTGGGACAGTGGAGTGTGTGTGAGCCAATGGGGGACTCCGCCTGTCAGCATCAGTAACAGTGTTGCTTTTGTCTCAGGCAAGCAGTTTAAATGGAAAGACTTAACCTGGGGGTGAGGAGGCTAACTTTTAAGTCAGTCTTAATTTTTATGCAACTCACTGACTTGCATTAGACTAGCCTAATGGTTTAGATTAGTCTTATATAGTTTTATGCAACCAGTCCCTGGATATTTTTGTTATTATTTTGAAATATGAAGAAGTCTCTTCATCAATTATATTTGTTTTGTTTGTCTTCATTGAGGTGCTCAGGTGGTTAGAAAGTGACAGGTAAAATTTGAACATACTGTCTGCCAGCAAAAATTTGTCTGGATGCATATGCTTGTTGCTGGATATGTGACACATGCCTATTGTCTGTTCATAATTATCCTTCATGGGTGAATAGGTACAATTATGTAAAGCCTTTACATATATGCTGTAAGTTATGTTCATACACTGTTGAGAATAATAGGTTTTGCAAATTACATGGTTTTATTTCCCTTATGGGAGCCTCTATCATTTCTTCTACTCATTCATTCGTTTTAGGATGAGTCTTAAAAACCAACACGCTGCTTGCTTTCCAACACGATACATGGACAAGTTTAACTAGGAATCTTGCAAATTCGAATAAAATGCATTTAGCTTTTCTGGCTCTGTTTAATTAAAAAGGAACACGTAATGCATATTTAATGTTTTCTATGTGTGTTGTGTCATCAGAAATTGAAAATATTGTGCATACACACAGTATTTGTATCTATGCATGTATATGTAATATATAAGTTTGTGAATGTATAGCCTGCATACGTAGAGAGAGAGAAGGCTCCACATTTATTCATACCTAAAAAGTGCAATCCAAAGGTGATTTTGCAAAAACAGTTGCATATATTTCTAAATACACAATGTTTCCAATGTTTTCAGACTGTGGCAGTGGGCATTCTAGTGAATGCACTTTGGCTTTGGTATCACGGAGAAGGCACAGTGGGTGCCTGGCTCCAGACTGTCTGAACTTGTGCCATTGCTCTCCTGCTGGCTACGATCACTGCTCCCTACAGAAACATATATGAATAGAAACTATTTCTAATCACATAAAAATCATGCTTTACCTCTGAAAAACATTATTTTTTTCTTTTGCAGAAGGCTGTTTACATGTTTGTTTCTTTATCTCTCACAATATATACAATTACTTTGGAATAATTCTTTAAAAGAAAGGTGTATTTATTCTAAATTATAATTCAGAATTTAAAACTAAGAAAGATAATATTTCAGCATTTTCAAACATTTTTATTTAGGTCAGGAGCTATTTTAATCATTTTTATGGTTCTGTGCAGTTTAGAAACTGTCCTTTTGAGCCTCTTTAGGTTATTTCTGATTTCAATAGAGAAAGCACCGTCACAGGAGAGCTAACAGAATCTGATGTGAAAGCTTGCTGTCATGTCAAGCTGTATCCTTTAAAGATTTACCATCACTGTCCTAATACATTATACTTTATAGCGTTTGTTATAGAAGACTGAAAAATAAATACAGAATTAGTATATTCTTTTTTCTTCTCCCTTTTTGATTTTCTTTGTACAATTCTGAAATACCTTCTGAGGCATTGGTGTTTTTTTGTGTTTTTTTCTTTCATTGTTCACATTTCTGACATGCCTCTTCTGTAAACTTGAGCATACACTTAGTAGAAGGTACACAGTATGGATGCATTGTACTGTAAATGTGATCTCAACTGCATTTAATCCCAGGTTACCAGACATGAACAGCTTCAAAGGCTCTTGATTTAATCACTTCACTTTAATAGTCCCTTTTTATGTTGTAACCTATTAAATAAAAATAATGAAATGCAATACAAAATAAAAAGTATAGGAAATAACTGCATTAAAAAAAAAAGTGGTATAATTGGGATTAACAGTGCCCTTGATGCCTTGCTGTCTGATAACACTGGTATATACTTCTTGGTATTCCATTTTAAGCCCTTTTTTGGTTTTGCTTTGCTATGACAGATGTTTAACGTATACAATGAGTTTCAAAACAGAAAATACAACTGTAACGGAAAGTTCCATTTCTCTCTTCAAAAATAAGAGTAAAAGCCCCTACACCTTTCCTGTCTGTGGTGATGATGATGATGACTTCAAGAGAGGCTTTTGTACTCACTGCACAGGAAACAATCCTTGAATGCATAGGCTTTTAACTGTTGCAATGCAGCAAACTGCTGATGCAGATTTTAAAGAAAAGAGTTACCTTAAAATAGTAGCTTTTAAGCTGACATGCATCAAATATAATAACAATGTATTCCATAAAATAGTCTCAGAGTTGGCAACAGAAATTACTAATGGAAGGGAAGATTGTTTTTAAATGATGCAATGACTTTTAGCTCTATGGACAAAATATAAATAAAGCCCACCTTTGATTAAAGTTAGAGTTATAGACAAGTAGCTCATGTTTTTAGCAAGGTACTGTAATCCTCACAATATGGATTCACACGTCATACAATTTGCCCTTTATTTTCTACATAGCACTAGATACTGGAGATTCGTAAAAGTGATGTTGATGAATGCTTATTTGAAATAGACATACCTTTTACTCTAAGTGGATGCTAAGGTCAGGATTTATCTGTTTCATGCAGTTTCCACTTCCTGCTATTTGCAGTAGACAATTAATTTTCTAAAGAAGAAAGTGGATTTCTTGGCATAATGCAAAGAAATTGCAAAATCAATGTAAAGGTTGTGTGCTTGTTTTACATACACATCTGTTGTCTTTCATAATTTTAACTTTAAGAAAAAAGAAAGCTCAACTTTTAGTTCTATTATTTTGCTGTAAAATCACAGTTTCTTCTACATCCCCCAAAACACCACCTTTGTGCCCTAAGCCATCGGAATTTCTATTAAAAAGTGAAATGTTAAAAGTGGTGAATTTATTGGTGCTCCTTTGAACTAATGAATTATAGGGCTGTGTCATCCAGTCATCTTGCTGTTAAAGGCATCCTTAATCTGTGTAAATAAATACAAAGGTGCCTACAGTAAAACATATAGCAGCAGGTCAGACAATTGCTTAATAGTAACACAAATTAATATGAACTATATACACCGCTTCAATATTTGTATACATGTATCAGTATGATGCAGATATCTGTTTCTAGTAGTATAGTCACATTACTATAATAATGCACACATTAGAAATGGACTGCTTTGACTTACAACATCCATATCTTTCAAATTATCATTAAGGACTGACTATTGTTTTTTGACTATTGACAATTGCTTAGCTTCAGTGTAATTTCTAATGAGTATGTTGTACCTGTCTCCTCTGATTGAGATTATATAAAATTGAATACCTCTTTAACGTTTTACAATACTGTCTCCTAGTGCTGTTCTGAAGGGTATATTTTAACTTTCAAAGGTTCGGAACACATTACGGAATGAAGGTTCGAAGCTTCATTGATGCTAATTTGCATAATTTATTGATGACATCACATTAGCTAATAGTGTATCGATTTGCATGAACAGCATACTTTTTTTTTTACAGGTAATCCATATAAACAAAAGAAAGTCTCAAACAGTAATCATGTTTTAATATTGTTTACAAGCCCACGGTTTATATTGATTTTACTTGCATGGACTAGGGAATCAGCGTAAACCCCTTGATGCATATATTCTGGTGTACCGAAAGTAGTAAAATACTAGACACCGCAACACAGTAACCTTAACCTTAACTTTGGGTTAAATATAATAAAAAGACTCCCATCTACAGTTCAGAGTTTGTGTCAATATTATATATTATTATTATTATACCGATATAATACTACATATAATAATAATAATAATAATAATAATAATTTTAAACTTACGTGGGTTAAATGAACCCGGAAAAAGCTTGTTCCTCCGTGATATACCAACTTACAGTTTCAAATTTACATTCAACTGCTTGGGGGTCTTCTGTGCATTTAGCAAAAAATTGAAAACAGCAAATGTTTGGTGAAAGATTTGTTTTGTTTTACATTTCCCTTATATTGCACACCAGTTTGCAAGATCGAGGATAAAGAAACAATAATGCATAATAACACAGTGGTCCACAGGTATCCCTGCTAACACACAATGTTGTAGCAACGTAATTTGTTTGTATGTTAGTTGGTATGCTGCCAGATGGGGGAGAGTTCTCGTTCAGAAGAAACTATTTTTTTTTAATCAATGTAACTGTATATTTTCAAAATACATTGTCAAAATGTAATCTGATCCAGTGCCCACTGACACATCAGTGGCAATTGATTGGCTTTTTATTATGGTTTGAATTGATTTAGGCTAAGTAATGGGCAGTACACAAATCAAATCTGAAGTGTAGTTTAGTATTGTAACACTTGCAGGGGTTTCCAATGAGTAAGCCCACCTCATTATTGTGGCTGCAACAACAAATTGTTTTAATAATTATTAGTGCAGCGCACACAGATCTCAGGGAGTGAACACACACACTGACTCGTTCTTCCGCCTCCATTCTCTTTTTATCCCGTCTCTCTACACTCATCCCCACCACGCCGCCTTTACATCATTAACCCTTTATTTGGTGCGGTGGCGCTATAGTATTCAAACACTGTCAATTTGTTTTAACAAGAAAAGCAATATCGATGTGATTGTCACGTGACAACCTTAGTACGTCTGGAGAACGAACAAACCTTCGAACCTTCGTAGACAGTCCTACTGTCTTCCTTCATTAGCTCACATTGTATAGCTTTGCATTGTACATTGTACAACTATGATTTTTTTCTGCTGCCCTTGTTTTTAAATGTTTATCAAGAAAAAGAAACACAACAATAGCTAGTCATGATCCACTGGAAAAAAGCAAATTGAAATACTGTATCTTGTAATGATCAAAAGGGTTTACAGTGCAATACTTTTTCTGAATGGTATTTGGCTGAGATGTGATCGAATCTGACCTCGGTAAAATTATGATTCTGATGGGCTTGTAGTATGTGGTAACTATCTCAATGACAATGACTAGAGGGGCTTGCTTGAAACATTTAGATCACTACCACAGCAATTGATTAATGACCAAGGATTATGATAGGAATCAATTTCTGCTCAGACTTGTCTATGCTATTCAATTCTTATCTATTATCACTTATTGGATTGTATTATATTACGGTTGTCTTGCTTTTTTACAGATTGTGAAATAGCAGATTATTATTGTCAAAATACTTGACCTTTATTATATTTGTAAAATATATGGCCATTCGCGTTCTCCCTTAAATTTCGGTCCTGCTATCAATGACAGTGGCTATGTTTATAGACAGATATTAGTGCCAATGCATTGTCTTGTGCAGTTTACAGTGTCTGAAACTTCAACTTACTGTCTGTTTGATCAATTATATTCATTTTTTGAACTCGAGAATAATGTGCCAGTTGGAACCTAGATATGCAGTAATGCTACATTTACCAGAATGTGATACAAGTATAGTCTAGGTCTTGTGATACAAGTATAAGTCATCATATGGTACCATTGAATTGACAATGTAATGAAAGTCAGTGGATGCACAGTATCTAGAAATCTGTATGTTAACCAGGTTACATTACTAAAATCAGTTGAGTCTAAATGTAGGTTTTCTATTTTGATAGAAATATAGAGACCTTTTTAAGTACTGATTTAAGTTCTGGTTTCCGACCACAGGTCCATTGGATATTTTTTGGACAGTTGACCATTCTCGATATACCTGTAACACTGTTGTGTGTGAAAACAACAGGGTTGCGGTTTCTGACTGACATATTCATACCAGTGAATCTGATGCCAACTACCATGCCCTGTTCAAAATTACCTGAGTCCTTTGTCTTGTCCTTCTACCTCTGAATTGCACACAGAATCTCTAGGTACTCGTCTGCTTTAAATAGCGTAGTCTGAATACGTCATGCTGTCATTGACTGCACGGCCTATTTCATGGAAAAGAGTGGTGTACCTAATAAAAGTGTGTGTATGTGTGTAAATAGTTAGGACCATAAATATTTGGACACTGACACAATTGTCATAATTTTGGCTGTCTGCCACCAAAATGTATTTGAAATGAAACAATCAATATGTTCTTTAATTGTAGACTTTCATCTTTAATTTGAGGGTACTTACATCCAAATTGGGTGAACGATGTAGGAATTACACCCATTTTTATATGTGGTCCCCCCAATTTTAGGGGTTCAACAATAATTGGACAAATTAACATAATCATGAATTCAATTTTGAGTTTCAATACTTGGTTGCAAATCCTTTGCAGTCAATGACTGCCTGAGGTCTGGAACCCATAGACATCAGCAGCTGCTGGGTTTCTTCCCTGGTGATGCTCTGCCAGGCCTGCACTGCAGCTGTCTTTAGTTCCTGCTTGTTCTTTAGGCATTTCAGACTTCCAGACTTCAGGCAGTCATTGACTGAAGGATTTGCAACCAAGTATTGAAACTCACAATTTCATTCATGATTATGTTAATTTGTTAATTTGTCCAATCTAAAAATGTGTGTAATTCCTACACCATTCACCCAATTTAGATGTAACTACCCTCAAATTAAAGATAATAGTCTATATTTGAAGCACATTTTTTTCTTTCAAATCCATTGTGGTGGCATACAGAGCCAGAATGATGACAATTGTGTCAATGTCCAAATATTTATGGACCTAGCTGTATATCTATCTATATCTTTATATATAAATGTATTGAAGAGATCAGAATCTGATCAGATGAGCCGTATGTGACATTAACGGCAGCTAGGTGGTCATTAATGGTCACTGTTTTGTTATATTAAAGTGAATAGGCCATAGCCATGTTTGACTGGGTAGCCTGTGAGACTGTGATGGTCAGCATGGTCCAAATCCCAATCTTCACACTGCTATGACTGTTACATGATCTACTAACCTCATTATTTTCGGATACCCTTTCTGTACATCGTGGTGTGACAATTACCAAGTCGAATCATTCTTCAGATTTAGACTTTGTTTTTGCTCTCTCGTGTGGTTTTAACATTAATTTTGTATTACTTTATATTTATCAACTGCATTAAAGAATGCACTGTAAATTACATATGCCTTGTCTTTTAAATAATTAAGTGATCCAGAGCTGAAAAGCTCTCATTCATTTCAAAATGAAAATACATTAACTTAAAGCAAGCACAATTAAAAAAGAATGTAAGAAAAGGAAAGTTTTATCCCAAAAGTTATTATCCTCTGGAAGAGTTAAAAGGAATGCAAATTCCAATCAATTTACAGCTGATGTTTTATATTAAAATACAGTTTATAATTAGCATAGGTTTGGCAGTCATTTTGTAGGGAGCTGTCTGATGTGCTTTAGAGATTAATGATCTATGAAGCCTCACTGCAGACCATTCTTACAAATGGTGTTTCCTTTTTAACCATCTTTTAGCCAAATTGTGAGTGACTGGGGGTATTGTACCTGCCAAGCAAAATATATATTTTAGTCTTTACAAATGGATATTGAACACTTATCTCTTTTTATTAACTTCAGCAGCACAATGACATTCTACATAAGTCAATGATAGAAGGGTCATCTGCAGTACTGTAGTTGTCATGGAGATAGAATGGTTTGGTGATATATTAGTCACCAAGGCATTTTTTCCTTTATTTTCATACTGGTTCTGAATTATCACCTGCATTTTATTTCACACTTACATAGATGGTTGCATGCCACCATTCAGGAACACTTAAATTAGTTTGTTTTGAAAAACACAAATTTATAGAATTAAACACATTTTTCTATATATAAATTAAAGAAAATTTGTCAAAACAAACCACATGTGTGTTTATATTGTAAAACTGGAGCAGGCTGGCAGTTGGAATTTAACCGCAATCTCCAATGCCCCAGCCATGCCAAAAGGTCCAGAACCTCTTACAAGGCTCCTCAAAGGCCTTCCATTTAACAACAATATATAAATACATGTGTATGTGTTTTAAATATATTTACACAGTGCGGGGTGTCAGGCGCTGACATGCGGGGATCTGGGTTGATTATACAGAGAAGCTGTATAATGAAAACAGCACTTAGCCCCGGTTGGTGTGCTAGCTAACACTGTTGGGACTGCCACTATTTGGATTCCCAGTTACAAAACACAGTTGAATAGGTGAAGGGTTAGATGGTCTCATAGTAGTTTTGGTGAAGCATGGGTTAAACACCGTAATCGTTGTCATCAGCCAGTCAGGGTCTCACACAGGCAGTGGTCAAAATCCAGGTCGTCCCTTTGTTATGGATTTCTTTGCTCTTTCTCTCTCCTTCTCTCTCTGAACACGCCAAACACCCTCCCCGCTATCCTTCTTGATAATTTACAGGAAATGGCACACAAGTCACGTAAGGAAGTTGATAGAATCTGTAGTTCACTTGTACTATTTTGTAACTGTTTATTGACATGAAGCGTAACTAACTAATGAGCGCATGGTTCATCACTTATGGAAGCAGGCACAAATGGCAGCTGCCACAAACTGTTTTGATCATATAGTGGTACAGATGTGTTAATTTAATCAATCTTGTCAGAAATTTAACTTCTGTAATATTATTAAGTGAGAATCTAAATACGATGTGTAATTTTCTAACATGCTTTGCTTCATGTCAAGACAGAGGTCGTGTTCAGGGCTGTTTTTTTAATTTTGAATGAAAGAAGGGGGAAATATAAAACTACAAGATGAGTATTTCAAGGGATAAAAGCTTTCTACAAATGCCTATTGCTCTCACACAGATAATGCCAATACATACACAAAAAATCCTTGCAACAAGAAGATACAAAAGCCACGTGCAGAGTGTAACATATTTCATCATTACATCAGTCAGTACACTTATATATTATTAGTGACATCAGCAGAGATTTGGAGGAAGAAAGTTCAATATGGTTCCAGTGAAGAAGCCCAGGCTTTTAACTCGTAATGTTATAATTATACTTAGTTTGTATTCAAATCAACTTCAGCTTCCAAAACATTCAGTTTTTTCTTGTCAGTGCCAAACTGTGTGCATGTGTCACATTAATTCCAATTAAAAGTCAGCTACTGGTAATTCAGTGTTCTTCCTGTTAATTGTTTATTGTGGGGTGGCAGAAATGTGACAGGAAGCAAGAATTTAGCAGAAAATGCATTTTATGTTGCCTACAGTAGGAATTTTTCAGATTTTTGTTAACTAGTTTCTCTAATCCCTGTTGTTTATATTTTGGCTTGCATTGTTTCTACCTTAGTTTTAGAAGGATGTTGCTATGTTACATAATAAAACACTCACTATAGTAGATTAATTGTTAATGAGTGAAAAGCAGTTTTATACATTATTAGTATGCCTGAAGATTCAGATTTAATATTGTCTAAAAACTACATCATCATCAGTGTAATCACCCCCCTCCCCCTTGTTCTAGCACCTTGTCAATTTTTCTTAATTGGAGTAAACATAAAATTAGATATACCGTAAAACTTCATTGAAATGCCCCCGGCGTGTATTCCAAATAACTGCAAGAAGCCCCGGCGTCAATTGGAGGCAGGCGATTGTAGGAGACTGGCATTTGTATTACACATTCATAAATAAAAAGACATCACGGACTCATGGAGGGTAAGAAGAGCCTGGAAACAGTGCTTCATTGTAGAAGTAGGCTAATAGGCCAGGCTTTTATTATTATTATTATTATTATTATTATTATTATTATATTATTATGCTTTCCAAAGATGCAAACAAATCACATTCAATATATGGTGAACTATACACTGGATTGGAAACAAGATCCCGGTAATTCTGTTAGCAGTCTAAGATTCGATATACTGTTAACTCTCGTTAAATAAACAAAAAAGCAAACAAAACTGTGGAAATATGCTTTAAACCAAACCATCAACATTATACTTCATTAATGCCTTGTTTGTCGCAGTTGACAGTTCAATCACTACAATTAACAGCAATACAAATATACAGCTGTGTGTGTGTGTATACGGTACTGTGCAAAAGTTTTAGGCATGTGTGAAAAAATGCTGTAAAGTAAGAATGCTTTCACAAATAGACATGTTAATTATGTTTATCAAATAACAAAATGCTAAGTGAGTGAACAGAAGAAAAATCTACATCAAATCCATGTTTGTTGTGACCACCCTTTGCCTACAAAACAGCATCAATTCTTCTATGTACACTTGCACACAGTCAGGGATTTTGTAGGCATATAGTCAGGTGTATGATTAAACAATTATACCTAACAGGTGCTGATGATCATCAATTCAATATGTAGGTTGAAACACAATCATTAACTGAAACAGAAACCGCTGTATAGGAGGAAAAAAACTGGGTGAGGAACAGCCAACTCAGCTAAAAAGGTGAAGTTACTGAAGACAGTTTACTGTCAAAAGTCATACACCATGGCAAGACTGAGCACAGCAACAAGACCCAAGGTAGTTATACTGCATCAGCAAGGTCTCTCCCAGGCACAAATTTCAAGACAGACAGGGGTTTCCAGATGTGCTGTCCAAGCTCTTTTGAAGAAGTACAAAGAAACGGGCAATGTTGAGGACCGTAGACGCAGTAGTCGGCCAAGGAAACTTACTGCAGCAGATGAAAGACGCATCATGCTTACTTCCCTTCGCACTTGGAAGATGTCCAGCAGTGCCATCAGCTCAGAATTGGCAGAAAACAGTGGGACCCTGGTACACCCATCTACTGTCCGGAGAAGTCTGGTCAGAAGTGGCCTTCATGGAAGACTTGTGGCCAAAAAGCCATACCTCCGATGTGGCAACAAGGCCAAGCAACTCAACTATGCATGAAAACACAGGAACTGGGGTGTAGAAAAATGGCAGCAGGTACTCTGGACTGAAGAGTCAAAATTTGAAATACTTGGCTGTAGCAGAAGGCAGTTTGTTTGCTGAAGGGCTGGAGAGCGGTACACGAATGACTGCCTGCAGGCAACAGTGAAGCATGATGGAGGTTCCTTGCAAGTTTGGGGCTGCATTTCTGCAAATGGAGTTCGGGATTTGGTGTCCTCAATGTTTAGAAGTACAGGCAGATACTTATCCATCATGCAGTACCATCAGGGAGGCATCTGATTGGCCCCAAATTTATTCTGCAGCATGACAAGGACCCCAAACATACAGCGATAGTCATTAAGAACTATCTTAAGCGTAAATAAGAATAAGGAGTCCTGGAAGTGATGGTGTGGCCCCCACAGAGCCCTGATCTCAACATCATTGAGTCTGTCTGGGATTACATGAAGAGAGAGAAGCAACTGAGGCTGCCTAAATCCACAGAAGAACTGTGGTTAGTTCTCCAAGATGTTTGGGCCAACCTACCTGCCGAGTTCCTTCAAAAACTATGCAAGTGTACCTAGAAGAATTGATGCTGTTTTGAAGGCAAAGGGTGTTCACACCAAATTTTGATTAGATGTAGATTTTTCTTCGGTTTACTCACTTTGCATTTTGTTAAGTGATACATATAATCTATGAATAAAAAATAAAAACATAAAACATAAAAACATGTCTATTTTTTCTTACTTTACAGCATTTTTTCACACCCGACTAAAACTTTTGCACAGTATTGTATATCGTTAAAGTGAGAATTAAAATAAAAACACGTGATGGTGTTTTTCAAAATTAATATGTGGTATATATGTTTACTGAAAACAAACGATGCGGAACCCAGCGTTTATTAGAGACCGGCTTTTGTTTACATGATTATGCAAATCAACCCGGTGACTATTGGAGACTGGATGCTATTTGAGACCTGGCTAGTATTGGAATTTTTACGGTATATATATATATATATATATATATATATATATATATATATGTGTGTGTGTGTTCATACTATTTCTCAAACAGTCTGTTTACTGGGTCAGTTGTTTGTCTTCCTGAATTGGAGCGAAAAGCTTTCATGTGAATGTATGCCAATATTTTGATTAATGCAACAATCTGCATGACTTTGATATTAAACTAACCCCCTAAAAACAGAAAATACACAAACACACACAAGGAAAACCTCAACTCAGTAGATTTTTAAATAGAACTTTAATTTTAATTTTAAACTTCCATTTTAAAATATACCTCTTTCTCCTGTGGATTTACCTCCTTTCCTGTCCCTAGTGCTGTGAAAACTGGGCCATAGTATATACTCTGCTGCTTTTAGTTGGATCTCACAATCATGGAAGCTTGTAAATTCAGTTGATGTATGACACTTTTTTTTTAGTGTGCATGTGTTGGTTGGAAAGGTGTTTAATCTCTCTCTGGTGGTCCACATAAACTTTTCTTTAATGTACAGTGGGGGAAAAAAGTATTTGATCCCCTGCTGATTTTGTACGTTTGCCTTTACAACAAAGTTATAAATTGATTTTCATGTTAATGAGGGAAATAAGTATTTGATCCCCTATCAATCAACAAGATTTCTGGCTCCCAGGTGTCTTTTATACAGGTAACGAGCTGAGATTAGGAGCACTCTCTTAAAGGGAATGCTCCTAATCTCAGCTCGTTACCTGTATAAAAGACACCTGTCCACAGAAGCAATCAATCAATCAGATTCCAAACTCTCCACCATGGCCAAGACCAAAGAGCTGTCCAAGGATGTCAGGGACAAGATTGTAGACCTACACAAGGCTGGAATGGGCTACAAGACCATCGCCAAGCAGCTTGGTGAGAAGGTGACAACAGTTGGTGCGATTATTCGCAAATGGAAGAAACACAAAATAACTGTCAGTCTCCCTCGGTCTGGGGCTCCATGCAAGATCTCACCTCGTGGAGTTTCAATGATCATGAGAACGGTGAGGAATCAGCCCAGAACTACACGGGAGGATCTTGTTAATGATCTCAAGGCAGCTGGGACCATAGTCACCAAGAAAACAATTGGTAACACACTATGCCGTGAAGGGCTGAAATCCTGCAGTGCCCGCAAGGTCCCCCTGCTCAAGAAAGCACATGTACATCCCGTCTGAAGTTTGGCAACGAACATCTGAATGATTCAGAGGAGAACTGGGTGAAAGTGGTCTCAGATGAGACCAAAATCAAGCTCTTTGGCATCAACTCAACTCACCATGTTTGGAGGAGGAGGAGGAATGACCCCAAGAACACCATCCCCACCGTCAAACATGGAGGTGGAAACATTATGCTTTTGGGGTGTTTTTCTGCTAAGGGGACAGGACAACTGCACTGCATCAAAGGGACGATGGATGGGGCCATGTACCGTCAAATCTTGGGTGAGAACCTCCTTCCTTCAGCCAGGGCATTGAAAATGGGTCGTGGATGGGTATTCCAGCATGACAATGACCCAAAACACACAGCCAAGGCAACAAAGGAGTGGCTCAAGAAGAAGCACATTAAGGTCCTGGAGTGGCCTAGCCAGTCTCCAGACCTTAATCCCATAGAAAATCTGTGGAGGGAGCTGAAGGGTCGAGTTGCCAAACGTCAGCCTCGAAACCTTAATGACTTGGAGAGGATCTGCAAAGAGGATTGTGACAAAATCCCTCCTGAGATGTGTGCAAACCTGGTGGCCAACTACAAGAAACGTGTGACCTCTGTGATTGCCAACAAGGGTTTTGCCACCAAGTACTAAGTCGAAGGGGTCAAATACTTATTTCCCTCATTAACATGCAAATCAATTTATAACTTTTTTGGAATTATTTTTTCTGGATTTTGTTGTTGTTATTCTGTCTCTCACTGTTAAAACACACCTACCATTAAAATTATAGACTGATCATTTCTTTGTCAGTGGGCAAACGTACAAAATCAGCAGGGGATCAAATACTTTTTTCCCCCACTGTAAGAAACTCCAATGTATAAAAAAGTGAACGTGATTTTTTTTTTTTCCTGTTCTTCCCTCCCTCCATAAAGCAATGAGCAGTTAAGGCAAGATTTTACAGCAGGTTGGAAGGATGTTTGCATACTCTGCAGGAGCTCTTTCTGCTTTAGACATACGCCTGAGGGTGGTGATGTATTACTGTTGCACTCTTCAAGACCCAGGAGATCCTTTTGTCTGTTGATGTCTGAAATTAATGGGCATCCTGTTTGCTGCATATGCATTTTTCACTTTGTCATCGTCCATTATATTGCTGTTGTCTATATGTTAAAAATTGAAATATTAAATAATAGGGCAAGAGTGGCTGCTCGATGGTTGAAGTAAGTGAACTTGAGGAGTCCATTTTGTGCTTTACATTCCTCCTTCCTGAATGATGTATAATCGGCAAAACTATGGATTTCATTATTCATGTCTGGGACTTTTGTTTATATACAAGAGTTAAGAAGTCGACTAGTTATGAAAAACTTTATATATGACTCATATTAGATGCATTTTGTCTGAAGAAGTCATGTAAATCCACAGTTTTGTTTAATCTGAAGGGTGGTAATGATTTATGTTCTTACCTCTTCCTTCCAAATGAAAAATCCTGCCCCCCTAAAATAAATTCATATATAACCTATCAATATCTAGTAGTTTTTAAAATGAGTTTCCAAATCGTTATCAATAAATAAGCAGTAAACTGGTTTAAATGGGTCTGGCTAGAGGTATGCAGTTTATTAACTCCACAATGAGCAACTGGTTTTGTGGGAAAGCTGGAAATGCCATCATATCAATTCACTGTATAAGGCGATTAGGTTTAATACCAGGAACAAAACCTTCAGTTTGACCCTCTCTACCCATATTCTGTATTATTGTCATTACATTATAAATTAATATAAATCACGACTTATGTTTTGATTCGTACGTATCTGAATACATGTAGTGAACTTTGAGACTTCCAACATTTTATTATTAATATATTCATGTTCATAAACTAATGAGTATTCTTTTTTTTTCAAAGTATCTTTTACTGACTAACTGAGAGTTAGGAGTAGTTTTTGTTTCTAAAAATAGTTAATACATGAATCTGGGACAGTGGTCTCATTGAGAACCATATCCTCATTTACATACATTGGCATAAAGAATTGTTTCACCTTTTACAATTTCAGGTGCTGTTTCTGCCATGTCTACAGTATAGATAATAAATATGCCTGCATGTTGTGCTAACTATGGTAGGTTTAAAATGCTTGCATGTCTAAAGGGAGCACTTGTAAACTGTAAACAGCTATGGATACCAGATGCTGAAAAACACCTGGTGAGTTGCTTCTTTGGGAATTGGTGCATCTGCCTGTACTGAAAGAGATCATTTTTGCACACTACTCTTTTATTACTATTTATTAACCTAATCCTCAAAATGTAATGGAAAAAAAAGACTTATGGGTCAATGACATATAAGATTTTCAAAATGAAAATTATAAAAGCACAGCAAAATGCATGTAAAATGTTTGTTCACAAGAATGTATTTTGTGTATTCTTGTTTGTTTTATAGCTTTTAACATGGCATTTATTTATTTATTTTTATTGGAAGATTTTTGATTTTACCACCTAAGACAAGTCAGGTGGCACAACCATATATTAATTAAAACAAATATATAATTTTAATGTATTTCCCACAACTGGATACAAGTACATTGTATCATTGTATACATATGAATCACTGTACTGTCCAAATATATAAGACATACAAAATTTCCCTTTAAATTCTTTTTTATGGGGCATTCATTACATTTCTTAGAAACTGACACTAATTTTATGTTTTTAAGCATCCAATTTTTCATAGGGTAAAATAAAAACTTTTTTATACATTATGTAAGGTGGTAAAGCTATATTTATGACTTAACTTTGCAGTTGCAATGAAAATTGATGTTCTAAAATATAAATTTGCTGGTTGCACCACCTGACCATGACTGGTTCTGCCATCTGATATGCTCAATAACAATTGATTATCACAAAATAACAAGAAAAAAGTTCATGTATTTTATTCTGGTTTCTTCTGGCTTTTAACTCACCTCCATTTTCGCTTGTTTATATACATTTTTTATATATTACATTTTTAATATGGACATTATAAGGAATACAGGTATGTGACACCTATCAAATGAAAATAGACAAACTGTACTATAATTTTTTGCATAGTTGATCATGATCAGACAAACTATATTACACTACTACCAAGTTTTTTTTCACAAAAACAGAAATGCGTTTTTAAAATTGAAATTTTTGACATTTTCCTCCATTAAAGTGTAAGGAACATTTTATGTTGAAATACCACTCAAACTAAACTTTGTTGACATTGTTGGGTGTAAATAGAATAAGAAATGAAGGAATAATGTGCAACTGAAATAACCTAACCAATGCGAAACTTTTAGAGAAACTTTGTACCACAAAATGCAAAAATATAAATCAAAATCACTGTTTTCATGAAATACAAAATGCATTATTTTCTGAACACACATACAATAGTTTAAACATCTTTGAAAATATCTTAAAAATATGTTTTCTATATGAAATGTATGAAGCCTGACTATAAATTCAGTGTATTACATATATTAACTATCAAACATTCTTTCATGTATGACTGTGTCACTGTGGACTTGGAGGTTCACAATGAGATGCTGGGTTAATCTATTTAGTTCAGGTGTTTCTGAAACAAAAATAAATTAAAGTAGATTCAAATGTATTTAATATATTAGAAAACATGAATAAACATGACTTTTTTCCATTGATGTAACTGGAATTCTGGTTGCACCATTTTACTTATTGGTTTTGCCACCTGACTTTTCAAACTCAATTCAAATCTAACAGGCATTAACTTAGCCCTGAAGAAAAGTGTATAGGTACATTTTTAAAATAAAACATAAATTGCTACAAAACCATTTTTGTTTTGTAATTTTCCAGGGGTCATACCACAAATTATCAAATATTTGTGAGAGAATTGCTAATCTTGTTACTGCAGCATAGGGATCATTTGGAGTTTTCTTTTGTGATGCCATAGTTTTCTTAAAGTGATATTACATAAAAATGCTTTTTTTTTTATGGGTTTCGCCATTTGACATTTGGAGAAATGCATTTTTCTGACAAGTTTTTTTTTAAATAGAATACATTTAACATAGCACTGGTTCACAACTTTAATAATTTATAAGCAATTTAACATACAATTATGCCAAACTATTTGATTAAGAATTTTATTGAGTAAAATAACCTTTTTACTACAAATTTGTTCTCTGCATATATGTTCAGACGGTTGCACCACCTGACATTTTGGGGCTTTGGAATACCAAAACTCAAAAAATATGTTATATTTAAAATGAAATTGGTTCCATATAAAGTAGATATCATATAATAATTTCATATATTACATGTATTTATTTAAAAAAATTTTTGGAAAATAATGGCTTCGGACACAAACAATACATGTCATGTCATTGACGCTTATCCATTTTACATAGGTAAATTAGTAAAGTGCATCAGATACTTATAACAATCAGTTGAGTATTATATCAAAATTAAACCGTTAGGAATGGATTTCGCTGTATTTCTGTTCAGTTGGCAACATATTTTATGTGCTCAATGTTTCATTACTTTATTTTTAATTATAATGCTATTTAAATCAAATAATTCAATTGAATACTGTTCCAAGTATTTCTAATTTTCTATTATGTTATATTTAAGGTGCATTAGCTTCTACAAGTCTGTTTTGCTTAACTTTGCACCAACATTTTCACTTAATAAACACAACATGATCCTGTATACTGTAATGGCATATACAGCTCTGGAAAAAATTAAGAGGCCACTCCCAAGTTCAGAAATCAATGTTAAGTGGTCTCTTAATTTTTTCCAGAGCTGTAGATGGCATGAAGCAATGTCACATCAGGTTTTCAATGGACTTTGAAACAGATTATAGAGAGACATACCCATGAAAGTGGGAGTTAATAATAAAATCATAATCACTTACGGCATTTTCAGTCTTTAAATGTTTTAAAATCTCTGAAAACTATTAACCAAATCCATGTGGATCCAATTAATGTCTCATTTCCTTCAAAAAGCACATGTATATTTTGTTTCCCCATGTTACCACATATGATCATTGACTGTTTATTTACTATGTTAATTACCCTTCATTCACAATTAAAATTAATGAATTCCTTTTGGGGAAAGAAAATGAAAAATATTTAAAAGGCATCATCAGGTGCAACAACATTTATAAAGGATAGTACCTTGACATTTTAACATTGGCATTGACATTTGGTTTGGACTTTTAAAGGAGGACGTGTACGCATCTAAAGAAAGTGTAAGGCACTTCGGTACTTAATATATTTAATTGACTGTAATCTAATGTGTGTATAGGTATGTGATGCATTGTAAGCCATAAACTATAATAGGTATATGGCAGGGTACCCCAGTGTCTGTGCTAAATAATATTACGCTATGTGTCTTGACTGTTCACTTCATGTGCAGTAAGCTAATATTACATGAATCATTTTCATGTCACTAACCTTATTTGGCAAAATTTGATTTACATACATAATTCATATATTATTTTCTAATTATGGGCAATGAAACAAATGGAATGAAAATGATGCTCTTGCTCAGGTTGTTTGTTTTGTTTCCATTGGCTATGGATTTAATGCATCTGGAGATCTGTTTCTAAGCATACCTGTTTTCCATTGCTCAGGAAACATATTCAGTCAATACTGTACTATGTCACGGTGATCCTAGACAGTATCCTTGATTATGTATAGTGTCTCTTCTAAAACCTGTCTATGTCTTGTTACAAATGACATTTCCTTTCAGATGTAGGTGCCAAAATGGAATCTGTATCCATGTCTCCACATTGTGAGGTGCTTGCTGAATATAACTGATTTGTTGTTAAATGTAGAGCATAATAATTGTTATAAACAAAAGTGATCCATTTTAACCTTGCTTCTTTAGTTGCTAGGTCTTAGTGATGAAAGATGCTTTTGTTTGTGTCACCTGGTCCTAGTTTTGGCTACTTCTTGAGCTGAGTGTTGGAGTGTTGACTTTATTTGAATACTGAAGCCTTGAATACCTGAATCAGATATGCACATATCCTTGTCTGTTCCGGGCTAAAGAGATTGATTTATTTCAGTCTCTGTGTATGTGATAGTCTCCTCAGTTTTGCGACATTAGTAGGTTCAGGTTGTCATTGCATTCACCTACTGTTGATTTATTATGGAAGCATGTTAGTTTTCTTGCAAGATTTATTCACATTTTAAAGTTAAAACTACTGTAATAATGAGTTTTATTAAATAAATATTACAATTATATTTCTATCCCTTACCAGCAAAATTGTACAGGGTAAAAGGATTCTCTTCTAATACATTTATTTATTTATTTATTTATTTATTTATTCATTCATTCATTCATTCATTCATTCATTCACTCATACATATGTTTCAGTGTGATCTTTTGAGTATTTGAAGACACCATTATAGGAAAAGTGAATCTTGCATATGGATTAATTGTTACTCATTAGCATATGCCATATTACAGATATCTTTTTATTATGTATCCTAGTTCATTTCATTATGTTGAACACCTGTGTGCGTGTGTGTGTATAAAATTGGAGATGCACTTATAGCAAAAATCTTTAAAAAAAATTGAGAATTAGAGGATTGTATTTTTTTCCCCAAGTACTCTTTCAATTGTATTCAGAAAGTGTAATACATCTTACTGCCTGTGTTTAAATGAAGTGTTAATCACTTGGTTTTGCTGCCCTTTTAATCCTTTAGAAAAAACTGCAACTGCAAATGAATGTTTGCTTTGCTTGCACACACACATAATGGCAGAGAGATAATGCAGTGAAATGCCAGTGCTGTTCAAGTTACCATGTTCTGATGTTAAAGATTTTTACTATGTCAGTCAGTTTTAAAGTTGCCTTTGATTAAAGCAGGACTTTATTTTTAAATTAGACATTAAATATCAATATTCACCTACTGGTAATGTATATGTCATGAAACCTTAGTTGAATGTTAATGATGTTACCCATGATTCTTCAGTAATTTTACATTTATTCTTTATTGTGAAATAAATTGATTGCCTGGTCTGTTCTCTCTGTTAGGTGCAATAATGCTTTCCATAAAAAGAAGGATTTATGCTTTAATCTTAATGACCTACCTATATTTGTATCTTATTATGTAACTCTGGACTGTTAAAGGTTCAATTTCTTAAAATAGACAATCTATTTAAAAACAAAATTAAAATGATACTCAAAACCTCCTTTGAATGTTTACAATCCCCTAGGGAGATGCACTGAGGAGCTACTGTAAGAACAAGCAACACTACATTTTGTCACAGTGTTCATGACTTCTCTTTAATGCATTTCTTATACATACTTTAGTTCTGTTATCTTGAAGCTGTTATAGTAAGGTTGAAGCATCCATGCCATTAACAATCAATGGACATTTTTATGTAAACTATGTATAATAATTATGCAGTTTTGTTCTCATAGATTAGTGAATTATACTTTAAATATTTAGTTACAAACTCTGGGAACATCATTGGCATATGACTGGGAGTGTACATTTAGAAGTGTTGCAGTTGGTGAGCTTGCGTATCTGATGTTACTAGGGCAAAAATGCATACAAAACTGTGACTTGATGTGGAGTTAGTTCTCAGCTGTGGCCTTAAGTATTGCTCAGCTAATCAGGACACAGTGGGTCTAGAAAAGTTGCAATAAATAATGATTTGACACATGCATCTCTGCTCATGCGGTGTTCTGAAACCACAATAATGAATAAATTAAATGGATGGAGCATGTGGTCAATGTTTTTTAAATTAAAAAAATAAAATTCCAAGTAAACCTTAGTCATGATAATTACATATGTAGAAAGATACAGTGAGTGAAAACTTACTAAATTGTAAAAAAGCAATCTGCAATACACATTTATTTGTATTTATTCATCTGGCAGGCAGATTCATCCAAAAACATCTGCAACCACCATCGCTGCGGCATGACATTTAGCATCTCCTTCCCTTTAAACCCTGTAATCTTTCCTCCAACAGTTCAACAGCACATTCATTACAGAGTGCTATGTTATTCTAGCTTGTTTTCTTTTGAAATATATTGCCATCCTTTCAGAGGGATGGAGTGTATGACTGTTGCCCCAGAGACATTAAAACATTGCATTTGCATTTTGAATATTCCAGATGTTTGCTCAAGTGCTGTAACATTTGCTGTTGTGTTCGTTAGAGGTTGTGGGGTGCAGTTGTGTCAGCAGCTACTGCTTATCCCCGATCCACCAGTCTCTCAGACTGTCATCCCACAGAAATGCAGTTGCCACGCAAATTAGGGAGGATAAAACCCATCATGATTGAAGACTGAATATTCTGCCTACACCCTTGTGATGTTGTAATTGGCTTCAGTACTGACACATTGACAGAATAGGTCTCCTTAAGGTATATCCAAAGTGTTCAATTCTGTGTTAATAGCGGTGCATATGTGCATTAGATGGCTGCCACAAACCATCTGTAAATCTGTAACTTACCAGAAATGGAAACATTTTGTTGCAGCTTGATGGGGGAATGGCATTATTCTGCTATCTGTTTTACTAGGACCGTGGCTGATTGACTGATGTGTGCACTCTAGCCCACAGTTAATTGCAACGAGATAGTTGCTTAAAATATGGCTTCAAGTGCCCTGAATACTGTGTAAATAGTGTGCTCTTCACATTCCTCCTACCAAGTACTTTTTGCAGTTAGTTTCCTTCTCAGTGCGCACAATGTTGTGATGTAATTTTGATTTGCATAACTGTAGCTGTAGCTGCTCTTCTATTTCATTCCTTGTTGTTTTTCTTCTTTTGAAGTATGTATTTCTCTAAACAGATATCTTTCTGTGTAAAACAGTTAATATAACCAGCAAATGTTCACCAATGCTGACTTTTAGATTGCGTTTTTGATATTTATTTTGTAGGATTTGTGTCTTCCCATTGATACAAAATATTCAAGAATGAGTAACCATTTTATACTTCTTGTACATTTTAAGTGCAATATTGGTTTCATACATATTTGTGATCTCATGGCAACAAAAAAAGTTGGTAACACATTCACGAACAGTTAGCTTCTAACAAGTGCCTGCCAGAGCATTTTACTTTGTCATTTACAGCTGTACAGAAATCAGTGGCGTCCATCAGCTTTAGATGCTTAAGTGGACACTAATAAACTTGTCCTCTGAAGCATTAATAACACTTTGTCACCCTCAACCACTCTGGTACATATTTGTACCCAACAAGGAAAAGTTCAGCCATTTTAAAACAGATATTCAATTTTTCTTTTCCACAAATGTGGGTTAATGGATTATGGAACTACTTTAACTAATATTACTGATCTTAGTACTAGCATCAGTAGTAGCAATTTTCATATTGATACTATATCATTATTAGTACAGCTAGTAATTTGCATATTTGTTTAGTTTCATGTTACATTGCTTATTAACTTTGAACAACAGCAGGTAATTAATAAAACAAAATATTAATAATACAAATCTGAATGTTGCTACTACTAATAAAATCATACCTGCACAATAACAGTAAAATGATGCTGTGCACCTGGGAGTCTTCATTTATGACAGTTAGAACTGGCTTCAAGATTTTCCTTATCAGAAGCCAAATGAGTTTGAAAACCCTTTTGCCCACTGTTTCTAACTACAGAGACTTTCATGCTCTCCACAACAGTACTGGCTTAGCTGGGGTTGGCAACACTTCACACACTGCAGTCAGAAAGCCCTTGATGATGATGAATGCAAAAAATTGTAAATAAAATACATTATTTTCTAGCTACCTGTTTGAATATTGCTCTTAAGCATTAAGCATGATACACACACCCTGTAGTCTACATACTTCTACATTTAAGTGTACTATTATCCAGAAAGGTGAATTGTGTGCAGACTACGGCTAAAATAACAGTGTGTGGCATGGTGGAATTACTAAACTAAATTACTAAACAGAATGAATAATTCTAGGCATATGTAAATCTCTCTCTCTATATATATATATGTGTTTGTGTGTATATTTAACATATATATGCTAGACCCAAATGTTAATATAGCATATTTTGAAATACACAACATATTTTCTTAGCTTTGCCAACTGAAAAAGTAAAACAGTGTGTTTTGCAATTGTGAAGGGAGATTTGTTTTGTAAGGATCTGTAGAAGCATTGATTCTAAATGGACCATTGACATGAAGTGCCAAATACTGTTAAACTTTTCCACTGATGTGAACTGATTCAAATTTATTGCTTTGTGATATATGGTTTTGCATGATTTTGTGGTATTCATGTTTCAATGTATGTATATATACATGTTTCAGAGATAACTAGATATTTTAATAATGCCTGGTAATATGTTAAATATTTTATCTTTACAGATTGGCCAATTTGCTTTCAAGGGGATGAAGAGACTGAACCGCATCCAGTCAATAGTGTTTGAGACAGCATATAACACAAATGAAAATATGCTGATTTGTGCACCCACTGGAGCTGGGAAAACCAATATTGCAATGCTAACTGTTCTGCATGAAATTCGCCAGCATATTCAAGGAGGAGTTATCAGAAAGGATGAGTTTAAGGTATAAATCAAATGGAAGCTTTTATCTTTTTAAGTATTATATTGTTAACAATCAGAATGCATAGGCAGACTTCATGTCAAGGTTACTACTCGTCTCTAAGTCATCACAAGTAACATTGCTTCCTTTATGTTCATTACTGCCATAATACCTAATTTGAAACTGGAAGATTTATTTGCCCACCTGAAACAAACAAGTAAGTGATGCAAAATTTAAAAATTCATTTGGATGTAATGCAGCACCACTTTTCCAAGCAGTAGCCCTATGTAAACAAAATCCATTGCCCTTTAAACAGTTCCCAACCTAGCCAACAATGATAACCAGTTTTCATATATCACCATTAAAGTTTTTCATTCTAAGTGGCCTGCTTCATATTTCACAATAAATTGTGATTTGTACTTGTTGCCAAGGAACAAATGATATTGTGGGGTTTACTCATTTATCAACTGAGTGTCCTTTCACTACAGATTGTATATGTTGCCCCGATGAAGGCCTTGGCTGCTGAGATGACAAATTACTTCAGTAAGCGTCTAGAACCACTGGGCATCAGTGTGAAGGAGCTGACCGGAGATATGCAGCTGACCAAAGGTGAAATTCTGCGGACACAGGTAAATCCACACAGCTGCAAGAATTGACATGGCTCACAGCAGATAGCCTTGTCCATGTAAAATAGAGGTCCCATGCATTTCCTTCAACTCTGCTTTCCACTGAATATAGTATATGAGGTGACAATTCCAAAAACATTTTTGAGACAATGTATTGAACTTCAAATTTAAGGATACTAACACAGGAGAACTGAAAAAACTACAGACTGGTTAGCTAAGCAATCGTAGCAGTATCTTTGGAGGTAAAATGCTTTATGTCAATGCTGCAGTACTTACTTTATGTCATTTATTTGACAATAGATATAGATATATCTATTAATTGTGTGCTTTCAAGTCAAGCCCCCAAACAGCTTTTAATTTTTTTTTTTTTTTTTTTGTTCTGTAGCATTTATATCTATAAGTTGGGTAACAAACGTATTTTAAGAAATAGACCGGAAATGGTTCAGTGGCAGTCACTGTCATACATATGTAACGCCTAGTGTACAGAGTTTCAAAGGGAACTGTGTTTATTGCTCCTGATTATCTAAAATAGATCTAATTTATATATTTTTTAAGAAAACCAGTCAAGCTCTTTTACACAAACCAAATGTTATAAAAACTCTCAAGTATTCTCAGCCGTTCATAGGTCTTTCAGCATGTTCTGATTTGTATGGAAATGTAATCATCAGAGTTGCAGAGAGAACAAAATATCTTTCCCAAACTCACACTTTACCTGTAAACACAAAATACCTATTTGACTAGATCTATGCTGCTTTGCTCTAGACCAAAGGGAAAACAACCTATTTGGGGAAAGTACTGTATATTTTTGTTTCTCTCTTTTTGAAAATTCCTTTTATCAAAACCATGGCTTTGCTAAGAAAATGACAGTACTTCCCCAGCTGATCCTGTGGTGAGGTACTCAGTGGAGCACTGCTTTTTCTAATCTGCATAAATTACATAATTACATCAATTACACCACTTAGCAAGACTGACAAACTTGGAGATTATTTGAGAGTGAGGGTAGTAGCTCATTCTCTTTCAGAGACAAATGAAAAACAATTATTTAGAAAGTATACAAACATGGATGAAGAATAGTATCCAATTTATGGAATTGAATATGTTGTAGTTCTTAACAAAAAAGATCTAGGTGCTTTTATTCTTGAGTAATAACTCTATCGATTAAAAAAATATATATTTGTATAATATAAAATGCTGAATTTATGGAAAAATAAATAAACCTTCTAGAATATCATAGTGACAGAAACAGATGTAGATTGTTAGATGTAGTTTATTATAGCTGCATCAGTGAGAGAGAGTGACTATAAAATGTGTGACACCATATTATGTTAGTAACTCTAAATAAACTATATAATAAACTTGCTCTTCATACATATGTATAGTACTGTGCAAAAGTTTTAGGTAGGTGTGAAAAAATCGTGCATAGTTGAATTGCTTGGCCTTGTTGCCACATCAGAGGTATGGCTTTTTGGCCGCAAGTCTTCCATGAAGGCCACTTCTGACCAGACTTCTCCGGACAGTAGATGGGTGTACCAGGGTCCCACTGTTTTCTGCCAATTCTGAGCTGATGGCACTGTTAGACATCTTCCAATTGCGAAGGGAAGTAAGCATGATGCGTCTTTCATCTGCTGCAGTAAGTTTCCTTGGCCGACCACTGCGTCTGCAGTCCTCAACATTGCCCGTTTCTTTGTGCTTCTTCAAAACAGCTTGAACAGCACATCTGGAAACCCCTGTCTGTCTTGAAATTTGTGCCCGGGAGAGACCTTGCTGATGCAGTATAACTACCTTGTGTCTTGTTGCTGTGCTCAGCCTTGCCATGGTGTATGACTTTTGACAGTAAACTGTCTTCAGCAACCTCACCTTGTTAGCTGAGTTTGGCTGTTCCTCACCCAGTTTTATATGATTGTGTTTCAACCTACATATTGAATTGATGATCATTAGCACCTGTTTGGTATAATTATTTAATCAGACACCTGACTATATGTCTACAAAATCCCTGACTGTGTGCAAGTGTACCTAGAAGAATTGATGCTGTTTTGTAGGCAAAGGGTGGTCACACCAAATATTGATTTGATGTAGATTTTTCTTCTGTTCACTCACTTAGCATTTAGTTAATTGATAAATATAATCTATTAACATGTCTATTTGTGAAAGCATTCTTACTTTACAGCAGTTTTTCACACCTACCTAAAACGTTTGCACAGTACTGTATATGTATCTACATTTATATACAGCTATATACTTATTCTTGTACAGAAAACTAAAAATTGAATCACCAATGATTTATTCTTTTCGAACCCTCTTCCATGTTCTCCCCAGCAATTTTTACACACATCACTCCCTGTGCCACATGGTTGTAGTTGTTTTTTGTTTTTCATTTTACAAACTTTCTGGTTGCCTTAAGGTTTGATTACTTTCACATTTATTTTTTACAAAGACAGAAAATACTGTTATGCAACACCATTAACCCAACTAAGGTATTCCTTTGCTGAAATGATGATTTGTTATAAAACCATTGTGTGGTCTTTATTTTCATTTGTGGCTTTATTTCCCTTGACCTGCTCCTTTTCATGGCACTTTGACCTTTGTACTAACGTGAGAGACATTTCAACAGCTCATACGCCCCTGAAAAGTATGCTCTCAAGCCATCCATCGCTGAAGCCACAGTGCACATAGCAGGTCTGTGTTATAATATTGTAAGGCTAATGCAGCCCTCACTTATGACACGGCCTAATGCAGCACTCACTGATAATGGCATGGTAAGGCACAGAGGTGGCTTTTGTGAGGCAAGTCAAAGAAACCCTGGCCCGCTTCCAGCCTACCCCATCCTGGCAGCATCTGGCCAGGTGTGCTCTGGCCTTGGCAGAGTTCTGGTCGTAGTCGGCGATGTTCGTAATACAGGGCCCAGGCAGCAGTCTCAGAAGCAGTTTTTACAGATGGTAAAAATGACATTATTTAAATATACAATTAACTGCTCAGTTTTTTACATGGATTCCAAACTGAAAATAGTGTCAACAGCATCAATCAAAATGAATAAAGTATAAAATACATTTTTAATCAAGATTAACAGAACTCCTGCTTAACCTTTTCCCTTCCTCCCGTATAATGCTTTGCATTCTGTCAGCATGATTGTTTGAACTTTAAAAGGTCAACTTGTCACTTTTGTTTACAGACAGGACACACAAAACATAGTCAGTTGCTACACAAGAGTTGCTACACAGTTCCCCTATTTTTTTTGGATCATATTTTTTTTGTTGGATATTTAAAAATGTATTTTAGTAACAATGGCCAGGCTCATATACAATACATCCTGATTGTTATTACACATTCGTAATATCACACATCAGAAAAATGTAATCACATGTTCCTAAAGCACATTTGGTTGTAAACTTACATGTTAGCCATGAAGTAATTTAATAATAACTTAATCAGGAGCAGCAACTATACATTAGGCTGTAGGCTACATACTGTATTGTATGTCTTTTAGAAATAATCCTTTGGCTAAAGAACGCAAAATATTTGATTATTTTTGGCTTTATCATACAGTTATTCACACACATTGTCATGTGAATGCACTGCCTAATCTTGTCTAGATTGATTACCTCCCTGCTCCAGTGACCATCAGTAGGCATTGGGTTTATACAGATAATACTACTAAGGGAGAGAACTGAATGCTAATGGATTTGTATATAAACTCACTACTACCACAAATAATCCTAATTAATATAATAATAACAATAATAGTAAAGCGATGTATTATTATTTCATTCTTCGTTATCGGTGCCAATAACACCAGGTTTGATGACATAATTTAATCTGCTAGTCCTCTGCATCCAGTGCACAGGTGGGGAGGTGGGAGAGTATTTCATATTTGTCCAGCCTTACATCTCTTTGCAAACCCTTGTTCAGTTTTTGAACACTATCATCTATCTTGCACAACTAGCCACAGTGTGTTGGGTGATATTTAAATAAACCCTCCAATATTTAGTCATCAGCTATTTGCACTCTAGGTGGCAGTGGGGGTGACTAAGTATATGTGTGTATGCATGGATATGTTGTATGCATGGATATGTTGTGTGCATAGGCATGAGCACATGAGCCTGTGGGGGTGTGCACATCATTCTCATTGGGGGTGTATCATCTGTGCATGGGTAGGAGAGAGAAGCCAATGGGCTGATTTACTCCTGGACTCGAGGGCTTTGAGATGATACTGTTCATTTTCTGAATTTGCCATCATATTTGACAGTCATGAAACAAGACAGCAGCCTGGAAAATGTGAATTCATCAATGTATGCACAAAAACGTGTGCACTGTGGGCTCAAGTTATGCCTAAATATTAGGAATTATTTTCCTGCTCAGTATCATAAACTGCATTAGACATCCTCTATGCTGTTCTTCTAAGAGGAATTGACACATTGTGGCCCATGGTTTTCTGTTCTTGATTAGAAAGGGGCTTTAAGCATTCTAAGCAGGCTCAAAAACAGTGGGGAGTTAGCTGTTCAATTTCATGATTAATGTTTGCATTTTTTCCTCAACTTCAGTATGACTATTAGTTTGATTATATAATGATTTTGTGTTTTCCTTTTAATCTAAAACGTGTCTTGTTTTATTAATGATAATTAGTTTAAAAAAAAAACTGTGATGCGGATTAAAAAGGTGCACATCAATACAAATGCTCAGCAACATTTTTTTAAAATATATCGACGAGAGCTGACTACTGAGGATTACTGTCTTTATCTTAATATTTAAGTACTCAGTGCTAGAAATGTCATATCCTTAGTGAATCATTGAATAATTTCAGCCTCTTTTAGTGTACTTTTTTTTGTTAATACTATAATAAGTACCTAGAAAAGGTAAACTGGTTACAGGCTTGTTTTTAATCCAACATATTCTCATGTTATGAAATTTATTTAATTTGTTTCTGGTACATGTAATATATTTAGGAGCACATGCACCATATGCATGTTTTTGTAATTTACCACACTTGGCAAATAATATTGAAAAGAATATTCCTCTGTCTCTTCACATGCTAGTTAAAGCACAGTGACAACATGTTCTCCAGTGTGCTCTATTTGTGTGCCTAAACCATATCCTTTGTCTAGAATGTGTACACTGATAAGTGCTCTTGTCTAGAAATGACTGAAAATAACTGAATTGGTCGAAACGGTATGGCGGTTTTGTTATTGTTACTAATTTAGGCTGGGGTGTAATTTGACTGCATTTAACATTCCACATTCACCTAAGCAGCATTTGATCCCAGTCCTCCAGGGGACTAAAAGGCTAATGGTTTAATCTGTTGTGCACAGGTGCTCAGTATAAATTGTCAGAAACATTTTTTCTAATAATAAATATTAGCAACATTAAGAAGATTGAATATAAAGGAGAGAATGGCAGATGAGAAGTGACGGTGGTCACTTAATAAATGACTAAATAAAGAAAATTAATATTTTTCACTTAAATTTACAATTATTTAACTACCAGAAAATGGTATCCCTGCTGGGATAGTAACACAGCGTGGTGGCTAATTCTCAAGTGAATATAGCATTGGCCCATTATAACTATTATTGCTTTAGTTTATAATTATAATACAGACACAGTGAAGAAGGAGACTATTATGCAACGCCAAATGGCACAGTTTGGAATTGGCATCAGCTCTATTGAAGTCACAATTACACTTTTGGCTTTCTGAGTAGTTGTTTAAACTGATAATAAATACTGATATTTATATTTCTCAATGCATACAATGGTTTGATTTCCTGTGGATACTTTGATGCAAGACATTGAGCTTGAGTTTTCCTTCAGGTACCATGGTTGTGACCAAAACAGATTTACTTGAGTGAGCCTCCACTTCTCAGAAAAGCTACACTATTAGAATGATAATGAAGACAATTTCTATGAAAGAACCCTCATGCCATGCTAGCAAAATTGTAAATATTTTAAACTCTGGGTTTGTTCTCTAAAACCTTAAAATTTGATTTTGAATTTTGATTTAGAGTTCACAGATTAATACATAACACAACCAATTTAATCATTATTTTACATTGGAATCTATTGATCAAGTTATGATATGCAGTTTGTATTCAACATGTTGGTTGTCAGCAAGTTCTTCTCACTCAACTACAACTTGCTGTATTTCCTGTAAAGGAAAATATGGAACTGCTGGAACAATATTAATAACTAATCAAACTGTAAAGGTCCTGCTTCTGGGGTATGGTGTTGCACAAAGAAGGCACCACTATAAGACTTTGCCTTATTATTTTTGTTTGTTATATATTGTTTGCATTAGTATGCATTTTATACTCTCTAGGTTTAATGTGCACACCCTTCTGTTAAGAAATTGCAGCGTTCTACTCTATTTCATGTCTTTAAGTTGGCAAGGTATGAATAGCTCTCTAATCTTCAGGTAATGATGGATCTTTTTCCAATAATAAGACCTTGGGGCGTGTGTCTTTTGGTGTTTGTTCGGAGCCCCTGCATTGTTTTTAATTTTAATTCATTTTAATTTTGTAATTTAATTAAATAATTATTTCATAGGGTGCTTTTTTCAATTGATAAAACAATTAGAAATTTTAAGCAACAAATACATTGTTTTAGAAAATTTAACATCTTCAATTTTATAAGAGATTAAGACAATTAAAAAAGATTAATGAAGTGGATTAGTAGTTCAATTAAGGGTTTCATGAAGTATGGAGCTCAGCTGGAACAAAAGCCACATGAAACATGATTGGGGCTAATTCAAGCTGAGAAGCATTTAAACAAGTCCCTTTTCAATACGAAATGTAAGAAGTGCTAGTTGTTGCTGATACTTGATAGCCTAATCTTTTCTTTCCTGCTTAATTTTCCATGTAGTATGCACAAAACATCTATTTTACAATCATTAATGTATAACGCATTTGTTTGTGACATTGTTTGACAATGCCTAAATAAATATGAAGCGATATTTAAGCGGCCAGGGGACTACAATTGTACTATCATTATGCCTGGCATTTAGTTTTAAAATTAACATCAGTGCTTTCATTAATCTAATGACACATATCACGGGACAATTAATAGTTCAGTATAATTTCCATAGCTATGAAGTATCCTCCACATTTGTTCAGACCCTTCTTTAACAGCTGATTTAATGAGGAAATGCAGGGCTACACAGTATTCCAAAACTTCGTTTTTAATGTAGGCATACATATCTTGTTGTTGTTATTGTGGCTTTGCCAATAGGACTGCAATTTTGTCTTCTGGTTAGATGAACAAACAGGTTTTTTTTTTCCAATTGCAAAAGTGTTCACTGCTTTTCACTGCAATTCTGTCCAAATAATCAAACTGGTTTCTCCAAATTTGAAAACTGTAACCCAAACATACTAGAGGCAGCCATACAAAAATTCTAGTAATTCTGTATGAATTACTAACAATTTTAAGTACTTTCAAGTCAAGAATGTCAAGAAACAATCCTTTAATATGCACACCCTACCTAAGGTAAAATCAATATAAAACCAATGTATGATTTATTTCACATATCTTCAGCTGTATCAGCGGGGGATTGTACTTCTCTGAAGTGCTGGTTTAAGATGTAACAGCAGGCTTCTAGCAATTTAGCTAGCTCAACTTAATTTAAATGCTGTTTTTTACAGGTATCAATAGTCCTGTAAATTAGATACTTAAACCCAGTGCTCTGTGTGTCCACTTGTTATATTCAGGTTCATCCTCTTTTCCTTTCAAAGATATCCTATTGAGACAGACTGAAGTAAATACAGTTAGGTCCATAAATATTTGGACAGTGACACAATTGTCATCATGATGACAATTGTGTCACTGTCCAAGTATTTCATAGATACATATCAAAGATACTATCAAATAATATACTTGATATTATACCAACATATATTTAATACAGTATCAAAAATTCTAAATTACAGAATGTACTTGCATTCAGCTTAAATGCTTTTCATACTGGATGCCACTGTCACTTAATCTTTATATGCACCAGTACTGTGACATCATCATCCCCCACTTTGGCCATTTAATCTTCTGTGTGGAGTTTCCCATTTTGATTTCTCAGACCCTGGCATAATGATATGTTATTAACTGAAAATATACTTAATTGTCTATTAGCGATAGACGCAGACGTGGTGTTGTCAAGCTTACTCAAAATTCAAAGATACTGTTCCGCAATCACGGAAAAACACCATATAAGCAATGGAAATCCAACGTGTGCATGCAAAGAAATCTTCCAATTTGAAACCTTCTTTGAGATGCTTTGTCCTTTTTTGATATAAGCCAGTTCAGGTCAAGGGCTGTTTTTCTGTCTTCTAAACTGTTTACAGTTTACATCGCACAGCATTCTGGGCTTGTATACAGTTGGGTCTGGAATAGAAAAAAGGACTGCTGCTTACAAACGTACGATAAACCCAAGAACAGTCATAGTTTATTTTCCACTGCAATGTATGTTAATGGCTTACGCTATCTGGAATGCTCTTTTCAACTCAATTTTAAATCAAGTGCTAGGACTGCAGCCTCTCTTTAGGCCCGTAGTTTGTCATTTGCTAGTGTTATTCACTGCTGTTCTTCCACATTACTCTTGCGATACTGTAAGGGTGGCAAAAATTTTAATCTTAAGTGTTATTTGTGTGGGGGAAAGGGAAAATCTCCCCCCTAAAAAAATCTCCTTTTCTTTAGGGGCAGGTTTTAAAACAATACTTGAATACTTGCAAATGAAGAGCAGAAGGCTGGTATTGTACCTTTTTATTAAATTAATCTTGATCTGACCAGTTTCTTACCCAGTTATGTGAACTTCGTTAATCTTAAGCAAGTGGTGAAGTTCAAATATGTTAAATATAATGACACGTGGTTTGTCAGAATATCCTGGGTCTTGGATAGTCTGACATAGGGTTGGCTGTGCACCGGCTGCAGAGCCCGGAGCCAGCTCCAGGACCCGGGGCCGGAGCGGAGCTGGACAGTTTTTGTTAATTGTGCTCCGCAGCGGAGCTGGAGCTGGCATTGCTGGAGCCGGAGCGGAGCTGAGGTCATGGAGCAGCTCCGCTCTTTCTCCCCCTTCATAAAACTCACCCAGATATTAAGTCATAGGTATTGTGTGTTGGGGGTTATAAAATAAGATCAGTTCTCACTCCAGCTGTTAGTACATAATACATTATTTTTTATTAATTGTAATTATGACACCTTCACTTTCTCACACCTCTCACTTTCTAGAAGTGATTCTATAATCTCAGGGCATCTCTCAAAAACCACTTGCAAAAGAAGTAAAGTCCATTTTAACTATAAAGTTTTAAGTATTTCCAAATTATTTTATTCCAACCAAATTCTTCATCTGCCTAAATTAACCTAATTTTATAGCCACCTGTTATCTGAAATGTCCTGACTAGTTTGTCCAAAAGTTGGCTGACAGGGAGTTAAGGTCACATGCTGGAGTCATACCCCTTGCACTTTGTTGGACACTTTTTAGATACGAAAATACCAGACACCTGATGGGGGGATGGGTGGGGGGGGTTTGCGAAATGTCAACCTAAAGGGAGTGCTGGCAATTAAACGACGATGGGGGGAGTTGAGGGCAAATTGTACACCGATAACATTTTTTACAACATTCAATAGATTACAGTACTTAAAGTAACAGGACATCTTCCAAAAATACTGGACAGGGGGTCAAAGTACATTAAGTACACTACATGGCCAAAAGTATGTGGACACCTGCTTGTCCAAAATCATGGGCATTAATATGGAGTTGGTCCCCCATTTGATGCAATAACAGCCTCTACTCTTCTGGGAAGGCTTTCCACTAGATGTTGGAGCATCGTTGAAGGGATTTCAGCCACAAGAGCATTAGTGAGGTTGGGCTCTGATGTTGGGCGATCAGGCCTGGCTCACAGTTGGCTTTTCCATTCATCCCAAAGGGTGGATGGAGTTGAGGTCAGGGCTCTGTGCAGGCCAGGCAAGTTCTTCCACACCAATCTCGACAAACTATTTCTGTATGGACCTTACTTTGTGCACAGGTTGTCATGCTGAAACAGGAAAGGACTTCCCCAAACTGCTGCCACAAATTTGGAAGTGCAAAATCACCTAGAATGTCATTGTAGGCCGGAGCGTTAAGATTTCCCTTCAGTGGGACTGAGGGGCTGAGCCCTGAGACCATTATTCCTCCTCCAAACTTTACAGTTGGTCTATGCATTCATGCAGGTAGCATTCGCCTGGCATCCGCCAAACCCACATTCCTCCATCGGACTGCCAGATGATGAAGTGTGATTCATCACTCCAGAGATCGCATTTCTACTGCTCCCAGGTCAAATGGTGGCTAGCTTAACACCACTCCAGCCGATGCTTGGCATTGCACTTGAAGATCTTAGGCTTGTGCGGCTGCTTGGCCATGGAAATCAATTTCACGATGCTCCTGACAAACAGTTATTCTGCTGACGTTGCTTCCAGAGGCAGTTTGGCACTCAGAAGTGATTGTTGCAACCAACGAAAGACTATTTTTATGTGCTGCGTAGTTCAGCACTCAACAGTCCCGTGTGGCTTGTGTGTTGCTTGTGTGGCCAACCACTTCATGGCTTAGCTGTTCTTGCTCCTAGATGTCTCCTCTTAACAATAACAGCACTTACAGCTCACCAGGGCAGCTCTAGCAGGGCAGAAATTTGACAAGCTGACTTGTTGGAAAGGTGGCATCCTATGACAGTGCCACGTTGAAAGTCATTGAGCTCTCAGTAAAGTTCAGTGCTATGTGGCTTGATTTTACAGTGGCTCTCAAATGTATATATCCCTCTTGGTCTTTTTCCACATGTCATTGTGTTACAACATTAAATCAGAATGGATTTAATCAGGAGTTTTTGCCACTGATCAACATCGAACATTTCCATAATGTCAAAGTGAAAAATATGATCTGCATTTGTTTCTAAATTAATTACAAATACAAAACAGAAAATAATTGATTGCATAAGTAATCACCCCTTCAGTCAATATTTGGTAGAGGCACCTTTAGCAGCAATTACAGCCATGAGTCCATGTGTATAAGTCTCTACCAGCTTTGCTGGACACAGCAATGTTTGCCCATCGTGTTTGCAAAATGGCTCAAGCTCCATCAAGTTGGATGGGGACCTTTGGTGAACAGCAATGTTCAACTCTTTCCACATATTCTCAATTGGATTGAGGTCTGGGCTTTGACTGGGCCACTCCAGGACATTGACCTTTTTATTTTTAAGCCACTCCAGTGTGGCTTTGGCTGTATGTTTGGGGTCATTGCCCTGCTGAAAGATTAATCTTCTCCCAAGTCCCATGTCTCTTGCAGACTTCAGCAGGTTTTTTTTACAGGATTTCTTTGTACTCTGCTGCATCCATTTTACATAATGCTGCCACCACCATGCCTCATGGTAGGGATGGTGTTCTTAGGATGATGTGTGGTGTTAGGCTTGCACCAAATGTAGCGCTTAGCGTTGAGACCAGAAAGCTCTATTTTGATCTCATCAGATCATAGAATCTTCCTCTACTTGGTCCTAGAGTCTCCCACATGCCAAATACACTAATTAGAAGGGGTGTCCACATACTGTTGGCCATGTAGTCTACAAATATCGGACAGTCCGCTAAAATACTGGCCGGCTGGCAACCCTGATTGTCACAGACATCTTTACAATTTTCTACTTTTTCATGTGTGAATGGTTAAACAGATGTTTGTTATTAATATTTTGTTTTTGTTAAACAGTTATTTATATAAAATAAGTAAAAAAGGAATCATTATTTATAACGTTCGCATCCTAGTTTGCACTGTTTTTTGTGGCTCCGGAGCTGGAGCTGGTTAAAAGCAGCCGGAGCAGCAGTGTAGAGCTGCACTGGAGCTGCTCCGGAGCTGGAGCTGGAGCTGGGGCTGCTAGAGCCAGCCTGGAGCTGGAGCTGAACCTCTGGAGCCACTCCAGAGCCGGAACCAGCAAACCTGGAGCACTGCCAACCTTAGTCTGACACCCAAACCCACAATGTGATGTGAAATACTGTGATTTATTATATACATTAGGGGAAAAGAAGGAAGGAAAAATAAAAAATAAACTATCTTTGAGCTCTCATTAAACTTTTCCGGCTGATCCCTCGGTAGATCTGGGAAACCTAACTGCTTGCCATTACAAACACAACTATAATGCAACAGGCACACAATCTGAATAAAACAGCCCAGTTACAATCCAATGTGTATGAAAAATGTTCAATACCCTTGTTTGCTCTCGTTCTTCCTCTCACATTCTCTCTCCCTCACTCTAGCTCCCACTCCCTTTAAAACACCTCTGCACGGCTGTATTGTATTTGAAAAGAAAATGACTTCCAGCTGCCTAGCATCTTATTCCATGTAAAGTTCTGTTAATCAGTGATCAGTTTTTAAGAAGTAAACTGTTTTTGTAATTATGCAGTATTGTAACTATGGACCATAGACATTTCCATTTTCATACATACATATATACAGTGATGGAAAAAAGTATTTGATTCCCTGCTGATTTTGTACGTTTGCCCACTGACAAAGAAATGATCAGTCTATAATTTTAATGGTAGGTGTATTTTAACAGTGAGAGACAGAATAACAACAACAAAAACCAGAAAAACGCATTTAAAAAAAGTTATAAATTGATTTGCATGTTAATTTTTACCATTAAAATTATAGACTGATCATTTTCTTTGTCAGTGGGCAAACGTACAAAATCAGCAGGGGATCAAATACTTTTTTCCCCCACTGTATATATATATATATATATATATATATATATATATATATATATATATATATATATATATATATATATATATATATTAAACTTTTCACTTTTGAAAATCACAGACACACTTATTACTAAACGAAAGATAAATACATGTAACAGAATTGGGCAGCAGTGTGCAATAGTGGTTAGGGCTCTGGGCTCAGTCCCAGGTGGGGGGACACTGCTATTATACCCTTGAGCAAGGTACCTTACCTAGAATGTTCCAGGTCAAACCCAGCTGTATAAATGGGTAATTGTATGAAAAAATAAAGTGATATATTTTAACAATTGAAAGTCACCCTGGATAAGGGCATCTACTAAGAAATATAATAATACAATTTCAACTTACTAAGATTTTTTAATTTAATTCAATTTTAACACTAGAAGTGCCAACAAGCGCCAAAGCCAGTCATTGTAACTGATAGCTCTTTAACAGCTGTGATATGACTATCAAAGGCAAACCATCATTTAAAACTGAGAAGTTTTATTCATGAACATCAAATACAACATTTATATAGCACAAATGGAGTATTACATTGAAATGTGATCATAAAACATTAATATTATTCTTATAAATAACATCAATACACTTTTTCTAAATGTGCACGCTGCAGACAAAACATAAATAACTATATAGCCTACAATAAGCAAAAAGCTCAAAAACGGCATACAAGAAGGCAATGAAACAAGTGTAAATATAAATATTGGAGTAATGCTCAAACAAATTTTTATAGTTCAAAAATAACTATTGCATTTATCAAAACAATTGTACACTGAACAAAATGTACAAGTCAACATTTTCAACACTGTGCAATATTTGTTTTCAACATAAAGTGCTTGTATTCACTGTAGCTTTGTATTTCAATAAACTATTTACTATATATATTTAGCCTGCATACCTGACAGCTCGGTACACGTTTCTCCACTTTCCCTGCATGAGCACATACCTTACACTGTATTTTGGCAGCCCTCTCCAGGTGAACACTTGCTCCACGAATATATAGCATTGCAATAAATGCTCCTCCACTGATAATGTCTATGAATCATTATTTTGCATGTGATGTGCTTGCACTATTGCACCCTGTACTATATGCAGAAGCAATCGCATATTGATCAGTAGAGTAAAAGCACTCGGTGACCTTTGGACCTGGCATTTCACTCGCAATGTTTTCACAACACTGGCACAAACCCACGAATGATCTGTCATTCCCAATATCACTGATTTCCCCGAATCAGTCATGGTTATATACACTGCATTTCCAAAACGAGCTCTCTTCAATCTCCATTTCAAACCCATGTGTATTTACGGGGTAATCACTGTATCCTCTCAATCGGACTACAGTTGTAAGAAAACACCTGTAATGCTGTACAATGCATGTGTTTTTCAAACAAGTGGAAGCCTGTAGACAGGTAGAAATCGCCACTTTAGTGCGAGACTGGCTGTATTGTAAAGGACAGGCAGGATTATACGTTATATTTGATTTATGATGTATTTAAATGACCGGTCAAAGTAACTCGATTTTGGCTCTTCTAGGTAAATGTGTTTATAACTTATTTATTTTCATGTTTATGCAGTTAAAACACTGTAGGCATTTTTAATACATACAGATCTGGAAAAAATTGAGACCACTCCAAGTTCAGAATTTAATGTTAAGTGGTCTCTTCATTTTTTCCAGAGCTGTATAGTTAGGAAAAGTCACGAATGGGTATGCACAGTGTATTTAGGAACACAGAGTAATTCTAATTATAATAACTTAATCAGTCAAATATGGCTCGGTGCTTCTTGTGTTAAATTAATATCACATATGCGGTTTTCTTTAAGAGAAGCATTTGCTGTGAACTTCAATAACTTGGTAAGGTAGAAATAACTGAAAATACTTTATCAACGGATGCAGAAGGTAGATGCTATAAATCATGCACTACGGTTGGATATTATCAATTTTATAAATTACTCCAATAAAACAAAACGGAACACACACACACACACACACAAATATATATCTAAGTGGTGTTATTTATTTATAATGAAACGTTTTCTTGCATCTACCATGTTTGTATAGAGACGCAGCTAAGCCAGAATTGAAGAAACAGATTGAAGGCATACATGTCGGGATCTACATTGTTCTTTTTCCCAATACTATATTTAGTATGTATTTTAAACTAAGGCATGTGAGACCTCATTGAGTAAAAATCAGTGAATGTATTCATATTTCTATTGATGTGTGTACATACTGCATTGCACTTTATATACAGGTTAACTTTCTTATAAAGAGAAATGTTAGATTAGATGGTGTTTCCTATCTGTAATCTGATGGATTTTATGTAAAAAAAAAAAAAGAAAAAAGTTAATTTCGATGCATCAAATCACCTTTTTGACCTACTTTGTATACACATACACTTTGTATGTCACTAGTATTCATTTCAAGACTGAAGTAATGACCTCTAATCATGTTAGAACAGAGAAGCTTCATAACAATCAGTTGAGGAGCCTGTATGGAAAATAAATTAAATCAACCACAGTGGGTGTAATCTTAAACTGGCTTGCCATTTGAATATTGTCTTCATATTTTGTGCCTTGGCAAGAGATCCAGATATCAAGAAACATTTCCAATTCCATGAGACATATGTTGATGAAACTAAAGTGTGTTGCATACAACAAATGATTAATTTCAAAATGGAGGCTTGAAATTGAATATTGTCAGCATATTTCCGTGCTGTGGTCAGATTTTTTTAATTAGAACACATTGGATGACCAAAATTAATTTGAAGAAAAAAGAAATAGTGTAGATGCAACAATTTAATTTCTAATGCAATAATGGCATATACAAGCAGAATACAAAATAATGAAATTGAAGGATTGTGATGGTTTTGATCCTTATATTTGCATAGGCAGCTTTAAAGTGATAAAGAGCTAAACATTATGCAAGTTCTAAGTTCAGTTCTGCAGTCTTTATAATTGTATTTTGCATTTGCTTTATGCAGCCCTGTTTTCCTCCTACAATGCAGGCATTAAAGCAGAGGTTAAACTGTTAAATGCAATTTAAATGTGTGGAGGAGCGGAAAACATTTACAGCATCTGTTGCGATGTAGTTCAGTTGTATACTACTTTGTTTTTTTCTTCAGTACTTGTTATGGGCATAGCCACAAATTGATAGCAATGGGGAACTCAGTCATGTTATATTACAGTTGTGCTCAAAAGTTTGCATACCCATGCAGAAATTGTGACATTTTGGCATTGATGTTGAAAATATGATCATACAAAAAAACGGTATTTTATTTAAGGATAGTGATCATATGAAGCCATTTATAATCACATAGTTGTTTGGATCCTTTTTAAATCATAATGATAACAGAAATCTGATCAAAAGTTTACATACCCTTGAATGTTTGGCCATGTTACAGACACACAAGGTGACACACAGGTTAAAATGACAATTAAAGGTTAATTTCCCACACCTGTGGCTTTTTAAATTGCAGTTAGTGTCTTTGTATAAATAGTCAATGAGTTTGTTAGCTCTCACGTGGATGCACTGAGCAGGCTAGATACTGAGCTGTGGGGAGCAGAAAAGAACTGTCAAAAGACCTGCGTAACAAGGTAATGGAACTTTATAAAGATGGAAAAGGATATAAAAATATATCCAAAGCCTTGAAAATGCCAGTCAATCCTGTTCAATCACTTATTAAGAAGTGGAAAATTCGGGGATCTCTTGATACCAAGCCAAAGTCAGGTAGACCAAGAAAGATTTCAGCCACAACTGCCAGAAGAATTTTTCAGGATACAAAGAAAAATCCACAGGTAACCTCAGGAGAAATACAGGCTGCTCTGGAAAAAGACATTGTGGTTGTTTCAAGGAGCACAATACGACGATACTTGAACAAAAATGAGCTGCATGGTCGAGTTGCCAGAAAGAAGCCTTTTCTGCGCCAATGCCACAAAAAAGCCCGGTTACAATATGCCCGAAAACACCTTGACACCCCTCACAGCTTCTGGCACACTGTAATTTGGAGTGACGAGACCAAAATAGAGCTTTATGGTCACAACCATAAGCGCTATGTTTGGAGAGGTGTCAACAAGGCCTATAGTGAAAAGAGTACCATCCCCACTGTGAAGCATGGTGGTTTTGGGTGTGTGTGAGCTCTAAAGGCACGGGGAATCTTGTGAAAATGAATTTGAAGATGAATGCAGCATGTTATCAGAAAATACTGGCAGACAATTTGCATTCTTCTGCACGAAAGCTGCACATGGGACACTCTTGGACTTTCCAGCACGACAATGACCCTATGCACAAGGCCAAGCCTCCAGTAGTTACGACAGAAAAAGGTGAAGGTTCTGGAGTGGCCATCACAGTCTCCTGACCTTAATATCATCGAGCCACTTTGGGGAGATGTCAAACGTGCAGTTCATGCAAGACAACCAAAGACTCTGCATGACCTGGAGGCATTTTACCAAGACGCATGGGCAGCTATAGCACCTGCAAGAATTTGGGGCCTCATAGACAACTATTACAAAAGACTGCATGCTGTCATTGATGCTAAAGGGGCCAATACACAGTATTAAGAACTAAGGGTATGCAGACTTTTGAACAGGGGTCATTTCATGTATTTCTTTGTTGCCATGTTTTGCCATTCTGTTATAACCTAGAGTTGAATATGAATCCCAAGAAATAAAAGAACTGTGTTTTGCCTGCTCACTCATGTTTTCTTTAAAAATGGAACATATATTACCAATTCTCCAAGGGTATGCAAACTTTTGAGCACAACTATATATAAATATTTGTATGTTTGTTAATATGAATATATCTACTGAGTTGCAATGAGCATGCATTAAAATATTAATACCTAATTTCTGAAAGAGGTGTTTAAAATGTCTTAAACCCAGCGATGAACAGGTACCCATGCAGTATTATTTTGCTGTTAGCTCATTCCCTACACGACTAACTTTGAGTGTTCTACACTGTCAATCATTGATGATTACCTGTTCTATCCATTCAAACGCAGGTTGCTATGCATAAAAAACAAGTCCCGTTCACAAAAATTCGAGTTAAACACATAAATATGATTTGTATTATCATTTGGAGGGATTTATTGCGAGTTTACGAGTTAAAAGACTAGAGTTCTATTAGTCGAATGAGAAGTGGCAGGAAAAGTTCAATTCAGAGAGCGTGCAGGGAGTTTTGTTTTTAAATGGGCAAGCAAAGAGTGATGCAAATCATGGTGTAGAAATGGATGGATCAGAGTAAGAGGAGGGAGAGACAGAAGGAGAAGACAGGCAGGTCAGGGGGAGTGTTGTGAAGTGACACCGACAGGCAGACAGATGTAGCCCCTCTGATTTCAATGTCACGAAACCAATAGGTACACAGAGCAGGTCCATGCTTGTTGTCATTTAGGCCCCCAGACCCATTTGCATGACATGCAAACAGTTATATGATTTACTGGAATAGTAGTGCTTAATTAATGACCTGGAGTTATGCCCAGAAAATTTAGTTAGTTAATTGTTAGTATTTTTTCAAAATCAGCCCCCTGCTAGATAAAGTTGTACACAACTTTCAAAGAAAGAGTATTATCCCTACTGTGACGAGTCTTTTATTTCAGCAATTTAGTAATTTTGAATGGCATGTTAGTTGATGCAATTCCATATTTCTAAATTTGGCAATGGACAAATTAGTTTCCTTCTTTCCTTCTTTTAAAAGCAAAATGTGGAATCTCTTAACCACTTGGAAACCAAGCCACTCTGACCAAACATAGGCTTTGAAAGCAAATCTAATTTAATAAGTTTGTATATCACTTTTGGGTTTATGAAGAAATTAAAGTTGTGCATTGTCTTGTGCATGCATTAGGTATATAAAAGTGGTACAAAGTAAAAATAAGAGAAACAAGGAGTATCTGTAAATGAATTAGAGAAACAGTGTAGCTTTCTTATCCTTCGTGACATTTTTAGGATTACAATTCATTTATTTGTAATACGTAGCAGCTTTCTGGTGGCTGTTTGTATTGGGAAGCCCTTTTTCTCTGATCAACACTTCAGGTGTCATTTATGGAACACATCAGGTGCTCTCTAGCTATTGATTGAATTAGTATGTCAGAATAATTACTGATGCATTGCTAATGGGTAATAAACAGTTTATGTCCCAACATTGATTATTTATCTGGGTCCCTACCATTTGAATTGTTACCATCTCCCTTCTGTTTGTGGTACTTCCTTATCTTAATCAGGTATAAGAGCTTTTGTATTGTGGCTACCTGAAGTTTCCCATAGTTGTTGTTGCCCTGACGACCATTTAAGCACATCAATATGGTGAATACATTGTACAATAGAAATCCAAAGTGGCTATGGTATTTAATGTGAAAAACACAGCTTTTATAGATCATGCTTTGACGTAGATTTGTAAGACACTCGATTTCTTGTTTTTTATATATATATATATATATATATATATATATATATATATATATATATAGTAAATATAATTTGAATAACAGTTTCCAAAACATAACTGCTAAATAATAATTGAGTTATAGCCCACACTTTGCCATAATCCAGTTTTAGCTTGCAATATAGCTTTTAATATTTCCCATGCTCAGTTAGGTCAGAGTTACTTTTTTTCTACAGCTCATTGCTATAAAACTAAATACAATTATTGCACTTTTTTTGTAAACTATGTGGTTGAAAATTATGAAAATGGGATTACAGTAAAAAGGCCTCTTGTGTCCCTGCTTTTGCTTGTATTTTCCATTAATAATATTTTCCTTTAAAATTCTTAATATGATAAGGAAATAATTCATGTTGAAGATTCATGTGATTCTCTTGTCATGTGTTACTGAGATTGATACCTTATTGTGGATATCAATGTATGACTTTCAGACTTCCTGATAATTATTGTGCCGGGGGGGGTAAAAAAATTACAAATGTAAAAAAAAAAAAAATCCTTTAAATCTTTCAGTAGGAATATGTGTTAATGTCATTGAGTCTACACATTTTCAAACTTCATTTTGTAGTAAATGTCAGTTAATGGATGTCAGTATTTGTTTAGCAATGCAAGTTATGCTTCAATGGACTGTTTATCTTTAATTGCAGTTTTGTTATAGATGGTTTAGAAGATTAGAAAATAAAATATGATTCACCTTTTAATCTCCATTTACGTTCAATTAATTAATTAATATCAAAGCATTAGGCTGTAATAAATTAATACATTTATGACAGCTTCTAATGACATAAACTAAAATCAGGTTTCTCAGAAACTTGTTTCAATACATTTTGAATGGTTTTAGCTGTTTGGTGTTTTTGAGACAAAAATTATGTGTGAGTGCTGTCAAGTAATGCCATACATACATACATGCATACATACAAACATATAATGTAATTAGCAATATCTGCTTCCAAATGAAGTGATGATAATTTAAGTCTTGGCAAAATGCCTGATGAAGATCTTTTCCAAATTGCCAAATGTATAACTGAAGGCCTACTGCTTTGATGTATTTTGGAAATGAGAAAAAATACAGTGTAGTGTTTTGAATATGGAGTTCCTCTTTGTAGACAATGCAGAACACTGGTTTGTGCTTGTGGTGGAAACTATATATTGTTGTATTACATTACATTAATTGTCACTTAGCTGATGCCCTTATCCAGGGCAACTTACATTTTGTAAACATTTACACAGCTGTGTATTTTACTGGAGCAATCTAAGTGAAGTATCTTGCTCAAGAGTACAACAGCACTGCCCTACCCAATATTTGAACCCATAACCTTACAAGTCCAGACCCTAACCACTACTCCACAGTGCTTCTATACATCTCATACATACATTTGTATACATCTCATCACCCTGTAGTAATAATTTATGCAGAATATCAAAAGTAACTAATACAAATACAGGTTCAGCCAGGTATTCCCGCTGAATAGCACAGATTAGTTTGAGCACAAATTGTTTTAATGAATTTAAAATCGAACAAAGTACATGTTCCTTAGCTGCCAAAGAGCATCAATCAGGAGCCAGGAACTCTGTCAGATTAAAATTAAAATTCCAATACAATTGTTGGATTTATTATTATTATTATTATTATTATTATTATTATTATTATTATTATTATTATTTAGTAGTATATGTAGTAAGTATTTGTTATTATTTTTATTAATAGCACATTTGTTTTAGTGTTTAACCAATTTTCAAGTTTGTTTTCGCATTTATGAAACCTATCCCCATAATTCAATCTATTTATTATCCCGTTTGGCAGAAATTGCTCCAGAACAGGGGTCACCAACAAGTCACTCGCGAGACACCTCATAGGAGCTCGTCGAACGAATTTGAAAATACACGCAAAGCCCATCCCCCCCGGATCACGGCGGAGAATTATTTTTTTCCAGTTCTTTTAATTAATCAGTATTAGTTAGTGTTTTAAAACGTATGACCAATTATTTATTAATTTTGTTTACCAGCAAATAAACTTCACTTGAATTATTTATACATTTTTATTTGTACGTTGGATTTATCTGCAGGGTTACAAATTAATCTGATGTTTAAACAAATTACAGCTCCTAAATAAAGAGACAAGGCCTACAGCACAGTATTCTTTTGAGCAAAGGGTAAATGTTAATAATACTGAGGGCTGTTTACATTCAACTTTTATTTCTGCTGTCATCCCCTGCCTTTAAAGCAGTAAAAATAAAATAAGCTCCATAGAATATTAAAAAAGCATATTATTGTATTCTCTAAAATATAGTAGAGCTATAGAGAATAAAACTGCTTGATTTATACCGTGATATACTGCTTACCACAGTGTTTTTGTTTACTGTTATTATACCGTGAAAATTGTATACTGTCCCAAACCCTATATATACATAGATGGTAGCCTCTAAATGTATTCAAACTTTTCATGAGGTGTATTTAAATGTTGATTTAGTGGGTGCTGAATTATATTACATGACATACTCAGTATTTTTTTAAACCTAAGGAATTGTATGATTATCAGTATTATATGCATTAATAGCATATCTGTCAATTCTAGTTAAGTACATTTCTAAATTTACAATGTAAAAATGTAGTCAGAATTCTGTTAATCCACTTCAGCTCTGTTAACATGGAAAAGGCACATAATGTATCCTTCTAGTAAGTATAGGGATATTCAACCACTCCTCCATACAAAACCTCTCAAGCTGCTCCAGGTTTCTGGGCTTATACTTGTGCACTGCTTCTTGCTGTTCATAGTACAGATTTTGTATTGGATATCACTTGCCATAATACAGGAACATTCTCTCTGGTTCACAATGCTGTATTGGTATTATGAGACTAATGGGGGAGACCAACTGTGTTCAATGCCCCATGGAAAGAAAACAGAAGTCCCAAAGTAAAGGCAGTGAAAACAACAAGAATCAGTATATTAACCTTACCCCCCCAAAACTGCTCTTTGTATTGTGAATGGTGATTAGAATAACATTACTTAAATGTTGCATTGCAGCACATTAAAGTTGAAAGCCGGCCTCCCTTCACCTAGTGGAGGATAAACAAATACTGTGTCATGTTGTAAAGATGGCCTATGCATACATGCATCGGCAATAGAGGTGGGAATTATGTGTGATGATTAACTGTATTATTTTTTTATTGGAATGCAGCTAATAAGTGTAACCTTTAAAAGAAAAAAATATCTAGCCCTGACTAGTGAACTCCACAATACCATGTGTTTTATGAATACATTCCTGTAGGATCAGAGTGTGAGCAAAGGATTTTCCTGTAGGACTCATTACCATGCAGTTGCACAACATCTTTAAGGTTGAGACCTGTGTTGCCACTGTCAATTAAAGGCAGATGTCTCTGTGAATATGATACCAAATATTGTTGTGCTTTAATAGGGTATTAACAATATTTAATGTGGTTCATACTTTACATTTTAATTAACAGCCTGATAATTACAGTAGATATATTTTGAATAAAAGGCCAAGCAAAAACACCATGCTGGTAATGTTATTGATTATATTTATCTTTGCTAATATTTAAATAGAAAATGTCTTTCCTAAAACCAAGTAAACACATTCAAAGACATTCAAATGGAAGCAACTAAACAGTTCCAAGTCTGTAAGTCATTAATCTCATCAAATTTTGTGAAGGTGTACTATGAGCATTTTGATGTTCTTGCTTCTTGAATACCATTATCCTTTAATGAAGGAGAAAACAAAATATAACATGTATTCTTGCTGCACACCTACAGCCACACATAAGATGTCAGCATGGCTGTGGAGGTGTGATTTATTTAACATGTCTTTTGTCTCTCATGAGTTTGCAGGGGATATAGGCTTCAAATTAAGGTTCATGTTGAGGAGAGTGAGTTTAAGACATTTAAACTCCCTAATGCCAAAATCTTCACATTTTAAATGTGTTCTGTTAGACTTCTTTTTTCTCATCATTGCATTCATCCATTCTGCTCCCAATATAGAATGACAGATTAGTGGATCAGCTCTTATTTTAGGTACACTTGCTGCAATAATGCTGTGTGAAAGTAAAGATTAATTGATAATCATCAGATGTGGCACAGCTGACTCTTTTTGCTTAGTTAAACTGCACAACCAAGTAAAAGCACCTAATAAGGAAAAAATAAAATACAGGACAGAATGCATTTCCCTCTTTTGCCGCTAAATTGGGATATCATGGTTCAGTTTTTATTCTTTTTTTATTTTTATTTTTTTTGTTATTTTTAAACCAGGAAAAGACGAGTTGATGCAATTTAAATCCCGATTTGAATTCTGAGAGAGTCTGGGAAACTTCAAGGCGGAAAGAGCATGCTTTGGAGGCTGAATGGTTTGTGACATCCTAAAGATTACACTTGATTAATTGTACTTGTGATGACAAAGCAGAAGTGAGAAGTGAGGCAGAGACCATGATAAGGGTGTCAGTGCTGAATAGGGAGAGTAGTGCTGAGGCCGGCAAATGGAATCGGGACTACTGAGCAATATGGATGATCACCCTGATGGGGTTTGTCAGCTGATGGACTCCAATATTGAGCAGAGAAAAGCAGTGGACTCCACTGATATCTGTTACCAATGAGACAGCATAATACTGTTCTGTTCTATTCTGCTCCACTGTTTGTTGTGCAGAAAACTAAAAACTAAAAGATATAAGCCAACCTCAATTTTGTCAGAATGAGGGATATATACAGTTAGGTCCATAAATATTTGGAAAGAGACACAATTGTCCTCATTTTGGCTCTGTACACCACCACATCCAAATTGGGTGAACGGTGTAGGAATTACATATATGTGACCCCCCCCCAATTTTAATTACTAAGTATTTGGACAAACTAACATAATCATGAATTCAATTGTGAGATTCAATACTTGGTTGTAAATCCATTGCAGTCAATGACTGCCTGAAGTCTGGAACCCATAGACATCACCAGATGCTGGGTTTCTTCCCTGGTGATGCTCTGCCAGGCCTGCACTGCAGCTGTCTTTAGTTCCTGCTTGTTCTTGGGGTGGTTTGCCTTCAGTTTTGCATTAGAAATCAAAACAAAACAATCAGAGAGATTATGTGTAGTCAAATTAGACTCATGGTGGCTTTACACAAAGGTTTTGTAAAAAAATCTGATGGCAGGCAGTTGGGACAGTCCACATTTAAGTGCCTATGTGAAACTGGAGAGATCTGTATCAAATAGGTTATAATGAAAGGCAATATCTGCCTCTGTTTAGTAGGGAAAAGTGTGGTGATGTGAAAATAAACCTGCATCGACTCATGCTGTGCACATTGACTGCTAATGCTAGGACAGACCATACATCAGTACTTGTGCAATGAAGCCATTAAGTGAAAGTTCCAAGAAATAGAAATTTTATAGGTATAACACTAGAGCAGTTTGCAAATAGGTCACAAGAGCAATCTTATACTCAGGTTGTATAACACTGTAATAATAATGTATTGAATTTCTATCTGTATGCCAAGCCTTATACGTTCCAGAAAATGTAACGGTAAATGTAAGTGTGTGGAGAACAGCAACTGCCACAACCAAGAATGCAGATTATCCCTGTGAAGAAGAAAGTTGCAGTATAATTGTAAATGTATTTATTGGTGGGATTCTGTGAAATTTAGAACATTGTAGAAAACTAGTGTTTTTGCAGCATTCACTGTAGTGTTTCAGTATTCTGGACAATTGCCAGATATGAATACCACTGAGCATGCCTTTTCTATCCTAGACAGATACCTTTGGAAACTAAGCAATATAGTGTATTTGATAACTGCAAGCCTCTAAAGCAGGTTTTCAAACGGGAGTGGGAGGCAATCCCACAGGCTGAGATTGCTGATCTTGTCTACACCTTGCAAAGGCAAGTCAACATACTGCATGACTCAAAGGGCAAGTCCATCAATCAATTACCCTGTACTGTGCTACAGTGTAATTATATAGTGTTTACACACAAATATTATAAATGAAAACAAGTCAGTGTTAATAAACGTAAAATATGTATGTTGTCCTGAATCCTGGGACTTAACATAAAGGTTAATTAGCTTAAATCTTGCGGCTTTGCCTGTTGCTGCATACAAATACAGCCAATTAGGTTTTAACAAGTGTTAATGTCAGTTGCAGGCTTACTGTAATTACCCAATGACTGTGCTGTATGGGCCTACACATTGAATGCTACACAAATTTCAATTAATGAGATCAATATTGATGCTGGATGATATAGTATTTTATGTCTTGCATATTCAGCAAGGATGGCAGGATGTAGAGACCATATAGATCTATAGTATAGATAAGGATGGATAGTCGTGTGGATCATTAAATCATATTGTGACAGACAACCTTACACTGAGAAATTAGTGCTTTTTTTGACTGGAGTACATTTTAATTAGTTACTAAAAGAAGCTTCAGTAGGTAACCTTTTCTTACTTTTGTTTGCGTTTTATCTCTCCTTGTTGCTGTTCTATCCTGATGTAAATGTTTAGGGAAGACTGTGAATGTTACAACCTTTTTTCATTGTATTGTGAATAACATATTTGCAAAGATGAACCTGCACCTGTTGAAAGCTTGTATGTATGCAGGTGCAAAGTGGGATGACATGCCCCTAGTTACCATTCAACTTACTGCTCTGAAATGAGTTGCCAGGGAAATAAAATAAAATAAGGACTTGTCTTTTTCCTGTTTTGTGCAGAGGTGCTGGGAAAAATGCTTTGACAGGAAGTACAATTCTTTAAAGGTGTGAAATTAACTCCAATATCATATATATGTTGAGTACACAGTACTTAATGTTTAGATTCTCTGAGAAAAGCCTTTTTTCCACCCCAAGAAAGATTTACCATTACAGAAACATGTGAGGTTTAGCAATAGGAAAAGGTTTGGTATGCCATTTAAACAATACTGGTTTTAGTCCTCCATGCTGGTCTATTATTATTTTATTTATGTATTTATAAGAAGAAATTATACATCAGTTATACATTTCCTGACCCTGGTTGTTTTTTTGAAAGCCGACATTTGAAATAATATAGTAAATATACAGTTATAAGATGCACATTTGGCAGACATATCAAGACGATGTTGAAACATGTCTTTAATTAATATTGTAGCTTATTTGAATATCAAATTCTTGCAGAAAACAAATAGCAGAGTGATAAAGTTCACAACAGTAATTGTTGCAAGGCGACTACTTGGTGTCTCAGGACATAAGGTTCTCATGCTTTCTGCTTATACAGATGCAGATATAGGATTGTCAATCTCTATCTATCTATCTATCTATCTCTGAGTGTGTGTGTGTGTATATATATATAACCCCACCTAAAAGCTTGGTTTTGTAGTGCTTTTGAATGTTATTGTAAAATTTTTGCAAGTAATGTATACTGTATTATGTATTTTCTGCTTCATGGTTTATATCCCTTTGTCTTCCAGTCAAAGTTTGTTTTACTGTGAGATATCAAATAACTAGCATCACAAAATAAACATTTTTAGATTTTGTACATCACATTTCAGCTAGTGTGTAGACTTTAAAGTTAACGAAGAAACAAACTAAACGACATAATGTTTTTTTTTTGCTCAGTATGGGTATCAGGTAAAGTCATTCCAACTTGAAACGTTGAAAGCAAATTTAATAACAATTTGTTGGTTTTCATTGTTTACTCATAGCAGCAGAAGCTTGTAATACATTTGATTTGGAATTCAATGCATATTGAACTTGGTTATTAAGATATTAATAAAGTAAAATAAGTTTTATGCACTTTAAAATTACTGAGTCAAACCATACAATTTTATACTTTTTTTGTTCATTTTATGATAACACCTTATACTTTGCTGAAGAAACGCTTAAGACATGTAGAATGCAAATCTATTAGAGTAACTCTACATATTGAAAACGGCAAAACATGTAATTTGTAGTTTTCTCAGTCTATTTAATTCTTAATATAAAAAAGTAAGTTTATTTGAGTTGAGGTAGGAAAATATAATAACAAATACACTACATGGCCAAAAGTGTGTGGACACCCCTTCTAAGTAGCTGATTCAGAAATTTGAGCCACAGGTGTATAAAATCTAGCACACAGCCATGCAATCTCCACAGGCAAACATTGGCAGTAGAATGGGCCATACTGAAGAGCACAGTGCTGTTGTTGTGAAGTGGAAACGTCTAGGAGCAACAGCTGAGCCGCAAAGTGGTAGGCCACACAAGCTCACAGAACGGAAACGTTACACTTAGTGCGTAAAAATCACCTGTCCTTGGTTGCAACAATCACAACTAATCACTACAGCACACAAACTGTTTGTCAGGAGCTTCATGAAATGGGTTTCCATGGCCGAGCAGCCGCACACAAGCCTAAAATCACCATGTGCAATGCCAAGCATTGGCTGGAGTGGTGTAAACATGCCACCATTGGATAACTTTGGATGAGTGGAAACACATTCTCTGGAGTGATTTATCATGCTTCACTATCTGGGAGTCAGACAGATGAATCTGGGTTTGGTGGATGCCAGGAAAACGCCACCTGCCCAAATCAATAGTGCCATAGTGCTCAAAGATGCTTTTTCTAAATATCATGTATAAAACACAAATGTGTACAGGGAAAACTTTTCAATCCAATTCAAGGACAGATTTTTTATGGAATTCAAAAATAAATTGCTAAATGATAATACATTATATAAACATCTTCTGTTGACAAGGATTATACAGTGAGGGAAAAAAGTATTTGATCCCCTGCTGATTTTGTACGTTTGCCCACTGACAAAGAAATGTTCAGACTATAATTTTAATGGTAGGTGTATTTTAACAGTGAGAGACAGAATAACAACAAAAAAATCCAGAAAAATGCATTTTTTTTGGGAATTAAGGTCTGGAGACTGGCTAGGCCACTCCAGGACCTTAATGTGCTTCTTCTTCAGCCACTCCTTTGTTGCCTTGGCTGTGTGTTTTGGGTCATTGTCATGCTGGAATACCCATCCATGACCCATTTTCAATGCCCTGGCATTCCCCTGAGGGAAGGAGGTTCTCACCCAAGATTTGATGGTACATGGCCCCGTCCATCGTCCCTTTGATGCGGTGCAGTTGTCCTGTCCCCTTAGCAGAAAAACACCCCCAAAGCATAATGTTTCCACCTCCATGTTTGACGGTGGGGATGGTGTTCTTGGGGTCATTCCTCCTCCTCCAAACACGGCCAAAGAGCTCGATTTTGGTCTCATCTAAACACTTTCACCCAGTTCTCCTCTGAATCATTCAGATGTTCATTGCCAAACTTCAGACGGGCCTGTACATGTGCTTTCTTGAGCAGGGGGGCCTTGCGGGTGCTGCAGGATTTCAGTCCTTCACGGCGTAGTGTGTTACCAATTGTTTTCTTGGTGACTGTGGTCCCAGCTGCCTTGAGATCATTAACAAGATCCTCCCGTGTAGTTCTGGGCTGATTCCTCACCGTTCTCATGATCATTGAAACTCCACGAGGTGAGATCTTGCATGGAGCTCCAGACAGAGGGAGACTGACAGTTATTTTGTGTTTCTTCAATTTGCGAATAATCGCACCAACTGTTGTCACCTTCTCACCAAGCTGCTTGGCGATGGTCTTGTAGCCCATTCCAGCCTTGTGTAGGTCTACAATCTTGTCCCTGACATCCTTGGACAGGTCTTTGGTCTTGGCCATGGTGGAGAGTTTGGAATCTGATTGATTGATTGCTTCTGTGGACAGGTGTCTTTTATACAGGTAACGAGCTGAGATTAGGAGCACTCCCTTTAAGAGAGTTACCTGTATAAAAGACACCTGGGAGCCAGAAATCTTGCTGATTGATAGGGGATCAAATACTTATTTCCCTCATTAACATGCAAATCAATGTATAACTTTTTTGAAATGCGTTTTTCTGATCTTTTTTTGTTGTTATGCTGTCTCTCACTGTTAAAATACACCTACCATTAAAATTATAGACTGATCATTTCATTGTCAGTGGGCAAACATACAAAATCAGCAGGGGATAAAATACTTTTTTCCCCTCACTGTACATGTTCCTGTTTAGAATTTCGATTATCTGCCTGTTTCCCTTAAGGAAAAAAAATATTAACAATATGTTTACAGTATCACACGGCCTTCAATTAATGGTCAAACAGAGTGCCCATAATGGATTCAGCTGGCCTCAGCCAATCAGCGATGCTCTTTTATGAGTGTTTGGAGGTCATCATGCTTTTCAGTGTTAGGTGTGTGTTGCTTGTGAAAACAGCTCTGTCTCTCTCAACTTCTCCGTCAACCCTTTAAGTCCAACTATGAAGTTCCCAATAACTTTTTACAATACCACAATATAATGTATGTTAATGCATTCATCGCTAACTTTTTAAATTTGTGATGAGAAGATTTTGCACAATATAATTTAAAACTTCCCTCTTAATTAGCAGCAAGACTTTCTGTGACCATGAATATGACTCGCATGACATCACGGGTTGAAGAGAATTGTACACACCTATGTATAGGAAATTAATGTATTCACGCGAACTACAGTGCATCCGGAAAGTATTCACAGCGCTTCACTTTTTCCACATTTTGTTATGTTACAGCCTTATTCCAAAATGGATTAAATTAATTATTTTCCTCAAAATTCTACAAACAATACCCCATAATGACAACGTGAAAGAAGTTTGTTTGAAATCTTTGCAAATGTATTAAAAATAAAAAACAAAAAAAGCACATGTACATAAGTATTCACAGCCTTTGCTATGACACTCACAATTGAGCTCAGGTGCATCCTGTTTCCACTGATCATCCTTGAGATGTTTCTACAACTTGATTGGAGTCCACCTCTGGTAAATTCAGTTGATTGGACATGATTTGGAAAGGCACACACCTGTCTATATTAGGTCCCACAGTAAACAGTGCATGTCAGAGCACAAACCAAGCCATGAAGTCCAAGGAATTGTCTGTAGACCTCCGAGACAGGTTTGTATCGAGGCACAGATCTGGGGAAGTGTACAGAAAAATGTCTGCAGCTTTGAAGGTCCCAAGTTTGGAACCACCAGGACTCTTCCTAGAGCTGGCCGCCCGGCCAAACTGAGCAAGCGGGGGAGAAGGGCCTTAGTCAGGGAGGTGACCAAGAACCCGATGGTCACTCTGACAGAGCTCCAGCGTGTCTCTGTGGAGAGAGGAGAACCTTCCAGAAGAACAACCATCTCTGCAGCACTCCACCAATCAGGCCTGTATGTTAGAGTGGCCAGACGGAAGCAACTCCTCAGTAAAAGGCACATGACAGCCCGCCTGGAGTTTGCCAAATAGCACCTGAAGGACTCTCAGACCATGAGTAACAAAATTCTCTGGTCTGATGAAACAAAGATTGAACTCTTTGGCCTGAATGGCAAGCATCATATCTGGAGGAAACCAGGCACCGCTCATCACCTGGCCAATACCATCCCTACAGTGAAGCATGGTGGTGGCAGCATCATGCTGTGGGAATGTTTTTCAGCGGCAGGAACTGGGAGACTAGTCAGGATTGAGGGAAAGTTGAATGCAGCAATGTACAGAGACATCCTTGATGAAAACCTGCTCCAGAGCACTCTGGACCTCAGACTGGGGCGAAGGTTCATCTTCCAACAGGATAACGACCCTAAGCACACAGCCAAGATAACAAAGGAGTGGCTACAGGACAACTCTGTGAATGTCCTTGAGTGGCCCAGCCAGAGCCCAGACAGAAACTGCCCATTAATAGGTGTGCCAAGCTTGTAGCATCATACTCAAAAGACTTGTAATTGGTGCCAAAGGTGCTTCAACAAAGTGTTGAGCAAAGGCTGTGAATACTTATGTACATGTGCTTTTTTTGTTTTTTTTTATTTTTAATACATTTGCAAAGATTTCAAACAAACTGTGGTATTGTTTGTAGAATTTTGAGGAAAATAATGAATTTAATCCATTTTGGAATAAGGCTGTAACATAAAAAAATTTGTAAAAAGTGAAGCGCTGTGAATACTTTCCGGATGCTCTGTATTTGAACCTATTCAAATCTCAAATTCAGATATGCCTAAACATTTGTATTTTGTATTGAATGTCTCTCTAATATAAACACCAGCTTGTTCAAATTTCAGCATTGTAATTGTATGCCATCCATCTTCTTACCGTAAGTTAAAAAATACATATTCTATGCTCTATTTATGGACTTTTTAATCCTGTATTAATTCATTATTTATCCATGTTTCAGTTAATATGTTCTCATAACGTTTATTTATTAAAATTGCATGTTTAAGTAATATAAACTTTTTGGGTGGAAAAGGTCAACTTCCGATCGTCTTGAAACAAATTAAGCCTTAAACATGTATTTCCTATATTTGATTAACTATAATTTCGTTTAAAGATGGTTTTCGTGGAACCAATTAATATAGTTATCAAGGGACCATTGTGTTTAAATAATGTATTTACACAATCTGAATAATATGCAATATAGCTAATTACTAGTAAAAACTCAGTTCTGTTAATTAACATTAATGTGTATACCTAGTAGGAATAAAGTTACCAGTTTAGATGATTAAAATAGAGCAATTATATAATTTGCTAATTATTGATAAGTAGGTGGCTTAATAAGAAACTATATCAGCCGTTCATGGCCTGGAGGACTGAAATACAGGTAAAAACGCAAGAATTGCAAGTCCCTTTATATAGTACATTTCTATATCAGGATATTATTACAACAGTTACACAGTGATGCTTCAGTGAACTTATATATATATATATATATATATATATATATATATATATATATATATATATATATTCCTACATCATATTTCCCCTTTAGCCATCCAGCATGATTCTATAAGAACCATAAAAATGATTTGCAATCCATTGCCCTCGCTTCACTATCTCGAGCTGGCATTGGGAAAAGGCCCCCATCAGCTCTTGATTATTTGTAGGGCAACAGTTTGTCAGTTTTATTGATGCTTTCCAGGAAACTGACCCCTCCTTCCATGTATCAAAATGTATCCTGGCTTACAAATATCAGTCCACATATTTACATGTATTCTTTCTTGATCTTGAGAAAAAAGAAAAGAAACATGATTTATATGTTGACATTTTCAAGATAAGATCTGGGTAAGATCTTGGTATTTTAGGATAAGCTTTTGCAAAACACATTTTCCTTTTCAGGCATGCTTATTTGTTAAAGATGTGTATGCCTTATCATTTATCTATAAGGTTCTTCAGATATAAAATTCTATTTGAAAAAAGAGCTTCACCTAAACCTTTACTTATATAGTAGATTAGAGGTAGTTGCTCAAAATATTCAGACGTTTTATTTTAAATGATTTCATTCAGTGATTAATTTATTTTGATATGCATTATTCATTAACCTGCCCTTATTTATCAATTAAATATTTACAGAGTTTGTTTGACACTGATTCAGACTTAAAAGAATCTGTAAGGGTTCGTTGATTGATCTGGGTTAAAACCGTTTTTTTTCCCTAACCTTTCGACTGCTACTCCACTGAGTTCGTAACCACTCACACATTTGTAAATAGTTTAATTTTGTCTAAGTTAGGTTTATTAATTTGCTTAATATGTTCATACAGAATATGAGAAACAGCATCAATAAGCCTAAATGTAAATTAACATACTGTATTTTAAATTGTAATTTAAAATGTAAAACATAATTAGTCTTGCATATCAAGTATTTTCATTTTAATGTGTATGTTCAATGGCTTTTCTGTGGACTGTTTGTACATTCTTAGAATGTGTAATCTATTCTAAAATGGAAACCAATCTGGCATGGCCAATTCCTGTCAGGTTCGAATCCTCATTCAGAAATGAACCTCCATATCCTTGAAGGTCGAAGTTTTTCCTTTATTACAGCTCCTTGTAGTGCTTGTAATAAAACACACCTCTGCAGTACATTTATTGTTTTTGTATGTATTTTGAAACTGTTTTGTGCCTCTGTCCAGATTAGACTCGATACTTTTCTTCAGCAGAGGATTTAGTCCTGCATTTACAACCTGTGTTCCAGTATAACAATTCATTCCCCTCCCACCAAATACAGTTTTGACATATTTTACAATAAATAGCTGTGTCATTGTGTTTTTATAATCCTCTGCCAAGTATAAAAAACAGGGGAGGGAGGGGTGGCATAAATGTCCTATTTACAGATATTTTGTATTATATCATGCAGCTTTTAAACAGATCTTTAGAGTTCTGTAATGCATTTCAAAGTATTTTAAATCTTTTGTTTTGCATGGTAAACTAATACTTGAACACTCAGTGCAGCTGAAGTACATAAAACCCTGTTGTCATTTATGTCTAAAACATTTGTTATAATGATTTCTTAATCCATTTACCAAGGTTATCTTCCATAGCTGAGTTGCATACTTATTAAAAATAATGTGGCGCTTATAATTTAGATTTTAATGCAGCCTGTCAGAGTATGGATTTTAAAGAGACAGTGGAATGAATAGGCACTGGAAGTTTTGTAAATATATAACTCTTTCCCAAATATGACGTTACTTAGACTGATGTCAGGTTCTATTATTGCCGTGCAAGTATTTCACAACTTGTGCCTTCTTTGACATGAATCAAATTGCTAACCCATACTGTGGGGTACTTCACTAATATGACCCAAATCTCTGTTCCACTGTTTAATGTCACTGTAAGTGACATTTCAATTGAAGTTAGAGAGGTTCAACTTTGACTGGAGGAATGCAAAACTATATTGAGATGCAAGATGGTATTGACTTTTATTTTCATGGAACTGAGCAGGGATTACAAAACAATTGTAAACTGATTTAGAGATGTATGTTGACTGACTAATGTGTTAATGGTTAGGGCTATTTTTGACATTTCTCTTATTTATTGGGGAATGTAACAGGAAATGACTACTAATTGTTGTATTTTGCTGCTAAAGCAGTCATTATTGTAGCATGGGTTTGCTGAAATTATGCCGCTATGAACGCCAAATGCATTTTGAACCCATTGTGAGGAAACCGTTGATATGCACAGTTGTAGGTAGTAGGGATGTAATGCTGTACTAGCACTTTCAATGCAAAACTACATCCAAATAACTATTACACCTGGATCATGCCCAAACTAAAACATTACACAGCCTTTGTAGTTTGCATAAAGCATTGCTTTGTTTCCATAAAAACAAAACGGTTTCTGATTTGTGAAATACTTACAGATATTTGAGTGCTTTATGGATAAATCTTTAGTTAATGTTTCTATAACTACCAGAATATTCCATATTTATAAATGGTAAGATTTAGATTTAATACCATTTAATTGCATCTTCTGGTCATCCTGTGTCATTGCTAACCATAGCACAGATATATTTAATTAGGAATGGTCTGCTTTTCACATAGCTGTTGCCCTGTTTCATGTCAGAACTGGGATCCCTAGCATAGACATCAGAGTCTTACTACTGATTTTGAAAGACATTCAAGGAGCCCATTTTCATTGCTGACACTTGGCTTCATCAGATGCTTTTACTGACAGTGTGCACCCTGTTATCACATTGCTTGTTTGCTCAAGCAGTGCTGTTAGTGCATGAAAATAATTGGGCAAAGTGTGAGTCAAACAGAAAGACAGAGGGTCACAAAGTGCTGGAAATGAACAGGAATAGGAATTGGAAATTAGAATTCCTGGCTTAAAAAAATATATGTCAGACAAAAATTAGAAATTGTGATTTAAAAGGAGATTGGATCGCTTAATGAGCTAAGAAATTGTGGTAATTTATGTAACTAAAAGTTAATTTTCCTTATCTAAAATTTGACTTTAAACATAAAATAACTAGAAATTTAAATTACGTTTATAGTGGGAACACTGCCCACTTTAAACTTTAACTGAAGGGCAAATATAACACTCATTGATTAACAATTGTGGTTTTATCAAGCAGGAATATGATTATACATATATTATGAATGAAGCTACATTTTTTAGTAAACTGTCAAATAAGACAACATTAAATTACTTTGATATTTCATTGATCATAGACGTTGGAGGATTTCTTTATAATTCTCGCTGTTTTCTGGTTCTATAATCAACTTTTGGCGTCCTTCCTTGACTCCTACTCTCTTAACTCTCTTTCACCCTTATTGCACAGTATCATCACCGGATTGACTCTCAGTATGCGCTCTGTTTAATGGCTTTCCTGTGAAAATATCCAAGTTAATGTTATCTAATATGTGTATTTATCATCATTGTCATCAATAGCAGCAGCCTTAGATGATTCCCTGCTTGGTGAAAGACATGATTATTCCACTTACAGTTAGGTCCATAAATATTTGGACAGTGACACAATTGTCATCATTTTGGCTCTTTACACCACCACAATGGATTTGAAAGGAAACAATCAAGATGTGCTTTAAGTGTAGACTTTCATCTTTAATTTGAGGGTAGTTACATCCAAATTGGGTGAACAGTGTAGGAATTACACCCATTTTTATATGTTGTCCCCCCCAATTTTACGTGCTCAAAAGTATTTGGACAAACTAACATAATTATTCATTAAATTGTGATATTCAATACTTGGTTGCAAATCCTTTTCAGTCCATGACTGCCTGAAGTCTGGAAGCCATAAACATCACCAGATGCTGTGTTTCTTCCCTGGTGATGCTCTGTCAGGCCTGCACTGCAGCTGTCTTTAGTTCCTGCTTGTTCTTGGGGCGTTTTGCCTTCTTATATATATATATATATGTGTGTGTGTGTGTGTGTGTGTAAATATCCCCTTCCTAAATAGATTTTACACAGGATGGTTTGGTGCACATCTCAATGCTAAAGTGTACAGAAGAAAATGAATGAAGAAACCAAAGACACCCATCGACATCCCAAACCTGAGAACCCATCACTCAGAGTACAAACTGGAACTGAAGAGTTGCTATACTATGCCATATGACCAATAACACGATCTAGAGGCATCACAGATATGTGACAAAATCACAAGTAATAGCATGCACGCTGCAAGAGAATTTAGAGGAACCACTACTTCAAAACAAGGAGAAAAAGATCTCTCAAGAAACAGTAGAACTCTTAAAGAAGATAATAGAACACACAGTCAAGACCCACATGAAAAATCTGTTACATTAAACTGTGCAAAACAGTAAGAAAGCATATTACTGAAGATGTAAGAAAGTTTAACTAGTGATAACAACAACCAAAACACACAACAACCCCTCCTTTCAGAGAACAAATAAATAATTGCCCCAATAAATTATAGTACCACAAACATCTATGTGATTATCATAAAAGTGGAAGAACAACGCACAAACCTATATCATAATAATTACTGCAGGGAACATGAAACGGAAGAGTTCAAACTCTGAAGTAACAGGTGTAATTCTGGAACCTGTAGCTTATGCCATAGATAATAGATCCTGCAAGATGCTGGAGAACATTATTGCAAAACTTTTCCTGAAGAGTCTCAGAATTAGATACATTTCAGTTAAATGCAACAAGAAAGGACAAAAAGACATCCTAGACTTCACCTATACAAGAGTACAAGGAGCATTTAACATAAGCTTCCCCTTTGCAGGGGCTTTATGGACTATAAGAATCATTCTATTCAATCTTTACATGTTCAGTCATCAGTGCTCTAGGTAGGACATCAAAACATTAAGGCAACATAAACAAGCAACATGGCTAAGATCAATAAATCGCACAAAGCCTAATCGAAGATAAGTCTGTCAATTTAAAATGTTCCCACAACAAAATATTCCAACTTATATGCATAGACTCTGGCATCACAAAAACGATGGAGTTTTGGTTAACCCTTAAGTGTAAGGGTTAATGATACTATTTGTATTTGTATTAATTGTTTTGCTGTGATTGAAAGATCATAATCATAAGATAGTAACATAAGTTAATGTGCATTTGTTCATTCTTCTGCGTTGTTGTCTTTGTCTTTGCTGTGGTTGTTCTCCCTATTATTATCATTATTATTATGGTGAAATGTATGAATGAAATTAATTTTAAAAAATGATAAATATAAAAGCGATAGTAATTGAATACGTATTTTTTTTTACAGCTGACCTTTTATTACATTGTGATATCTAAGCAAGTTGGGAATTTGCTTTTCTAAAATTGCTGTGCTAAATCTGGAACAGCGCCTAATAATAATGCGTGTTGTACTGCCAAAAAATAACATTTGCATGAGGAAGGAGAAATCTAAACTGACAGTAAAAATATAGACAGTTAACCCGTTTCTGCTCAGCCATGCCCTAATACCAGAGGCAGATTGAAATGTCTTGCATGAGTTCCAGTTTATTAAGCAAATGTGACACTTTATTTTCAAAACAATCCTTTGTTGAAAGAAGTGGAGTGGTGAAATTGCAGAGTAAATGAAAACGCGTCTGCTGGAGGAGCTATGCTTAGTTACAAGAAGAAAAGTATCCTCCTGTATAGCTCAGAATTCTCTTGTTGCAGTTCACTATAATTCTTAAGAACACGCAGAGATCCGTTCTCTACTTCCAAACATTCTTTAAAACAAAGGGCTTTTCCTATCAGCATATATACCATATTTACATCTATGTATTATCACTATCATTTAATGTATAGGGTAATAATGTAATGCATTGTTGCTGCATGTTAAAACCCCAAACTTGCAGACATGCAGAATCTTTAACTGATGAGTTGTTTTAATTTGCGTGATAGAAGTTTTCTCCATGTAAAGAATATGCCTGCACACTTGGCTTAAGCGGACTCAATGTTAACTTGCCAAACAATGGGGGTTATTTATTTATTTTATTCTCCCTAGTTGCCTGGAAACCAACATCCTTGCCCTCCTAATGGTTTAGTGATACTGTGCCTCTCAATGTCACCACCCTGTGCAATCGTCACTCTTTAATCACAGATCTGCTACAGTAACCAAAAAATAATAAAGCATTTCATTTTCTTGTACTTGTTTTGAAATTATTAGATATTATAGATATTAGATATATTATGGGGTTCAGTGTTACTCCTCGATTTATTTATTTAAATATAAAATGTATTGTTTAATGAAACAGGCTATGTTGCCTGTATTTAGGGTCCAATTAAATAAGACCAAATCACACTGAATTGCTTGCAGAATCATCAGCATCCTTATTGCAAGTGCATCTTGTGCTGCTAAACTTTGTAGTTTGCTATGAGTGGGTTGTTAAATATTGTTATCTTTGTAGACTATTGCGAAGACCTCTTGCAGCTTCCACCCTGCGTTAGCTTAAATCACAACTGATGTGATTGGCTCGCACTGGTTTTCTACCTGTGTGCCCATTTCAGAAGCCACAAGCTTGTGTTTTTGCTGTTCTTAGATCCAGATATTTTAGATTTAATGCAGTCAGAAGTGGCGCCATGATATTCAGAGCTGTGACTCTCCTCTTTTATCATTAGAGGCGCACAAACATTGTTTTATTAACTCTGGTACTTAGTTTGTACAGCACAGCTACTTTTAAGGGGATTGTGGTATTTTTATAAAAATAAAAAATAAATCCCTCTTCTATTTGCAGTCGTGTATGGAACACATGGAATTTGTAAAGTGTTAGTGAAGAGTAATTTTTATTTTTATTTTACAAAAGTGTATTAAAAAGGACAAACACATTAGTCTGCGGCAGAATTTAAATAGGATAAGGAATAATTAGGGAATAATCCTTTGAGCCTGCTTACTAGATGTTTTTCCGTTTTCTTCAAACATTTCCTTTGAAGCTTAGAATAAAACATTGTATATGTACACTCTTATATATATTCCAAATTAAAATCATGCTTTGGAAACATTGCTGCTATGATGCTGTGTGGTATAAGTGTTACCTTCTGCTTCAGGACAAGACCCAGCTTGCCAGTCTCTTCTCAAGAGCCCTTTGAGTTTGGATATTTTTTGACCAAATAGGACAAATTATCTTACTTTAACATAAATTCCTGTAAAAAAAATGTCTGACTCTCAGCAGCATTTAAAATAGGTTTGTAAAGTGTCTTATTTTTAACTTTAAAGATGTGATTGGCTGCATGACACAATGTATATTTTTACATGAAACCTTAATTAGCTCATACATTATAATTGATGTTTAACAAGTGAATTATACCATAGCACAATAAATATTCTACCTCAGTTTATTTGTTCTTATTGTTTGCAATTTCTTCTCCAATTTGGATTTCATAAGAGGCTTCTTAGGATTGTGGTTCCCCACTCATCAACACTGTCTTGACAAACAATCATTCAGCAGCCTGTGGATGCAGGAAACACTTTCTCCATGGCTTTCACTGATAGTTACCATGGTAACAAAAGACAAGCTCTAACCTATGACAGACATTGCATTGAAAGCATCGTTATACTTTGCAAGGCATCAGCTTTTCTCCTGAAAGCACATCAATATTTGCGTATTTACTAATAGCGGTGCTGTAATGTCTGCAGAGGATTTTGCTTCCCACAAAGCAAATATTGTAGTAATTTAGAGACAAATAACAAAGCATAACTCTTGATTCGGGGAATGAAAATCTAGTATTTGTCAAACATTAGGCTAGCATTAGGAGTCACAGCCAATGTTAGGACATGCAGTGGTAATGGTTTTCACTGTATATGGTCACCAATTCTTTAAAATGTTCCCTAAAATAGGAATAAGTTGGAAACCTTCATGGTTAACAAATTACTAATTGGTGCCATATATGCAGTGTGTTTTCTATTTTTAGAAACATCCTTCTTGTGAGTAAAATACTATAGGGATTATTTCAACAATGCAGTCAACACTGATTAAGCTAAATAACAATCTGGACATAATTCCATACATCAGGTTTAACATGAATACTATAAAAGTAACATTATTTTTGTACAGGTTATTTAAGAACCTCAAAAAAGTACCATGAAGACAGAAGGTTCAACACATTACAATACCTCTTGCTTTATAACCAGTTTTCATAGGATGATGTCTGCTCTCTGAGAATTTCAAATACCAATTGAAATACAGCTTTAAAATTGTAATTACAATTACAGCTTTCAAAATCTAAAAACACAGCTGCAACAAATTGTTTAAAATCTATATACAGCAATACACCAGGCTTGTAAGTTTAGACTATTGATTTATCTTACGTATCCCAGTTTTACTTTGTAATGCTTTAAACAATGCCTCCAGGGAAAGCTTTTGGCTCAGTGTTGATCGTTGTCATACCACACCTCAAAGGAATAAAATTAACGCATCTTATCATCTGCTTACCATATATTTTATAGTTATCTAAAAATCTGTATTTACATTTTTAACAATACAATCGTACAATCCTGTTAAAATAAAAATGTAACTAGCAATACAGTAAATATGTGACAACATAGTATGGTTAGTTGATTTTTAACATTTGTTAAATTCTACTGTGGCTGTTGGCTGTCTACTCTACCTTTACATTTAAAAGTCTATATCTAATGTTTAAAAATACTACACTGACAGTGTCTGCTATCTTGACCCTGTCTGATCTAACTGAAAAATCAGAAAGAACCAGCTAATTCTTAGTGTGCCTCTTACGGCCGAGGTCAGAGCTCCTGTATGACATTGCATAGACTGCCCAAAGAAGGCTTTTCTCCTTCCCAAAAAACAGAAGTCTAACAACTCAATATTGGCCATTTGCAAGTGTGATGAAGCCTTTTCATACAAACCCTACTTTAACTGACCATAACCATGTATTGACTTTTATCATATGTATTCCCACATAAAGGAAGTATGTCGTGGTAAAATGAACACAATACCAAAAAACTCTTGTATCATGCAAGTCGGGAGATATATTTGTCTTTTAAATGCTAATATTCACTATTAATATAAACTATTTCTAAGATGTAAAGTGACCGATAGACAAGCAGACACAGTTGTTTCCATTGTGGATGTTTTATTTTAGGATGCACTTATATCTCCTTTTGTCTTGTTTCTAACACTGACAGAGCAAAGTAAGAAAGGAAAAGGATCAAGGTTGTATAATAATATAATAAATCACATTTCACATCTGGGATTTGTATATCATTGTTTTACGTAGTATAAGCAGAGAAATGTTATCATACATTTATCACCATTATATATATCTCCTGTTTCAAGGTGTAGGGTGGACAGAATTACTGTATAAAACATTAATTTCCAGTTATTTTTGTCAAACGTTTTTGGCACAGCTTTAAGGAATAAAAAAACAATAGCCAAAATAAGTAGTAATTAAGTACTTGATGGTAGTACAGTATTTTGCAGTATTGATGGAAGTTTGTTGTAATTTCTAAAATGTTGTCAAGTTTTTTTTGTCTGTGTGTGTGCTGGAAATATTCACAGTATAGGGGTTAGTTATTGGAGTGCTTCACTATAGTAGGATATGTTTAAATCCACATGCGTGCAATATAGATATTTGTATATATATAATTGTATTTATTAATTTTGAACAACTTTAAGTATTGGAATAGGTAGCATATCTGCTTTGTGGACTATACTACAATAACTATTTTTTTTAATTTTTTAGTTTAATTTGGTTATGGTGTTTATTACTTCTTAACATTTACTTCTTTTTCTTTTTCTTTGGGATTGTGATCAATGATTATTTACGAAGACAAAGGACAATCATAGGTGACTTTTCCAACTTTATTTTTATTTTAGAAGGACGTTTATGGCAGAATTGTAATTAAAGGCAACATTTTGGCCTAAAACCAAAATGCCAATGCTTCAATTTAGATTAACACTAGTCTAATTAACACTGCATGCTGATTTTCTGTAAAAGTCTTGGTCTCTAATGACCCTTCAGATTGATTTAAATTCAAACTGTAGAAAGGATTTAATGAACTACTTTTAAGTAAAGTGTTTAATAGGAATCTGCTCTCACTTAAGTAGATTGGAAAACAACACTGATCCAATTAATTATTTATTATTATTATTTATTTATTTATTTATTTTTTACCTAAAACATCAGTTAATTGCTATGAAACAACAGCAGAACTCCCAAACAGTCTGGTCGTATGTAACCAAAAAGTGACGGACAACAAGTTCTTCTTTGAGTTGGGTGAGGTGATGCTTTGAATTCACAATGCAAACAGGATGAAATGATATGGCTAGATGAGCAATTACAGTGACACTGTTCTCTCTTGGTTATGTTAAACTGTGAAAGTGATGTTTGAGACAACTTCCCTGGAAACACGAGCATTAGTCCGTGGCACTGTTCCAGGCCACTGTCAGATCTGCATCACGCTGTGGAGGGGTCCTGAACGGCGTCCCCTATGTGCGAATCTGCATCACCCTCTCCTTGTCTGTTTATTGAGCACAATGTCTGAGATACTGAACACAGAATCTTCTTCTTTCTACATGCTTTTTCATTGTGTCGGTAATACAGTGACTGATATTTCTTGTTGATTATAAGAGTTTCCATTAGACATTTCAGAAACTTTAACCAGAGCGCAGTGGGAACACAGAAAATGCAGAGAGACAGCTCAGCTCCTGCAGATTAATGTATGACCAAATAGCAAGAATGGGTTCCCACAATGAGGTGGAGCTTCTCTCTGAATTTGAGAGCTTATTATTAGAGCCCAACCGATACCGATAATTAAGCAGCAAAAATTTCCTGATTACCGATATATCTGCCAATATTTATTTTTTGTTAGCATGCAAAACAGACATTTTCTAGCATGGATCCCTCAAATCTCTCCCTGTCAGAGATAAATTGTTTCAAATATGCACTGAAGGCAGGATTTTTACATTTTACATAATAAACTTAATATAAATGTTTATCATAAATAACAACCACAAATCAAACATTGAAAAAAATAAATTACATTAGAATTAGATAATCAATTCAATATGTAGGTTGAAACACAATCATTAACTGAAACAGAAACAGCTGTGTAGGAGGAATAAAACTGGGTGAGGAACAGCCAAACTCAGCTAACAAGGTGAGGTTGCTGAAGACAGTTTACTGTCAAAAGTCATACACCATGGCAAGACTGAGCACAGCAACAAGACACAAGGTAGTTATACTGCATCAGCAAGGTCTCTCCCAGGCAGTGATTTCAAGGCAGGCAGGGGTTTCCAGATGTGCTGTCCAAGCTCTTTTGAAGAATCACAGAGAAGCGGGCAACGTTGGGGACCGTAGACGTGATAAAAGCAGCGGAATGCAGACTGTAGGCTGCAGCAGATGAAAGACGCATCATGCTTACTTCCCTTCGCAATCGGAAGATGTCCAACAGTGCCATCAGCTCAGAATTGGCAGAAAACAGTGGGACCCTGGTACACCCGTCTACTGTCTGGAGAAGTCTGGTCAGAAGTGGCCTTCATGGAAGACTTGCGGCCAATAAGCCATACCTCCGATGTGGCAACAAGGCCAAGTGACTCAACTATGCATGAAAACACAGGAACTGGGTTGCAGAAAAATGGCAGCAGGTGCTCTGGACTGAAGAGTCAAAATTTGAAATACTTGGCTGTAGCAGAAGGCAGTTTTGCCGAAGGGCTGGAGAGAGGTACACGGATGAGTGTCTGCAAGCAACAGTGAAGCATGATGGAGGTTCCTTCCAAGTTTGGGGCTGCATTTCTGCAAATGGAGATTTGGTCAGAATGAATGGTCTCCTCAATGCTGAGAAGTACAGGCAGATACTTACCCATCATGCAATACCATCAAGGAAGCATCTGATTGGCCCCAAATTTATTTTGCAGCTTGACAACGACCCCAAACATACAGCGATAGTCATTAAGAACTATCTTCAGCGTAAAGAAGAACAAGGAGTCCTGGAAGTGATGGTGTGGCCCCCACAGAGCCCTGATCTCAACATCATTGAGTCTCTCTGGGATTACATGAAGAGAGAGAAGCAACTGAGGCTGCCTAAATCCACAGAAGAACTGTGGTTAGTTCTCCAAGATGTTTGGGCCAACCTACCTGCCGAGTTCCTTCAAAAACTATGCAAGTGTACCTAGAAGAATTGATGCTGTTTTGAAGGCAAAGGGTGATCACACCAAATATTGATTTGATGTAGATTTTTCTTCTGTTCACTCACTTTGCATTTAGTTAATTAATTAATATAATCTATTAACATGTCTATGTTTGAAAGCATTCTTACTTTTCAGCATTTTTTTACATCTGTCTAAAACCTTTACACAGTACTGTATATTTACATTTTACACGTGTCCTGCTTAGTGCTCAATACTGCCGACACAACAGGGCACACTGCACAGCTGCATTTGTTTTAAAAATGTATGTAAAATGTACACAATGTAAGATTTGGAATTGTTTTATAAATGTACAGTTTCAGTTTTATTCAACATTGTCTGACAGCTGCGATTTTGACAAATTTTCTTTAGATGTTTTACTGTGATCTGAGTTTGTTCGTCATTTTCGACAGTTTTTGTTTGCTGATATCCAGTCAACATCTTCAGTGAACATTTATTGATTTTCTTAATTTTAAATGGTATTGTGAATTTTGGAAAGGGATTTAATTTACTTGTCTGTAAAAATGCACCTCTATGCCATGGTATTCGATGATGACGAAAATAAACAATAAAAACCGTGGATACTCGAATGCAGCACAGCCTTCAACAACACTTTCAATTGGTTATGAGGGTTTTCATAAAACACATGTTTATTGGTTTATGAGCCCCGTGTGGGTGTGTGTTTGTTTCACATGAAAATCACTGGAGTCGGAAGCTTCCAGCGAAAACTAAAGCACCATAACTATGTAACACATAATGGTAAATAATTATTATAACGACTGTAAAACCAATGTAACATATTTATTTATTGTCTGAAGTCTGACTTTGGATTTTTTGGTAATTTGTAACAAATATTTAGCCAGTAGTTGAGAACATATATTGGTGCATTATCAGTGGTATATGTGCAGATATTTCTGTAAAATATTTCTGTAGAAAAGCCTATATCGGATGATAATATCGGTACTCCGATACATCTGTCAGGCCCTACTTATTATCTTCCCACGACAGGAAGACGGAATAGAATGATCTTAATTATATGACCATTTGACCATTATTCAGCAGTATATGTTGTATAAATATAATAGAGATGTTCCAAATATATATTGTTTAGGTGATTGAAAATTATTTTAGTTTGCTTTCATGTAAATCTTACTATCAAGAACTAGTCCTACATGTGCAGTGATGCATTGTACATCTTGTTAAAGGTTACAATTTCTGATATTTGTTGGCCTCAGATTGATACTGTTAAAATATCCCTAGCAACAGTCCTCTTCATCACTCAGGTGTTTTGCTTTGCCATGGGCTGCCAGTGACAATTGAATTAATTGATCACCCATTGACTCACCTGATTGCAAAGCAAAATAAACAATCTTGAAAGTCTGAATTAAAACTGGACAGTCTCATCAATGTAAGTCTGTAGTTTCTGCAGCTTTGAAAACGTTTTGTTACAGGTGTCAGTAAGGACTATATCTGAGACCTAAGGGACAGGCAACTGAAGTAGTTATTCCCTTTTCTGTGCATCAATCTGTTTTGTATTTCCGTAGCTTGTTATTTGTGTTGATTTTGACGTTTACAGAAGAGCTAAAACAACTACCTCTTGCACAGTTCGGTTCATTGTGAAAAGTATTGATATTGAACACAGAGACTGTCATCACTCTAGTGGCTGTTTGTTTAGCTATCATCACCAAGTGATTGTATGGGCTCATACTAAGGCACATAAGCAGGCTTTTAGCATAGATTCAGGGTGATTAGATTTGGTTGTATTGATGTAATTTACTTTTAAATCACATAATTAATAAGTGCAACAGGGAACAATAATAATGGAAGTTGAGAAATCGAATTCTGCCTTTTTTATTGTCATGTTTTTAGCATCTAAAATACTTCTCCATGAAAAGCCAAGATTCATTTAGATTTTAGCATAAATACGTATATTACTTTCCCTCTTTACACAATTCTTCAACCACAAAATTTACTTTTTTTCATGTGACATTAGAAGACTGTTTACGAATCATTATCATTGGAGTACCATTTATAATGAATTTGAAAATCCACATGAAGAAACCCTAAATTGAAATTCAGCTGTCTAATCTTCAGCTGAAACACCATCTTCTGTTTTTATTTAAAAAAAAAAAAAAAAAATCATCCAAGCTGTATCCAAGGAAGCAAGTACTGCTTTTTAAGCTCACATCCAGCCATTCTAATGTTTAGCTGGAGGATTGCAAAAACAACAACAAATCTGAAATAAAAATGACTTAAAATGTTATTTGTTTTTCGTTTTTTATTAAATCTACATTTTTTCTTATTCAATTTACATTTTAGAAAGAATGAGTGTTTTTCCTTTTTTCCCACGCTTGCAAATGAATACAGTCTCTTGCAGGAAGATTTACTGACCATGATGGTGTGCTATAAACTGTAAAGCTGCTCTTAATGATGAATGCAAATGTCTTTGTGTATTCTTTATACAGATGCTGGTGACAACACCTGAGAAATGGGACGTGGTGACAAGGAAAAGTGTTGGAGATGTAGCCCTCTCTCAGATTGTGAGACTTCTCATCCTCGACGAGGTCCACTTGCTACATGAAGACCGAGGGCCTGTGCTGGAGAGTCTAGTGGCACGGACGCTACGGCAGGTAAGAAGTTGTGTGCATACACAGAACGTGGACATCATAAAGACATGAGTGACAGGGGTCCTGTAACCATTTAGTTACACAAGATGGGAAGATGGCAAACCAAAAATGGTTTCTATTCTTTTATAGTAAGTTATGGGAAGTTATTCAATGCAAACCATGTAATTTGTTTTAATTGCAATCAGGATCATTTGGTTATTTTAAACTAATTAAAGAAATTCAAAGTCATTGGCGCAGCTCCTCTCTCTGTGCTTTAATCTTGCACCTTGATTACTTCCTCATGGCCCATAAAGCAGTGCTTTTTCTGAACCATGATCATTTTTAAACAGAATGCTTGAAAATGGCAATACATACTCACTTTGTACTCTGCATCGTGCAATTCAATGACTCTGTATTGTACTGCATCATATTACATCTTCCTTTGTGGTATCTACAAATATATATGGGATGATCATCAATACCAGATATCAGACATGGAAGCAATATTATATTATTCCATGGTTACACAAACTGACCTGGTTGACAAAGCCCACTGAGGTAGATATACATAGATATGCATAGTAATCATGTCTCTGTTGTAGTCAGTTGTGATTAAAACTATGCATAAACAAAGTGGTGTGATTCTAAAATTGTGTTTGATATTATTACATCTTACACTGGTACTAAAATGAGAATAGTCCCTTTAAGTACTCAGATTTATTTTTTTATTTAACTTAATACATACTTCATCCCATTTATTGTACATTTGTTATGGAATGTATGAGGTTTTATCAGACAACATACCAGTAGTAAACAAGTTAATATAAATTCTGCTATCCAGAACTGTCACAAACTCATGCTGCTTTGGATTTTGTTTAAAGGAGAAACTCAAGTTTCCCTCCAAGATAAGGAAAATGAAAGGTCGTTCTGCTATCAGCTACCTAAAATTTTTCCATCTGGTATGGCTGCTTAGCTTGCTTGAGAGGCTAAAATGATTTTGAAAATGACTTCTCTGCAACATTGCAGTGCTTAAATTCCATAGAGGAATGGTCATTTTCATATTTAACATTTAAACCTATATTAGAAAGCTAGATGTTATACACTAAGATGCATCATGTGTGTTATTTAAATAAGTGTGTTAAATAAGTTGTGTATTTTAAAATGTTAATTTGAAGGTATGTCTAATGCATACAAAATGAGGTCCTTCCCTGAAGATAGTTGGCCTTCAGCAGATAGATTAATCTGGGCTTTGATGCTGTGATTGCAGGAAATCCAAGGGGAGACTCATTTTCCTAAAGGATTTAATCCCTAAGTGTGTTTCAGAAGAAGGTTACTTTAAGCCGAGCTAAACATATATATATATTCTACCATCGTTTTCTTAGACCACTTCACTGAGACTGATTTGATGTAGGTTATGAAAAGCAAATTTAAAAATAGAGGTGGACTCTACATAATAGCTGTAGTGATGAGGAATAGTATGTACAAAAAAAAAGCTATTTTAGGATAGGTGCCAGAAACAAAAGAAAATAACAATAAACAGATAATTCATTCTGTGACAATCATTACTTTTATCGTTTAAAGCATTAAGAAAATAGACACATCAATATAGAATGATGTGTTATTACTGAAATAGTAAAGCTATATTCTGTGTGTTGGTACAAAAAGATTGACAAACTATAATTCAGCTCAATTAAACGGTCATATTTGAAATTTCTGTATTAAAAACAAGACTGACTGTATAAATAAGGGAGCAAAAAAATGAAAAAAAAATCATGAAATCTACATTGCCATGATATTTAATTATCTTTCATCTTGTAAAACATTCACACACACTCATTATTCATAAGGTTAAAAGGAAATGTACTGTTTTGTATAGATGTACTGGTTAAATAAAATATGGTGGAATTAAATATTGATTGCAGTCTTTTATATAATAATGACAAGTCATTTTTTATTTTGTTTTCCTCTTTAATATGCACAGAGAGGCCATTATGGACTTCTGGTTCTTGTAGTCATGAAAAATGAAGATTGACAGACCTGTAGACTGAAATCAATCCCAGCACTTCAGATATTAGTGTGATTATGTAAATCCTAATATCCGGAGGTTGAAAGCAACATTATTTCTTAGATGCACATGCTATCCTCTTAAGTGTGGCCTCATTATGGTGTTTTGATAAACTTGAGAAGTTCCAAATGCAGCAATACAAATATCACAATGATACATTTATCTGCACATAAATTATTTGTGAACTCCCACTATTTGTTTGGAAATTGGCAGTTTGGGCTCATGATCATTTGGGTTTCCATTATTAGTGATTAAGTGACTATTGTAATGTTGATGGAGTGCTGATTTGTAAGACAGGAACAAAAAAGCAAAAAGAGAAGAATAATTAATTACCAAGATGAATTACATCCCAAACATTTCTTTATCATCTTAGCTGAATCTCATTCTTAGATAATTTTCTCTTTCCTTGAGCCTGTTACAGTGATGTCAATCCCCTAGACTGTCAGGTGTGTACAAGCCCTCCACCCCTATGGACTGCTGTTAGTAGGTTTGTCACTCCTTTGAGCTAGACACATTGGTGCTTGGAAGCGTGCATACTCTACATGTATAAATTAGGCATACATGTGAACAGAGAGGCTTATACAAACAGATTAGAATAGAATTAGAATTAGAATTTCTGCCAAGAAATAATAATAATAGAATATGTTTACTAATGTGATAGACATACATACATCTATATACAGATGTGTGACAAATTAAAGGAAAAACCTGAATTAAATGAGTGGAGGAACATAATGAATGCAGGTGCCTCCAAATAGGTGTACTGCAGGATACAATTAAGCAGTTAATATCCTATCATGCTCTGTGGCATGTATATAAATGCTGAGAAGGCCCAGCTGACCTCGAGTTTGGATCAAGATGGCAAGAGGAAAGGATCTACGTGACTTTGATAGAGGGGCCATTTTTGGGGCACCATTGGCACTGGTCTACAGAGATGTGGAAAAAAGTGATCTGGTCAGATGAGTCATCCTTCACCATATTCTCGAGGTGGGCGAGTACATGTGTGGTGATACCAAGAGAACGGTACAGGCCTGACTGCTTGACCCCTACAGGGAGGGGGTCCAGAGGCTCTGTTATGCTGTGGGGGGAATTTTCCTGGAATGATTTGGGTACACTGCAAATCACTATAAAGTTATTCTGAGTGGTCACCTTTATCCTATGGTGAATCATTTCTATCCTGACGGGAGTCGTCTCTTCCAGGATGACAATGCCCCCATCCACTGGGCACGAGGGCTCACTGAATGGTTTGATGAGTATGAAAATTATGTGAATCATATGCTATGGCCTTTGCAGTCACCAGATCTTTAAGTTGCAGCTGAAATTCCAAAATTGTATACAATTATTTTTAAACTGTGTTTTAGATGTTTATGTGATTAACATAAACTAACATTTGAGCTCTTGTGCTGCTCTGGATTTCAGTTGCAAGAAACCTTTTTACAAATCAAAAGAATATTCTAAGGATAGAAAATATTAAAACAATAACCAATAAAAATACAATTTTCCACATTCTTAACCCAATCAGATAGGGGCCTTTCACACCTACGGTTTGATGCTGTTTGAAATGTGGTTCGGTTCGTTTGAAGCTATATGTGAAAGTTCTGATAGTGATGAATCACACCAGAATTTGGATAAAACCAAACGGACCGTGAACACTAGAAACATGTTTGAAACATTCTTCGATGTTACTGACAAATCTCCCTCAAATGGAAAGTGTTTTCAGCTGACTACACAATAATCTTTCTCTGTGTTCCGTTTCTTATGCGGCTATGAAATAAAACCACCAAATTAAGTAGGACAAGATCATACCATGTAAAAAATATTCATAAAAAAAAAACTAAGGAAAAAAAAAATCTTTTGTGAGGGAAAAATATATATATTCTAGTCTGTCTTTGTATTTTGTGTGCCATGACTGGAGTTCGCGTACGTAACTTTAATGGCCTGCATTCTCGTCTTAACTTTTCTATCACTTCCTTCTTCTGTTATCAGCAGCTCACATTCCTTTCTTGCAAATCTGCAAATTAAATTCCAATGCAACTGGCAATTTACGGGTTAATGATTATTATTCATGAGTAATGATTATAATATTGATGAGATGGGAAGGCTTAATTTAGAATGCTAATGAAATCACTGCTATAGTTTGTAGGAATGACCAATTAGACACTGTTTATTAAATGTAATGCCCCTTGAGGGTATGTCCCAGAGAGGATATAAAAGCTTTGTTCTACTTTAAAACTTTTGGGGAACAGTGTCATGCTTTGCTTAAAATATTTTGATTTCGATGTTCTGCTGTTCCTCCCGTGCACGTAATAAATTCTGATTAGAATTGCCGACTTTCTTCCACCACACAGAACTTCTGCTCAACTAAACTGCAAGGGAACTGAGTGTATTTGGAAAAGTGAAATGTGAAATCAATAAGTTTCTAGTCCACATGAATCTGAAGTGCACAAACAAACTTGAATTCACTTTTAAAGAAATTAAAGTTCCATTACCTGGTGTGAAGCAAACCAAACCTAATCTGGAAAAAAAAGTTGAACTAGATGTGAATGTGAGACAAACACCATTTCTCATCCAAACTACTCAAATATTCATTTTCTGCTTTCTCCTTTACCTGAACATGTTCTGCAGGCTTATGTCAGTTCCATCCACTTTCCAGATGAGCTCTAAGCCCCACTCTCTTTCCGTCTCTCTCTGTTGTGTTTCAATTCATCATATCCCTGCTGTACTCAACTTCAAACCGATCATATTCAATTTAGCAACATACCCCTCGGTTCTTTTGAATGGCATCTGAAGTGGGACCTGTTGGAACTGTTTATGCACTGATGTATGGAGAACCATTTTCTCAGTGTCAGATCAGGTCAGACATTGGACTTTTAAATATTATTTGTGTGTGTGTGTGTATGTGTGTTTGTGACCCCCCCCCCCCCACACACACACAAGTAAACTTATAATTGCCACTTATTTTTTTGTATTAATACCATATTTCATTATTCACATTGTAAATGCTTTATTGCCCTGGCTAATAGGCTTTAATAAACCTGCATTTAGAAAGCCATTAAGGATCTTTGCTTCAGCTCATCCCTAATATTTGTGGCTACAGACCGCACATTGCAACTCTTTTTTTCAAAAATAAGCAGTCCTTTGCACCTGTACTCCTAAATAAAGCCAGTTAGTAATGGAGCACATAGTCAGCAGTTCAGCCCGGATTAAAAATAGATCCAAAAACAGCCTCAGTGTAGACTGAGTAATATTTCTGACACACAAAACATCAGAAAAAAATACAAATAAGTTACATGCAGGATGTTATTTCTGCTGTGTGCCACACTGTGCCCAGCTTTTGGAAAATATGCTCAAATGAAGTCAAGTACTTTGGGTTTGCATTGTAATGCAAAAGCATGACATTGTCTAATGGCAGTAGGTTAAAACATTGTGTTCTAAAAGGCTGTGTTTTCACCTACACATTAAATTCATTATAGCTTGAGTACTGAACACATGCTGGTTTTAAAAGATTCCAGTTTAAGTTTGAATTGTACTATAATACTAACACCAGTTTATGTTTTCAGCTTTAAATATGATGTTTGCAATACATGATCACTATTATTGTATAGCTTTATTTTAAAATCTGTCATGTTCCCAGTGTATGTAGCGTGCATGGCTCAGTAAGTACTCCATGATGTTTGATTACTGTTACTAGTTACTATGTGTGAGGTGTTGTAGTAGAATACACTGGGGCTCTTTAGTCGCTGTGATCCACTGTCTTTGCCACTGGCAGTTCCAGTAAAATATACTGATGACATCGTTCCTATTGCCTCTAGCTGGAAAAGTAATTCCAATTCTCCCTACTTAATTTCAATTGTGCAGACAGAAAATGCATATTACATGAGTATTTCTAAACAAACGCAGATGTGTAGTACAGCAACCATAATTTATTTAAAAAAGGCATTCTTTTATATTATGCATAGAAATTTAACTACATATTCTTTTTCTTTTTTTGCATAATCTATTATTAGCATTGGTGAAAATTGTGGGATTCTTAGTGATTAGTGACTTACAGTTATCCTGAAATATACATTATACAGAAAATTAAAGCCTTAAGAGACAGAAAATATAATTTAAAACTTTAGTCCTAAATCTATTAAAATTAACTATGGGTAAGGATGTAACACAGTGCATGGTTGTTAACTAAGAAATTAATAAACAAACCTAAACAGATTTGTATTAATAATAATAATAATAATAATAATAATAATAATAATAATAATAATAATCATTAGAGAATAGATTTCTTTGATGCTCTGCTTGTGTGAATTGACTTGACACGTAAGCATCTTCTTTGTGTCATGTCTGCAGCATGATTGTACCCCTTGATTGGGTGTGGTGCTATGCGTGTTTGTCTTTGAACAAGACACCATTTTTATATCTGGTAACTGATCTTGTTTTTATTAGATTTTTTTGTTAAAAAAATGGGTGATGAAATAACTCAAATTTTCAAGCAAATTCATTTTCTTTACATAGATGTATTAGATACATAGATTGCATTCAGATACTACTGCTTTCACGTGAGAGTGTTTTTAGTGTAGCCAGGAAGGACTGAATTATCAGGAAAAACAGATGGCTCAGTGAAATCCACTGTGTACATTTACATAAGCATCAACTTGATAATTCTGATTTCTGAAAGCTAAATTTACATTATTTTTCCCTTTGATTTAAAAAATAAATAAAATAAGAATTATACATTGCATTGTACCTTTTTTTTGCTTATAAGTCCAGTAGTGAATGAATAAGGGCACATAAACATTCACAATTCAATATGTTTAACATTTATACAATGAAAATAGTGTATTGTAGCCGCAAAAGTAGTTTATGTTCCTCATAGTTGTTTGATTGTAGTGTTCATCTTCATTCTTGGAAACGTATCATATGCTTTTGTTTAGTATTCAAAAACGTTGTATTTATAAGTAGAGCTTATTCAGATGAAATGGTTAAATACATGAAAAATACATACAGGGTAAGTAATAATTTAATGTGTTTTATGTAGACATTTATTTGATGTAGGCTTTATTTATACCACACAGAAATGAATCCTACAGAAACGTTCTTAGTAGAGTAGTTGTATTTTCTGCTGTGAGTGTACCTTTTTGTGGGGTTAACCAGTGGGTAATTGAAAACCAGTCACAATATGTGTTCATTGGTGACTCAGTTCACAGGCTATATGCTTGAAGCTCTTACTGATATTATTTCAAATAGGCTGAGTTGATTTTCTAATCCTGTTGAAAAATACATTTTCACAAGACAGAGTGCTGATTAGTAGCTTGCAGTGGTCTGTCTACCACTGAGAAAGGGAAATTATTCAGCATATGCCATACTCATGATGTTTCTGTCCTCAAGCAGTTAATCCGAATTAGCTATGATTAAATGTTATGCAGACAAGTTACTGAGTTTGTAGAAGTTTAGATTAAGTTACTTTTTCAAGAATTTTGAATTTCTAACTATAACTTTAGATTACTGTTGTTAATATTGATGTTCATACATTTAGTACTATATATAGCACTATACACCGATCAGCCATAACATTATGACCACTGACAAGGATTGTAGCGACTTTGACAAGGGCCAAATTGTAATGTTTAGACGACTGAGTCAGAGCATCTCCAAAACTGCAGCTCTTGTGGGGTGTTCCCGGTCTGCAGTGGTCAGTACTTATCAAAAGTGGTCCAAGGAAGGAAAAGCGGTGAACCGGCGACAGGGTCATGGGCAGCCAAGGCTCATTGATGCACGTGGGGAGCAAAGGCTGGCCCATGTGGTCCGATCCAACAGACGAGCTACTGTAGCTCAAATTGCTGAAAAAGTGAATGCTGGTTCTGATAGAAAGGTGTCAGAACACACAGTGCATCGCAGTTTGTTGTGTATGGGGCTGCGTAGCCGCAGACCAGTCAGGTTGCCCATGCTGACCCCTGTCCACTGCCGAAAGTGCCTACAATGGGCACGTGAGCATCAGAACTGGACCACGGAGCAATGGAAGAAGAAGGTGGCCTGGTCTGATGAATCACGAGTTCAAGGTGTTGACTTCCAAATTCCCCAGATCTCAAACCAATCAAGCATCTGTTGGAAGTGCTGGACAAACAAGTCTGATCCATGGAGGCCCCACCTCGCAACTTACAGGACTTAAAGGATCTGCTGCTAATGTCTTGGTGCCAGATAACACAGCACACCTTCAGAGGTCTAGTGGAGACCATGCCTCGACAGGTCACGGCTGTTTTGGTGGCAAAAGGGGGACCTACACAATATTAGGCAGGTGGTCATAATGTTATGGCTGATCGGTGTATATATTGAGCCCACCTATTTTGAGTTTGACCTAACCAAAATCTGCTCCTCTCTAACGGCTTTTGCTGTGCTTTGTTTTTGGGTACACACATGCAACATCATGGAAAGCTGGTTATATGTTGTCTTCGAATCTGATACTGGAAAATCAATAATAATAATGAATGCAGTTTCTGTAAGCAACATAGATGCATGAAAACATTACTTATCCTTTATGTTCTACTTTTCTTAGGGCAAAGATGCTCTGCATCATGAAGAGTTGCAAAACAAAGGACAATGTGTGTCAAGGCTCTGTTATGAGTCTATATTCAGCAAATCTCAAAATCAAATTACTCTAGGCAAAAAATAGTCAGATGAACAAAGCAAAAACCTTGAACTTGAACATTGAGAATTTTCATATATATTTGCCTCCTTTATAAGTAATCTCTCTTTCTCCCTCTATCTATCTATCTATCTATCTATCTATCTATCTATCTATCTATCAATTATAGTTTTGGGCATCTGAATTCAAGCAATTTGCACTGTTTAAATTAGTGGAAGCCACCACTTCCTTGAAATCCACACAAAATATTTATGCAATATTGTGTTTTTGTCATTTTAATGACCAATCCAGCACTCTGAACAGTTAGGCTAGAGTTTCTGTAGAATTTACGCTAGTGTTTTGTGCTAAAAGGTGAATATGCTGTATGTCATGTGATCACTAAAAATAATGTCAATTTTTTGTAGATCAGTCTAATATACCTCTTTATACTGCACTCTAGAGGAAATATTTCCAATAATTGATGCAGCTGGTATCTCTTTTATTGTGCAATAAATTACAGGAAGCAAACTAACTGTCATGTGACAGGCAGTGCTTCTGTAAAGCAACTGTTTACTCAGTATTTATTTCAGTGCTTAAAAGATTTATATTTACACAATTCTTTCAGAAACAGATTTTCAGGGTGAATTACTTATAACACAACACTGAATACTTTTCTCAGAAATCATGAAACCTATAGTTGCCTTATGTATGTATAGACGTCTTGAACAATTTGGTCTTTAGATAGTTCGATAGATAGATATAGATATAAGTAGTGAATGTGTATATATACACTCACCTAAAGGATTATTAGGAACACCTGTTCAATTTCTCATTAATGCAATTATCTAACCAACCAATCACATGGCAGTTGCTTCAATGCATTTAGGGGTGTGGTCCTGGTCAAGACAATCTCCTGAACTCCAAACTGAATGTCTGAATGGGAAAGAAAGGTGATTTAAGCAATTTTGAGCGTGGCATGGTTGTTGGTGCCAGACGGGCCGGTCTGAGTATTTCACAATCTGCTCAGTTACTGGGATTTTCACGCACAACCATTTCTAGGGTTTACAAAGAATGGTGTGAAAAGGGAAAAACATCCAGTATGCGGCAGTCCTGTGGGCGAAAATGCCTTGTTGATGCTATAGGTCAGAGGAGAATGGGCCGACTGATTCAAGCTGATAGAAGAGCAACTTTGACTGAAATAACCACTCGTTACAACCGAGGTATGCAGCAAAGCATTTGTGAAGCCACAACACATACAACCTTGAGGCGGATGGGCTACAACAGCAGAAGACCCCACCGGGTACCACTCATCTCCACTACAAATAGGAAAAAGAGGCTACAATTTGCACAAGCTCACCAAAATTGGACAGTTGAAGACTGGAAAAATGTTGCCTGGTCTGATGAGTCTCGATTTCTGTTGAGACATTCAGATGGTAGAGTCAGAATATGGCGTAAACAGAATGAGAACATGGATCCATCATGCCTTGTTACCACTGTGCAGGCTGGTGGTGGTGGTGGTGTAATGGTGTGGGGGATGTTTTCTTGGCACACTTTAGGCCCCTTAGTGCCAATTGGGCATCGTTTAAATGCCACGGCCTACCTGAGCATTGTTTCTGACCATGTCCATCCCTTTATGACCACCATGTACCCATCCTCTGATGGCTACTTCCAGCAGGATAATGCACCATGTCACAAAGGTCGAATCATTTCAAATTGGTTTCTTGAACATGACAATGAGTTCACTGTACTAAACTGGCCCCCACAGTCACCAGATCTCAACCCAATAGAGCATCTTTGGGATGTGGTGTACCGGGAGCTTCGTGCCCTGGATGTGCATCCCACAAATCTCGATCAACTGCAAGATGCTATCCTATCAATATGGGCCAACATTTCTAAAGAATGCTTTCAGCACCTTGTTGAATCAATGCCACGTAGAATTAAGGCAGTTCTGAAGGCGAAAGGGGGTCAAACACAGTATTAGTATGGTGTTCCTAATAATCCTTTAGGTGAGTGTATATATATATATATATATATATATAGTCAGTAATGTACTTATTGTATTGGTTACACAAAATCATGTATGTTACAAGTTAGTTACAAATTGTTTGGTGAAATTAGATATGTTTACCTCAGTTGCAATTTATAACAGTAATGACATTATATACATAAATGCTTGATGTGATGCTGGTTGATATAAAATACAGCAGTGACACAAAATAATTCAAAATTAATTTTGGATCCACAGGTTAATGTATTGTTAGAAATAGCTGACTCACTTGGAAAGCTACATTAAGTAAAAAAAAAAATATATATATATATTTATTTATTTATTCATGGAAATACAAGGCTGTCTTTGTTGTTGTTGTTGGTTATCAAAAACACATTTAATCAATGTATAAATTATTATTTAAACAATAAACTATGTAGAAATGTTTCTCTTATATTAATAAAGGAAGAAGGGAAAAAATAACCAGATGTCATGATTTTTAAGGTATTCATATCTTAAAAGAGTTTAAATTATTGATTGTAGCATAGTAAGCAAGAATGATGCCTCTGGCATTTTATTAAAAATAAAAATACTGAAACTATTAATAAAATATAACGGTAAAGAACAATAAGAGAAATGTCCCTGAAGGAAAATCTGTACCTTTAAGGAGGGAAAACAACTTGTTAAAAATCTACACAGTAACATCAAATTGAAGACACTAACACATTCCAAGACCGCACCCAAAAACATTTAAATGGCCTTGTATTTCTGTACAGTGTTTGCATTGTATCCAAGTTGAGCTCAATGGTGGCATCTGACAGAATGGCCAAGTGAGGATTTATCTGATATGAGAGTTTTTTTAAACATAATGTTCTAATGCAACATAAATAGATCTTAGAAAGCAGCTCCAGACAGAGGGAACTATAAGATTGTGTTGATATCTTTCTGTTGTGTACTGTGATTCCCATTCCCATTAAATAATCTAATCTGGAAAAACCTTAGTATAAACTGAGTGAGGTTGAATCGCAAATGATTGAATGTGTATTTAAAGTTTGTGGGTGGGGACAAGAAAAGAAACAAGAACATTTCTGTTATACAAAAAGCTGTAAAACATTATGAGGAAGCAGTCTTGCATTATCATTTACTCCATATACACATTAAACAGTTTAGTATTATTTATAAGTTTATAGTAGTCAAAGCATATTCTTGTTTTCTTAAACAGATGTGTAATTTCTGGATTTTACAAATATGTATCAGATGTATATCTGCTGTTGAATTGTAATATATATATATATAAAAAAAAAAAATGTTCACGGATGGTGTACAGGAAAATAAAATTAAAATGTTCAGTGCTCACTGAGGCTAATTCCCTTTGCCTAGTTCCACACTAGTTTTTATTGGATCTCAAATGCCTCCAAATCATTTTCCTTTGGCCACAGACGATGCAGAATTGCAGCTTTTCGGAAACCCCCAATAATACAGTATGGATTGTCTTGTGTATGCTGGAAGCGTTCTTTAACCATCTCAAACATTCTGGCTTGGCAATGCTTGTGGCAATGTTTGCTTTCACAGCACCAAATGAAAACAATGATATTCTGTGGCACTATAAATTATTATGCAAGTGTTTATTTTTGCATTTATTTTGTCATTTGGTGTATTTAATTGCAATTATTACCCGTGACAATACTTCTGTGTATGGTAGATGACACAGTTAGGGATACAGCTGATTATCAAGTACACACATTCACACACATACATGCACAAGATTAAAGCATACAAGAACAAGAATTTTATTGATGAGGAGAAAGGTGGTATCAAATTTTGATGAAAGAATTGTGTACTGTGACGAACAGATGAAGCACAATGTAAAAGATAATGTGAACACCAGGCCACACAACAAAAGCATAAGAACATAAGAAAGGTTACAAATGAGGGGAGGCTACTGGAACCAATTCCAGAACATGAATGTCTTATTTATTTTTTCATGTTTTCTGACTATACCATAATCTTAATTATGAATCATGAAAAAAATAAAATAACCAGATGTCCTAAAACATCTGATGATGCTTAAGCCTGTATGAAGTCCTTGGTTAATATTTATATTTGATTCAATACCTGGGTAAATAGTCATTCAATGCATTTGTTATTTTCTTTTCCTCCTCTACATGTACTCAGTTATTATATTTTAGAAACTTGACTTCATCCTTACTTCTTTGTGTTGTTTTTAGTTACCAGGTCACTATTATGTTGAATGCCTTTCTTTTATCCTTTTTGACTTGGGCTTCTAGCTAATCGTACTCCTGTTGGTCCTGTCTATATTCCCTATACAGCATTTTTTCTGCTACAGATCATTTTCTGATTTTTAATGTATTTAATTATTAAAGCATTTAGCTCAATGCTTCCTAGATGTCACTATGACAAGTTTGGGCGTGATTTGTCACTGTGCCACTAGGACAAGATTATTTAAATCTGGCCACCGTTTTTCAACTGTTTCTCTAATTACGTTATTGTTATCCACTTCTTACCTGTTGAACTGTGTTCTGAAATGTGTAAACTGTAGCCATAGACTCTATCTTCGGGACCCTAGAGAACCATGAGAGATACAATACCTTACAGATCCCAGGTTGTGATATCAGTTTCCTAATGGTTCTCTTACTTCTACCAACCTTATGCTGTCTTGGTTAATTGAACAGACCAAATCAATACGACTTTCTTCTCTTGTGGGTGCCTTGACAAATTGGTGGAAAAAATAGTCATTAACCATTTCTGTCATTTCAGTGTCACTTATGGTTCTCCCATTTGGACCATTCCCAATCTATCTGCGTAGGATGATCCCTATGACCACCTTATTTCAAGGTATAACCAGGTGTTTTGAATGGTTGCATCGCTGGGTGGTCTACAGCACAATACTGTTCATAAACCCAATGAGTTAGTCTTATTATTGACCTTAACTCGCACAGAGTTTACGCTCTTGTGCTTGAAGATAATTTTTAACATGTTTTAACTTCAAGCCAGCAAAGAGGAGTGGGATCACCTATATCGTTTGAAAGCAAAAGATACATTGCAAGCATGACTGGAAGAACACTTCAACTAACTTTTAAATAGAGATGCAATCTCAACAACCAGTGACCTAGACATTGCACCACTGCACTACTGAACATCAAGAAGTGAGACGTTGAATCTTTTCAAACAGCTATGGAAGAAGTACAGTGGCAATTTACTAAATTAATTAATTAAAAACTAAATTAAATTAATTAATTAATTAAATTAAATTAGATAAGACCCCAGTTGTAGATAATATCCCTGCTGAATTATAGAATGCTGGACAATTATTTACCAGACTACATTAAACCTGCTGCCAAATGTGGGGAGGAAGAAAAGACACCAAAAGGAACAGGCATGATGTGGCATATTGTGTCTCTCATCAATAGTTGTTAAAGTGTTTTTTTGTTGTTTTTATTAGTACACTACATATCGTTTCCAGCTAACAATCAATACACTTTGTTTAAAGAATAATAATACATACTTACATTTGTTTCTTATTTTAAGTACACCATATTTTAATTAACTGTGGGTATTAAGCAGATTTTCACTTTTACTACTGCCACATTGGACAGGGCAGTGCATAGCTTGTAATGTTGAATTTGCACATTATCTTGGAGAGCTCAACAGAGAAAATAAGCAGTCTGTCAGTGAACTGTTAAATTTATGTAACAGTGACAATTTTCACTTAAAAATGAAAAGTGATACAGGGTATAGCATTATGAAATCAAATTTAATGTTGGAAACAAAAAAGTAAAGATGCATGTAGCTCTATGGATATATATATATATATATATATATATATATATATATATATATATATATATATATATATATATATATATACACTCACCTAAAGGATTATTAGGAACACCATACTAATACTGTGTTTGACCCCCTTTCGCCTTCAGAACTGCCTTAATTCTACGTGGCATTGATTCAACAAGGTGCTGAAAGCATTCTTTAGAAATGTTGGCCCATATTGATAGGATAGCATCTTGCAGTTGATGGAGATTTGTGTGATGCACATCCAGGGCACGAAGCTCCCATTCCACCACATCCCAAAGATGCTCTATTGGGTTGAGATCTGGTGACTGTGGGGGCCAGTTTAGTACAGTGAACTCATTGTCATGTTCAAGAAACCAATTTGAAATGATTCGACCTTTGTGACATGGTGCATTATCCTGCTGGAAGTTGCCATCAGAGGATGGGTACATGGTGGTCATAAAGGGATGGACATGGTCAGAAACAATGCTCAGGTAGGCCGTGGCATTTAAACGATGCCCAATTGGCACTAAGGGGCCTAAAGTGTGCCAAGAAAACATCCCCCACACCATTACACCACCACCACCAGCCTGCACAGTGGTAACAAGGCATGATGGATCCATGTTCTCATTCTGTTTACGCCAAATTCTGACTCTACCATCTGAATGTCTCAACAGAAATCGAGACTCATCAGACCAGGCAACATTTTTCCAGTCTTCAACTGTCCAATTTTGGTGAGCTTGTGCAAATTGTAGCCTCTTTTTCCTATTTGTAGTGGAGATGAGTGGTACCCGGTGGGATCTTCTGCTGTTGTAGCCCATCCGCCTCAAGATTGTACGTGTTGTGGCTTCACAAATTCTTTGCTGCATACCTCGGTTGTAACGAGTGGTTATTTCAGTCAAAGTTGCTCTTCTATCAGCTTGAATCAGTCGGCCCATTCTCCTCTGACCTCTAGCATCAACAAGGCATTTTCGCCCACAGGACTGCCGCATACTGGATGTTTTTCCCTTTTCACACCATTCTTTGTAAACCCTAGAAATGGTTGTGCGTGAAAATCCCAGTAACTGAGCAGATTGTGAAATACTCAGACCGGCCCGTCTGGCACCAACAACCATGCCACGCTCAAAATTGCTTAAATCACCTTTCTTTCCCATTCAGACATTCAGTTTGGAGTTCAGGAGATTGTCTTGACCAGGACCACACCCCTAAATGCATTGAAGCAACTGCCATGTGATTGGTTGGTTAGATAATTGCATTAATGAGAAATTGAACAGGTGTTCCTAATAATCCTTTAGGTGAGTGTATATATTTAGAACACACTTATGATTAATTTATTTTCTTGCCCAAATGCCATTGTTTTGCGGTGTAAGTAACCTGTTCTGGGGCCTACAAACCACCACCATATACCTACTGTTCTTTTAATTGATGTGCTTCTGTGTAAATTGAAAATCCTGTACTTATAAAGAAGATACAAGACAATCTATAAATCAATTATCTTTTCTGAGTCAGGGATTTATTGACCAAGTCATTTAACTAATGTCCTGAGAGTGATACTTTGTGTGGCTGTAAATATTGCATCTAGAATCTATTGTTTGTATTCAATACATACCATTACTGGTATTGCATCGATGTACAGCAGAAAATATATTGGAAGAACAGTGGCTAAGCTTTGCCAATTTAAAAGTACTAATTAAGGCAAATGGAAATTTTAACATTTATGAATCTGTTATGGAAGAACAGCTTTAGATATAAAGTTAAAGAACAATCAGCATAATATGTGTACAGTTTTTGGCATTGCTTGTTTTCAGATGGAAGTATTTATTTTGCATCACAGCTTTTCTGTCTAGAATGCCTTGTGAATGAGCTATTTTTATAACATCAAGGGCTTTGCTGAGTGTTCATTTTTGCAAGCAGAATATTGTGTTTAGTTTCCTTATGATATTCTAAATGGGTCTCTGCAAGTGTGCAAAAAACTGTGTCCTGTCAGCGTTGAAAAGCATTTTAATATGTACAGAAAATATATTAAATGTTTGTCTAATTTATTTATTTGGATGGAAAAAATAAAAACCTGTCTTGGCTTCTGAGCATTAGTAAATACAGTACTGTCTGCTTAAGTGCATTTTTATCTGTATTGTTTTTCTTGCACTTAGGCAAAACTGACATTAAAAGTTGAGTTTTTCCAGTATTCTTTGAGACTGGAACATATCCATTATTTAGAACATAAGAAAGTTTACACACGAGAGGAGGCCATTCAACCCATCATGCTCGTTTGGTGTCCATTAATAACTGTGTGATCCAATGATCCTATCCAGTCCATTTTTAAATGTTCCCAAATTTTCAGATTCTACCACATCGCTGGGGAGTTTGTTCCAGATTGTGACAACTCTCTGTGTGAAGAAGTGACTCCTATTTTCCATCTTGAATGCCTTGAAGCCCAATTTCCATTTGTGTCCCTGGTCTCTGGTTTGAGGTGGTCGATGCCTTTCATTATTTTGAAGACTTTAATCAAGTTCCCACATAGTCTCCTCTGTTTCAGAGTGAAAAGGTTCAGTTCCCTCAATATATTGTCTGCAAATATCTTCTATCTGCTTATGTATTAGTCAAATAAACATATAGTTCAGTGTTTTACATTAGTTATGGATCTGATCCATTTGAACAAAGCAGAACAGCATCCTCCAGGGTATTTTCCATGTGGTGTTCAACATCTGACTTCATATTTCTAAAGTTTACATTCTGTATGGTATAATCTCTATAATTTATTTATTTATTTACTAATTCATTGCCTCTCTAACACACAACTTTTTCAATGAAATGCCAGCCTTGAGCATCTGTTTAACACTTATCTTTTATGTCTGGGGTCCTCAAAGCTATTAGAGCAAAATATAAAACATCTGAATACAGAAGGTCTGGGGCTTGCACACAATTTCTCCTCACAATGTCACTGTCACATTTCTACTGCAATAACTTGTAAGCTTTTATTGTTTTGCTTTGTGTGTGAATACCATCAGTAAGCTTATTTACCGTTTGTTACTGCACAAACTAATACATGAATGGCAGATCTAATACATTGCATTTAGATTGTGTCATTAAAATCACATCATCAATGAATGTCCAGCCTGGGATATTCTTGAACACCCTTGAACTTTTGTATTTAGTTGGTGATGCTATATCTAATGAAATGCTGCCTTAATGCTTTGGTGGGACTAATATTTGTAAAGCCCTATCTATCTGTCTTTCTGTCTATCATTTCACATCTCTGATAAATACTGAGCCAACTGAACATGTTTATTAAATGTACACATGAGAGATGTTATTGTGCAAGTCCAGCCACTTTGATTCTACTAAAGTCAAATGGCTCTGAATGAAAAATAATTATTTATTTTTGTTGTATTCTATGTAAAAAAATAATATATATAAATACACTATGCATATTACATGCAACACATATTTTAAGTAGCCTACTGATTATAAATTTGAATCCTTAATTAAAAACATTAAAATAAACCATATTAAACAAAAAATCAGAGCTTTTAATACGTCTATATTTTTCCTCCAGTAACTGGTGATTATACTTCATCATTACTTGCATATACTGCCTAAAATAAAACACCCACAATGTTCATGACAAAAGAAAGTGAGAGCATTAATGGAGAGAGAGACATGGCAAGGAGGGTATACAATGAAGGGAGGAGTAGCCTATTCATTCAAGAGGGATTGTTCTGGCATTAATCCTAAATGGGGTGAAGTACTTTTGGTGTTGTTTTTATACTCTCATTTTGTTCTATTATGACCCCTATAGTTATTGCATGCACTTTCAATGTTTGGTCATATTCTTTTAAAATCAGTGGGCGCTGTTTGGCACCATTGTGGATTTCAGCAATTTGTTTCACTACAGTAATGAAAAATGTGTTCTCCATGACAACGCGAGAAGCACATTTTGTTTGTTTGTACAGGCAGTGTATTTGACTCTTGCTAATCTGAGCCAGTTGGTGCTGGACTTTATTCAAATCAGTGATTTGCTCATGGCTATATTCATTATGTTTTATATTTATAAACTTCCTTTGTGTTGTATTTGCTTAATGTTCTTCATACCTTGATACAGTAGGGGTATTATTATTAATAATAATAATAATAATTTATTTCATGGCAGACACCTTTATCCAGGGTGGCTTACAGTTTACACAAGCATTTCAAAAGTGCAGTAGTATAATCAATTCAAAGTCTATAGGCATACCTTAGAGCAGGGGTACCCAACCTTTTTTATCATGAGACCTACTTTGTGTAATGATCTCCGCCGGCGAGATGGGGGGGCCAGGTGATGGCTATGCTGACTATCTTGCGGTCAAGGAGCTCGGGACTCCTGCCTTAAAGATTAGCTGTAGATTAGATTCAGTTTTAATATAATAATTAATTAAATAGTTTGATGTCAAATATGTGTAGAGCCTGGAATAATCCATAACTGATTAATCTAATTTTAACCTGAATCTGTTAATTTTTTTCTTCAGACTGCACAGGGTATCTTTTGACTTAAAAACCTATAAATCCCGCTAACACACATTATTTAATCAGGCAGTTTTGGTTGTAAAGTATTTAAAATTACTGTGAAACTTTACATGTTTGCTGTCACCCATGTAAACATACAATATATACTTAAAATGGTGTTCCTGTGCTTTAAAAAGATTGATAGAATTAGCAAGAAAAAAAAAAACCTTGCATTCCTGTGAGAAACAGTTATAGCCTACTGAAGTCATTGATCGTCCAGCAGCTATAAATTTGTTGTCTATACATATTGGAATTTTAATAACTCCCACAATACTTTGTGTTTCTTATAATTTACATTTGAGTTTAAGCTGGTTTGCAAAAATCAGAACACTGCTGATAGAATCGAGTAAAAGAAAGTATTTCAAAGATAATTACTGATTCCCATTTTGTACTCATCATAAATTTTCATGAACATGAAGAACAGACCTTTTAGGAACTGTAGTGTAATGGTTGTTTATCTCAGTCTCTAAGGAGGTTGTTGAGGCTTAGTTATTTTCTGGAGGATGTGTAACCAAGTTATAAATACCAATCTTTTTATCTTTGCTTGTTAAAGACTCCTTTCCATTTAAAAATAAATAATTCAAGATGACAGGTTTTTATTGTTCCTGGTATGGGCATAATTAATTACCAGCGGCCTTTTTGTAAAAAGTTTAATAGAAGCAGGCTAAATGAGTATGAAGGGTTTAGTCAGTTCTGTGTTTTAACAAGCTTATTTTCAGCTTCCCTTTAAGTGTTAATTATTACAAAAATGGCTCCTGTCCTTTATTTTTAATTAAGATGTTTTGCCAAATCCATAGCAACCTTGTGAAAGAGAAAAGACAAACAAAACATTAAAAAGCCATTGTGTCACAAGTTTTTATTAAAAAATAATAATCATTTTAAAAACTTCAAAGCAATGGCCTTCCAGGCAGACAGTTAACAGACTTAAAACAAAATTATATCAAAGCTTGTATACATAGAGCAAGTTTACTCTGTTTTTATTCCAATTCTAGGGGAAACAAGTAATAATAGTATAGTCAAGTGTTCTTTAAAAATGTACGAATTATGCATGTCTGTCTGGTCTGGTTATTTCATTAATTCTCATTACAAATGTCAGCCTGGTATCTGCAAGGCATTTAAATTACTGCAGACTCTGTAAACCTTCATGTTTACTGGCTGTGTTCCTTGTGGATTAGGTCTCCTGCATGGAGCTCCATTTCATTTTATTCTGCCTCCTAATTAGAGATCAAACTGACAGATTTGTTTAATTAATACTCATAAAGGGATTACTAGGTGTGCCATGTGAGGATGTCACTAGTTAAAACCCCTAACGATATCAATATGGATTTTAAATGTGTTCAATAAAGCAGGCAAGATAAATAATTGAATTATTTACCCTTATACCTCACCAAGATTTCAAAATAGGAGCCTGCCAAATAAAACCTTTTTTTTTTTTTGTATCTTTCTCCATTTATGGAGGATGCACTGGCTACAACATTTTCAGGGGTGTGTGATGATTAGCTTTATTAAGAGAATGCATCAGAATTGATTAAAAATGTTTAAGAAAAAACTGCTTATCTACAAAATAATGAATATATTGGTTGTATTCACATTACCCAGGCTACAGCAAGTGCAATAGACATTTATTATGATCATGAAAAGAGTAGATACACCTTAAATATATGCTCATCTTTGAATATATATAGCTGCCTGTGTTTACTGAATAGTTCTTACAGTTATGAAAGTGAAGAAGCATGTTTTAAGGAACAGGAGATTTTCTATTCAGCTTGAAGTTTCAGAACTCCTTCAGGTCTTGTAAGGCCTCAGATAGGCATCGACTGCAGTTTTGATCCCCTTCCCTCCAAAGGGACCCTTGCTGTTTCGTATTAGTAAATTGGAGTTTTGTGCCGGTACTTTAAGTAAGGTTTGAAGTAAAACAGTTTTAAATTTTTGTATTATGTTGTGTTACAACCTGAAATATTGATGCGTTCCCTTTGGTTTACACAACCTACTCAACACTTTGAAGAGACAATAGAATTATGATTGTGAAACAATAAAAATAGTAAATAAAAATAAAAAGACTGAAATGTCTTGGTTAGAGAAATATTCCCAGTACATGGTAGGACCACCTTTGGCAGCAATTGCATCTGTGTGCCATTGTGTATTGTGTACCCATTCTTCTTGACAAAATTGTTCAAGCTCTGTTAAATTGGATGTGGATCATTGGTGGACAGTAATCTTGCCACACATTCTTAATTGGATTCAAGGCCGGTATTTGACTGGGCCACTCTAGGACATTCACTTTCTTGTATGACACGAGTCTCACTTTGGCTGAGTGCTTGGGATCTTCTGCTTCCTCAATTATTTGCCTGTATTTGGCTCCATCCATTTTGCCCTCTCCCCAGTTCTTGCTGATACAAAGCAGCATCCTCATATCATGATGCTGCCACCACCATGCTTTACAGTAGGAATGGTGTTACCTGAGTGATGTGCTGTGTTGGTTTGGCTTTGGATTTGCACCAGATGTAATACTTTGCATTTAGGCCAAATAATAGGACCTTACAAAGACAGGCGTATTTCATCTGAACCACCTCTATTGCACACACATGGACTCCATTACATTTATTGTGTGACTTCTGAAGGCAATTGGTTGCACCAGAGCTTATTAGGGAGTGTAATAACAAAGGGTCTGAATACATATCTAATGAAGATTTTCAGGTTTTTATTTTTAATTGATTTGTTTTTTCACCCTTCCCATTTTAGAAAACAATTTCATTAAATCCATCCAAGTCCAGGGTGTAAAACTACAAAATGTAAAAAATAATCCTACAGACACTGTACACACATGCTTGGAGATTTATTTGTATATATATATATCAGTAAATCTCTTGGTTGTATTATGCTGTTCCACTCTTCTATCACTCGAATCGTACTGCTCTTCCACTTGTTAAGGTCAGGCTATTGGCAAGTCCAGCTCATCAATTCTGAAATAAATGTTTTCTTCTTTTTGTTTTAAATTATGTGTAGTTTGTCACTGAGTTTAGGGTCATTACCATGTTGAAAATAAACTTAACTTTCACCTGCATGTGGGGGGCTGTTGAGCAATGATACGGTTTAATTAAAGGCTTGTCTATGGATAACGTCTTAGAATTGTTTTTACTTTTAAGTGAAATTTACATTTCTTGCATCTGATGTGAAACTAGTTTTAGCAGAATTGACCAGGTCCAACAGGCCATTTGCTATTAAAAACATACATTTTTATGACACTTTACAACTATGTCACTGCATTAGTCTGATTGCATAGTCAGTGATGCATCTCAGGGGCTCAAAATAACTTTCATTTATACATTTTTGCCATTAACAATATGATGTTCATGAGCTACGTTTTCATAGTAAATGTATTCTACTTATTTAATATTTTTCATTAGGGGAAACAGTGTTCACATTGGGTATTCAGTGTACACAATAATTATAACAAGCCCAACAATCAATATTGTGTCGCGATAAGTGTTCCAAACAAACATATTGGATTACATTGCTATTTTGAGATGCTTAAGTAGCCCTTATGCCCCTGCCCCAGCAAATGCCACTAGAGGAACACACATGTGTGCACAACCTTCTGAGGCCGAGTATGCAAATACATAAATTGTTTTCCATGGATAAATAATGCAGTACTGGTAACATTCCTATGAACTATTATATTAGTTTTCTATTTCCATTAGAAACCTTTGGCCACTGTGCTTGTAGATTCTTCTTTGTATTCATAGTTTTTTTTGCAGGCAGACATCAGGGCTGCAGCATCTGTAAAATCTTTGGGAATCGGGCCCTTCCACTTTTGAAATATTTGAAGGGATTGGGGACAGGCTGCCTTTAAAAAATAAATAAAATACAATAATAACACCTGAAGTGTCACTCTTTCTTTTACTGTCATTATCATAACCCCTGAATTATAAGTTTTGAAAAGATGTATGGGCCCTTAATGAAAGCATGCCACGTGAGATTTTCTTGCAAAATAATTAGAAGTCCGTGTGGATACAAAATCTATATCTGGGTACATTTGAGATTACATTTGATGGTAAGTCCTTTCTTCAGGTCCGTCGATTTGTCTTACCTATTTCAGTGCAGCAAACAACAGCATGATAAACATATCAGATTGAATAAAGCTATTCTTAAGTGTGCTTTGTGGTGTGGGATTCTTGGTGACATCTGCATGGTAGCGACAAAGCATTGTTGTGAGGTACATCCATGCTAAAGGAACTCAGACCTCAAGTTCCAAACTCTGCCAGAGTAAATAATGAATTGTTTGATGTTATATCTTTCCCTGTCATTGTTTATCAAACTATGAAAAGATACACTTGATAAATAAGTGTAGAGTATATTTGTGCATGTGTATATGAGTTAGAGAGGCCACTTAGTGCTGTGTCTTTAAAAGACTTGAGTAAACGTCCGGGCTGACGGGTTTGAGTATTTCTACAGAAAACTTTTTTATTTATTTATTATAACTATTTTGTCTATATAAGCTTGAGTTACTTTGAGAGTACTGTACTTGGTTGAAATAGTGTGAGGAAAAGAAAATCAATCTATCCATCCATCCATCTATCTGTCTGGGCTTTGAAGCGGTCATTCCGTGTGTTGAAGGACTACTCTGTCTTCCAGATAAGTTTTAATTATTGGAGAAACTACAAATGTTTAGCCTACAATGTTTGTGTGGCTGTTTGTAAATGTCATAGATGTATGTATTGGTGTGTGCATAAGAGAGCGAAAACGTATTAAAGTAGAACAGTCTGTTGTGGGCTATCAACTTTTTCTTCCCTTCTCAGCAGTGCCTTGCAATGGTTTTGGAATCACAGGTCTTAACCATAGGATCAGAATTCAGTAACGCTGGGGTTTTGGCTTGGCTTGATTTCCGGAGGTTAAGAAATCTTTGAAGCTTATCCATAGACTTATCAGTCAGAATTATTTTCTGTGCTATTTTAAGAGAATAGTATTCCACAATGACATACCTACAGTTTTCTCTGTTCAATCTTAAAGAATCTCCGTCTCTCAAATATACTGCCTTTCATGTCACTGTATAATCTTAAATCCATTGTCAGAAAGGAGAATCCTATTAGCCCAATTATATTTTATACAGCATCTTCTACTATGGGAGGAATAGAGGTGAGTCTGAAAAACATGTCAGATTGCATTCCTTGGTTGTCAGTTCTGACTCACTTTTGATTAAAAAACACTCTTTGCTTGGTTTGGGTCTCAGCTGAGCTGTAATGTATTCCAAGGAAGTATTGGATTTTTGATAAATAATTACAGCCTGTAATTTAATTTGTTGATAATGCTGAACTATATGCAACTTCATTCAAAAAAAACTATTCATGTGTCAATATCTTTACCAGAGCCAGCTTAAGTGCAAATGAGCTTCCGCCAATTAACTGATTTACAATGATAAAATGCAAATAAGCAGCAATACCTTTCATTCTCCCATCAGCTTTGTTGGTTGAATGCTTTCAAGAATGTTGACTGGAAAAATTAGAGCAAGAAGTCTTATTTTACTCTGTTTATGATTGCATACAAGTTGCATTTTTAAGGGATTTGTGGTTTATCAACTTAGAAGAAACCAAAAAGCTTTTTGGGGCACTTGTTTTACTTTCTTATACCTCTGCCACTGAGCACTTGTTTTAAAGAAATACTGAAATGGAAATAAAGTGTGAATTAAAGCACACATGCTAATATTCACCTTTAATATAAGTCAAGCTCTTAATGCCTCATATTCTCACAGAGATTTAAATAATGTATAGCTTTTGTATCCCAGCTGAATAGTATTGTACACTTTTTAGCAATGTCACTGGCCCACAGTTTAAAACTTGGAAAAAGTATACTGATGCAAGTATACTTTAAGTTAGTGCCTTAATTAGGTTAGTCATTACCATAAATGTTCACGTTATTTGAATAGTAGTGATTGTCTTGACTTTAGGTCGCTAACAACAATAAGGATTCTCAGTTAGTGGAAAGAAAAATGACAGTTACAAGGGAACTGGTCATTAGAAAATGCTTTTAAGTTTCTCAAATTCTGGAGAGCTTTAATAATACTGTATTTTCTGAAGCTTCTAATAGCCTCTTTGTTATTAAGAGCTTTCGTAATTGTAGGTAAAATGTAATCACGTACATATATAAAATGCAACTATTTGAAGACCAGATTATATATTTATATATTGTGTGTTTTAAGCTATGTGTGTATGTATGAGAAGCAAACATATATCTAGGTAAATCAAGGAGCAATAATAAATAATCTACATTCAAGATGTATATCATATAAGAGATGTAGGCTGTAGAACATATGCTGTAGGCCTTTTTGAAGTTTGTGATTTAAATTCTGTGCTGTTCAGGAGGAGAATTAATTGTGTGCTAAATCTGCCAAATTGTAAAATCATTAAGACAACAATGCAGATTGTGGGATGGCTGAATATCTATTTTAAAAAGATCTCCTAAAGGTTGTGCTGATGATATAGTTATTTTCTTAAAGGATTATATTTTACTTGATTTTTGAGTCCTCTGTAAAAGTGTCTGTTGGAATGATAAAACAAAAATATCCAGTGCACTTTTGATAATAATAATAATAATTGTAATAATAATATCAGCTGTAAGAATAATAGTGCATACCTGTCAATTTCTGGGTTAAATAACAGTGATCTGACCGGTAATCAAACATTTAATAATTAATAATTGCTTTCAGTAAAAATGACATTTAAAGTTGTGATAATTTAATAGTCAGTGTGCCTTCGTGTAATTCTTCAGGTGACAAGAAAAAGTCATTGGGAGTAGATCTCGTCAGTTGAGTTGTTTTTGTACTTTTCTACTAACAAGGTTTCCTCTCCATGACTTACTTCTCACTGAAAGAATTGCCTAATGCACGATTGATCAATTTCTCGGGTGTATTTCTCACAAAAGCAACAGAACACATTTGTAAACATACATTTTTCACCATATGGAAGGTCGCAATGTGCTGTTTAAGACAAAATGAGAATCTCAGATTGGATAGAGTGAGACGTATGACTGTTTTTGCAGTGGAGGGTCACATATATAGATCAGTTGATTGCAGACGACCCACAACAAGACTGGGTTACACTGGCTGTTTAACCAGTACAGAGACCTTAAGAGAGAGGCTTACAAGTTCTTCTTGCCTCAAGCCTCGAGTCTCAAGATGAGATGCTGCCTTGTTTATGGATTGTCACCTGCCTGTTATTTTTTATAACCGTGGTTTCTTTTTCTTCCTAAGCAGCTGTGGTAGCTTCAGCATAATTGTACTGAACAGAATGCCAAGCAATTACTGTGAGACAGAATGTGAAATATTTGTACATTTTTAACATTGCACTGTTTCCAGTAATTAAAACTTCAACTGTTTTAAGATAGTTCCTTAGTGTTCTACCTCTTTTCTTTAGTATTATAGCCAGTGTTGTGTTTCTGGGTTTTAATTTACATTGTGAGAGTAATGTTTTGTCTTTTTTTTTTTTTTAAGCAGAACCTAGGTGGTTGAAAAGTAAAAAAATACACAGATTTCTGATATTTTTCACCGTATGTAACAATATAATACTACTACTACTACTAATAATAATAATAATGATAATAATGTATGTTGTGTTTTTTCAAGGAGAGAATATTCTTTTGGATTCATGATATAATCATTAATCTGAAATACTTCCGTATTTAGCAAGTCAGGCATTGAACAATGTCAAAGGAAGAAAGACATTGTAGAAGAATAGGGTGTATCATGTCTGTATAATCATTGCTTCATTGTTTGGTTTGCTTTATTTGTTTATTATTATTATTATTATTATAAGACATGAGTATACATCAGATTTTATAATGAGCTATGCTTGAATGTAGAGTACCCTCCCCCCCCCACTCCTCAGATTGCTAAATTAATAAATATGTCAGTAACAGTGCAGAGAAGAATCATCCCCTCATTAAAAACAGGCCAATTGCTTTAATAACCGTGCCATACTTCCAGTCACTGACATCCTTGGTATTCTGTGTATACTATCAGTGCTGAATGACTGGGTGGGGTATTTCTTCTTTCCTTTATCTTAGCAATGGGTTTCAGCAATCTTGATTGTGAAGACAGGTACTGCATCATATTAAATGGCATACCAATCTTGGCTGTCACCCTTGCAGAAAGTGTAAAGATTTTTCTTTTTTCCCCACATACAGATGGCACTTTTTGGAGACTGTTTAACTATGAGTACTAAGACAAAGCCTATTTTCTGACAGGAATATTTCATTTTAAGAAAATATAAGAAGAATCAAATAATTTACAGGATTGGCGCAGCCATGTTCCTGTTAGAAGTATGCCAGTCTTCTCGTAATGATACTATTTTATTATAGATGAGAACATTTCTTAATTGTCCTTGTCATCATTAATAATAAATAGTGAATAGGCTAAATGTATTGTTATTCCTCCTTTATTGTTAACTCCCCCTAAATTGTTTCAGCTGAATCAGTTGAAGTAATCAGAACAATCCTGCCTTTATATGAAATGAACACCCATGTACCAGCTATTCAGCAAAACAGATGCTTTTAAGATGAATACTGACAATATGTGAAGACATTGCCATACCATACATGCAAGTGAGGCACAAATGTTATTTTCATGTTAATACTTTCAGTATCATAGATACGTATTTTAAAGGCCACATTAGGGGACCTAATCACAATGAAGGCTGCAGCTGGTGATGCATTTGGAGAGCTCATAGAGAGCATGCCTCCTTAACCTCAGGATGTGTGATAAAAAGAAATATGATACTGACAGATATATGTAAAAAGGAAGTGTAGATTAATATCTCGAAATCATGAAAGATGCTCTGCAAATATACATTTTACCAGCACACAGGGATTTTTTGTACTTTAACTGGATCTTTTATTTGATCATTTTTGGTTAGTTTCCAGTTTGCTCTTTAATTACTTAGTGTTTTGGAGCGCACAGAAAGCTAAGCAGGGGACCACATATATAATTTATGGAAAAAATACTCTTGCAAATTTAATTGAAGCTTTCAGAATTTTGAAAAGGATTGAGAAAGTCAGCCCAAATAGTTATTTCTAAATTCAACCCAAAAGCAGGACCAAAGTGTAACGACCAGCATATTGTGTTGGTTTAATTAATACAAACTGATATTAAGTGGTGATTCTTTAACTGTTCTCCCTCTCCAGATCTCTCACCCTTCGGTCTGTTCTAGTAGGCCATAAAATGCATCAAATGTGTTCTGTGTTGTCTCTAAAGTCCCCAGTTTAGGAGTGGAAAATGATATAAAGATATAAAGACGGCAGGAACCTGGCATCACCGGACTGTGCTTCCTCACCGTGTGGACAAACTCCTCAAGTCCCTGCCTGCATCCTTATCAAGCTCCTAACTAGTATGGCTAACCTATTAGGACATTTAAATATTAGTATCTGAATATTGTAGCAGGTTGGGGGGCCTGTCACAAAAAGGGCTTGTATGTAGGTGGGGTCTGGTCTTGAAACACACAGTAGGAAGGCAGGCAGAAGGTACAAAACAGGCTTGCTGTTGTTTTAATGCTTCCCTCAATGGCAGGCACAGTATCAAAACAAACAAAACAAAACCTAGCTCTGTCCAAGCCCTAACTAAACTTAAACAGTCCCTAACTAACAAGCAAACAGTAATAACAATAATAACCGTAAATGCCCAGGCCGAACACCGGGGTAAGGCAGGTTCCTAATCCAAGTCTGTAATCAAAGTCCGTTACCGGTGGGAGGTTGTCACAGTCCAGGGTTCAAGAGGGAGAATGGTCCAGGTCCAGAAAAAGGGTCTCAAGCCGGTGAATCCGTCAGCTTTCAACTTCACCCTTCTTTCTTCTGCTCTTCTGCTCTTTCACTCTCTCGCTCCCTTCTCTCTCTGTCGTCTTCTCGCCCTCCTGTGCACCTTGCTCCCCCCAGCCAAGAATGCACCCCCTGGTTCGTTTCCTGCTTTTTTCTTTATAGAGGAAGTGGTGGGCGGGGCTATGGCCATCAGGAGCCCTGCTGGCTTCTGAGGTTTGGAGTCTTGGAGGAGAGGTTTTGTAGTCTCCTCCACTGAAGACGACCCACCCTGACCCCAGCCTTGCCTCTCACACTGCCACAATATTCAATATTTCTTATTTAAGAACTTGAGAAATATTGCAATTTAAATTATTGTTTCTGATATACAATAGTATATAACTTAATGTATTTTTTATATAATCTAGTTCAGTTAAATATTTGAATGTTTGTTTAACATATATTATTGATTATCTAGCATAGATGTTTATGTGTATACGGAGAAAGATCTTCACCATTCTGCCATTAGCTATTTGAGACCAAATTAAAAATTAGATGAAAATATAGCGAATTGATATATATTCCTGTTTGTCATACAATTTATCTAACTGCCTATTGTATCTATTATTTTAGTAATTTAGTATAGTCAGTTTGTATCCTTTGAACTTGTGATTGTGTCTGATCTATTCTAATGAAGCCAGCTCTACTGGTAAAATGTCTTTCAAGAGTTATTTCATTGGGGGGAAACCAACTCTTACTATATAAAAGCAATACAAAATGATATATATAAGAATTCACTACCTTCAGACAAAATGTTGACAATAACTCAACCTCATGGTTTGTTTTCGGCTTTTTTGCTTTTATATGTTAATTTTGAATGATTTATAAAATGCAAATGATACGGATTGTCTGAAGATGTATATTTTCAGTAGTGTTATACTGAGATGAGAGTGGCTCTTAAGTGTCAGTACTGAATTGGCCAGCTGTGAATATCTGGAAGGAAGAGACAACGCAGAATCAAATTCACAGATTTACTTCCTCAAGTGTATTATTTCAATTGTACTTCTCTTGCTGGAATAATTTTGAAACAAATGCTCAACATTTTTTTTTTTTTACTTTCATTCTCTTATTTATTTTCTTTAGTTTTTTAAAGGACATATGTAATATTACCTGTCAGACAAAACTTCCCACTGCATATTGAATTAATGAAATGGTTAAAATCAGGGATGACAGGGAAAATCTTTCATTTACTAAATAAAAAAAAATGCATTTGATTGAAGTCAGAAAATGTTTAAAATATATTTCATTCATCGATTGCCAAAAGGGGTCCAGTCCTTGTTTAATGTTTAATCATTAAAACAAGGAAGTCTGCATTGCAAAACCTGTAGGTGTTCAGAAGGTGGCAAGATGGGCACCTCGGAACTGCACTGACAGGTTCATACGACCTTTTTTCTTTTTCTTTTTTTTCAGGTTGAGTCAACTCAGAGTATGATCCGAATACTGGGCCTGTCTGCTACCCTTCCCAATTACCTTGATGTCGCTACCTTCCTCCATGTAAATCCCTTCATTGGCCTCTTCTACTTTGATAGCAGATTTCGTCCCGTTCCACTTGGCCAGACCTTTGTTGGAGTAAAGACGACTAACAAGGTATCTGCTGCTTGGCTGGAAAGATTTCTTCACCAGACAAAACATACAAGGCTTTCTTCATCTCTTGTATTACCTTGGTTTTTTAAATGTTTTATTTCAGATTAAGTATATATAATATCCAAAGAGAATATTAATAAAATGTGTTGCATGCTTAAATGTGAACCTGGTTTACAGATAATGAGGAACATAAAAAATGGGCTAAAATCATTATTTTTTAAATTAAACAGTACATGCAATCATATATAATGTATATTGTCTATATCCCCAGTAGCTGAAACTCGTGTGGCAGCTCTTTCCATTAGATTGCTTAGATTATGAACAGTTCACTAAAGGTGAAAACACTTGCTATGCCATTAAAATTAATGTTTTACTTATATGCATATTTTTTTATTAAAAAACATATGGATTGTTAGGTGGTACATTAGTTTAATGTAATTTGTATGTCTGCATTTCACACAGAAAGAACCCTACAATTGCTGAGGCAAATGTGCATTGTGAATATGTATGTGTGTGTGTGTATATATATATATATATATATATATATATATATATATATATATATATTATTATAGATATTTTATTATTACTTTTCTTTTCTCATTTTAGCTTCAGCAGATGCATGATATGGAAGAAGTTTGTTATGACAAAGTTTTGGAACAAATAAGATATGGACATCAGGTATGTATTCCACAATAATATAATAATATGAATGTTGCCCATATATATATATTTGTTTTGTTTATGTATTTATTCCTTTGACTGCACAAATGATTTAATTTTGAATCATTTTCATAGCATGTTCTCATACATGTTACAATGGTGGGTGAGAAGCCAGTTTTATTTCCAGGGCAAACAAAAGCCTGATACAGATCAAAGAGGAAGCCTCTTAAAAACTTTAAACATATTCTGCAGGCTATAAACTGTTGTCATACTCATTACTTGTGCTGTTGGTTACAGTTACAAAGTTCTCCCGACTGTATTTTAAAGTTAAATTCCATTTACAATTATTGCCCAATTTGTGTATAAAAGAAAACATCTTAATTAAAATATAATCTAAATGATAAATCAACTGAAATATTAATGATATCTTTTGAAAATAGCATTTTCCACATTTGTTTTATTTCTGTATACTGTGAGCTAATAAAAAGCAAATGGAATATAGAATTCAACTTACATTATTTCCATTTCTTGCATACAAGATTTAATTTAAGTTATTCTGAAGAACAACCCAGTTTTTCTAATATAGATGAGCTATTGCCTTGGCAATATAAAATAGTGATTACAAACTTAAAAGTACATCAGAAACTGATTCCTGCAAGTGGAATTAACATTTCACAATTAACAACAAAAATATTTTCAGTGTATATATAATCACTTAATTACATAACTTTTGTGTTGTGTAAGTTATTGAACAACAATTAACTGTGAGAAAACAAACACATACTACACTGTACACTGATTCTGCCTAGAGGAAATGATAGATTACAGAACTGAAATATATATATGAACTATATATAATGCAATCTCTTGCATTAATAAGGGAATAATGACTGGAACACATTCTCTTGCAGGTTTTCACTATGAATTCTGAAATGAGAAAGAAAATAGAAAATAATTAACAAGGTGCTAGAACAATGGGTGGAAAAAAACACCTCTCCCAATTCCACTGGTGGTCCAGGTCATTTTTAGACGGAATTAACTTCCCCAGGCTTTCACATAATGCAGTTAACTGCTTTAACTCATTAACAATTAATTTACTGTAGGTATGTGTATTATTACATAATAGCTGTGTCCTACTAAAACAAAGGTAGAAATAGAGGAAGCCTAAAGATGACCAACAAAATCTGAAAGAGGAACAAAAATAATCAAAGGGCAGGATTAAATTAAAAATGTTGGCGCTGCGAGTCTCTCGCAGAAGCATTAGCGCATGTCTGCGAGTGGAAATCGCGCTGCTAAACTATCGCGATATTAAATCTGACCGCATCTACCCCGCAACACGACCTTCTCGCAGCTCCTTTCTGGCCCAATGCGGGAGAATGAAACACAGCTTTCACAGCCGCTACTACAGCACTACACACTTCATTTTTAGTTAGATGCTACTCTCTTCTAATTTTTAAAGTAAATCCCATGATGTACGGTTGTGTAGTTTGCTATTAGCGGCTGGTTAAAGTCGTACTTAATCCCGCCCAACAATACAATGGCAGTGGTTACATTTCCGCTGCATTAAATCAAGAAAATATGTGGAGAAAACGCGCAGACAACGCGCTCAGCTGCTCTAGTGTCTCTGACTGCGGGTTGAAGCCTCTGCGGCTGCGCGCAGGGAGCGCCAGTGAAATCACTGCACAGCGCGATAATCACACAGTAGATGTTGCGCCCGACATCCACACTAACAGAGAAAATATGTTGATATTGAGTTTTGTTCAGCAATGTGTCAGGGCTCGTTTCGTTTCGGCTTCATGACTTGTTTAACTCGTTTATCTGCTCTTGCTTTCTGCCTTTCACGTCTTAACAATTGATTCCCTCTTATCAGATCTTTGGTGGGAAAAGTGCTACTATCGAGTGTAAATTGCACCTCACTCGTACTCACTACAGTGATGTAAATTCAGCCGGTACCCTTGTAAGCGGGGTGTTTCCTCACACGGACTGAATGTGGGTTTTGCTGGATCATGTTGTAGCCGATGCTGGACAGCACAGTGTTTCTACAGTCACGCATCTCTCTATGGCCGCTCGGCGCTTCTCACTGACTCTTACAGCGGCTGGACGCGGTGTTTCTACAGGCGCGTAATGGGGGAGTTTGGACGCCGTTTCCGTCGCTTCGTACGTCTTTGATCGTAACATTTTTAGGGGGGCTGAAGCCCCACTGAATAGGGTCCAGCGACGCCCGGGGCCTTTTGGTATATTTGGGAATGAAGGCGACTTTTAAGACACGAACACTACATCGACTCAGCAGCTGTATAATTGCTCTTATGAATATGTACACAAAAAGGTAAAGCATCTGGGACTCTGGATGACATTTATACAATATTGTTACAGGCACATATGGTTGTATTACTTGCAAGCCAGTACACATACAAGTGTGTGACGTTTAGGCAACCCCCCCCCCCCACACACACACACACACACAAAAATATATAGAAAAATTATGAATCTGAACAATCAATTATCTAGTAGCAGGTGGCCAACGTTATGCCTTTATCCCAGACACAGCAGCCTATATAACACGGGAATGATAATGATACACTGCTGTACTGCTCTGCACCGTTACATTGACACACACACAAAGAAGGTTGCAATGTTAATAGCAATTGCCGCTAATTGGTCGATTTAATTACCACAAGAACCGGTAAAACTATTCAATGTAATGTTTCTTAGGTTTTCGAAGGTGAGATATTATGGCCAATTTCATATATAAATAAAGCTAATAAACATTTACGCAACAGCATAACGAAACCTGTAATAATGTAGCATCAGTCAGTCATTCATTACTAATCACAGATCACACACGCATGACGCAATTGGATTGAATGCGCACCATATCGCCATCTATACAAGAGAAAGTGGACTATTATGACAATTAAAACTATAATGGCAGACATCGATGCCAGCCCTACACTTCCAGATCCATCGGAACTTTCTAGACCTTCCGATCACCTTTTAATAAGACGTTATCGGGTTGATAGCGTTATTGTGTCACCTGCTGAAGGATAAATTAAATAATAGATTTGCACGCAACCATCATCTCACTGTGGAGACAATTGTGTGCCGCGTTAGCCCGTATGCTACAGGCTCCTTTCAAACTACAGGAGGGGACGTTGTGGGAGCGCCAAGCCACGATCAGCACCGCTGTCACAGCTGGCACTGTGGAAATCAGTGATGTAGATTGACATCTATACAACTGACATACAGTGAGGGGAAAAGTATTTGATCCCCTGCTGATTTTGTACTTTTGCCCACTGACAAAGAAATGATCAGTCTATAATTTTAATGGTAGGTGCATTTTAACAGTGAGAGACAGAATAACAACAAAAAAGTCCAGAAAAATGCATTTCAAAAAAGTTATAAATTGATTTGCATGTTAATGAGGGAAATAAGTATTTGACCCCTTCGACTTAGTACTTGGTGGCAAAACCCTTGTTGGCAATCACAGAGGTCAGACGTTTCTTGTAGTTGGCCACCAGGTTTGCACACATCTCAGGAGGGATTTTGTCCCACTCCTCTTTGCAGATCCTCTGCATATACAATGTCATATTAAATCATGTGCTGTAAAGAGTATTTATGTATGGATCAGTGGCGTAGCCAGGAAAATGAGTGGGAAGCATAATGAGGGATTCACGGCGGGGGTCTGGGGGTCCTCCACCAGAAAATCGAACAACTTATATCAATATCTCCATGAAATATATATTTGCTTCACAACCACATATCACAATGGGACACATCCAGTGAACAATCACACATCAGGCGACATTATACGGGCAAACTAGGGGCCGCATTGAATCAAATCTTTGACCCCCCGCTAATACAAAACTGCAGAGCTGGACTCAGTGCGGCTTCATTCTTCAGTTGATCGTTTATTCTAATAATTAATGTAACCACTATGATGTTCATTTAGTAGTTTTGTATTAGCCAGTGGGGCAGTTTTTATTGAATGCACCGAGCTACACATATTATTATTATTATTATTATTTGCTTATTTATTTATTGACAGTCTTACAAAACAGAGCAATACAAAGTGCACATGACAAGTAAACGCTGATGTAAAGAGACTTGCATTGCTCTGCTATTCACCCGAAGACATCAGCATTGAGCTAATAGATTAAGCCTGGATAAGGTTGTCTGCGAAGACATAAAAAATGAAAATACACAGCTGTAATTAAGGGCGGCTTTTGTTTTTATTATTGGATTATTTTCTCCTACTCATATTTGTAGCCGCTACACAGTACAGGTGTGTAATTGTGTTTCAGCCGGTAGATTCATGCTGTCGATTTACAGCGCGGAGCGGAAGACTTCTGTACCTTCATGCGCCATCGTGGGGCCGGATACAATCAAAACTGACCCACCCGCTAATAGCAAACTGCGCACCTGTATCACAGCGCTTACAGTTCTGGTTAGAAGGAAGTGTCGTCTCGCTGAAAATGAGCGCCGCTGTGCAGTTTCTACTAGCGGGCGGGTCGCAGCTTTGATTTCTCTGCTTTATTGACGCGTCGCTCTTCTCGCAGCCGTCCTGCTCTCGCGCCCCCGCTGTCGCTCACATTTCAGACGCTGTGATTGGCTCGCGGTTTCTCCGGAAGCCACGCCCGAAACACAGGCCCCTCCCCCTCGCGGCTCCTCGTATTTAGTTCAGTGAGGAGCTGAGCTGCGAGACCCGCTCCTGCGACTCTTCCGCGACTTTTCGCTCGCACTTTGCGAACATTTTTCATTTAATCCTGCCCAAAGTTAGGATTCAAATGCAAACAAAGTATCATCATAATAATACAACAGCTTGGGCTTCTTTACTGCACATAGCTGAACCTTCTTTCTACAATTCACTGCTTGATGCTAATGTTACCATTAGTATTTTTTTTTTTTTTTGTAAGGATGACATTTGTTAAACCTTGTGCATGGCTTTTTCATCTTGTTGCTGTGAGGATTTATTTAAGTATTTTCAGAATCTTGTTTTTTGTGTGTGACAGAAAGAGGCATCTGTACAAATATTTTATTTATTTTATATTTTCCCTTTCTTTCATAAAAAGCACCCCAAACACTGTCCCATCTTGACATGAAGTACACAACACATTTAGATTCCTGCTACTAACAACAAAATAACTCTTTTCGACTGATTCTTATTCTCCTGTTTTAAAATAAATAAGTCTTAACCTCCGCACCATGTGATGAGAGCAGAGTCCGTTACAGTCTCCATTTATGCCTGTTTACACACCAATGATGAAGCATGTGCTTCTTAGTTAGCTAGGCTTCATATCAATAAAAACAATTTTGCAAATTGTGGACCACTACAGATTGTTGCAATTTCCTAACTTGGCTTGTGTGCCTTTTCCTGTAAATGATCGAGTTAATTCTTAAAGTAATCACTTTTTTTATTTTTTGTATCAGTATTCAGAATAATCGTCTGACCTCAGTCAGCATAGTAAATAAAAGTTTGTAATCTAAATATGTAACGGGAATACTTGTATTCCGTTATTACTGTAGGTGTAAGTGTGTGTGTGTGTGAGAGAGAGTATGAGTAGTATGATTCATTCACTTGATATCTTATAATGCATTATTAATCAGATGGGCACTCCAAAATACAGCTGTAGAGGTCAACTAAAGAGGTGCAGCCTTTTATTTTAGCAATTTCTAAGGCTGACACATTCCCTGAACTCAATTTCTGAATATCATAAATCACAACAGCCCAATAAACACTAATTTTATACTAAGGGAAAAGTCAGATTGTCTCTCTTCATTTTGTAGTCTTTATTCTCTGTTTTTATATATTTATTTATTGTGCGAGGCCTACAAACATTTTGAATGACAGTAGCTACTAATGGGCATCGTTATTTTCAGAGATTATGTATTCTGTAGTGGAAATTTATTATTGCTTGTGCTTTAGTTTGATTATGCATTTTCCTTTTTAAAACCCATTAAGGTGATACTTCGTTGTTATTGTTGTTGTTGTTGTTGTTGTTGTTGTTAGTAGTAGTAGCAGTAGTAGTGTTCGATTTAATAACCCTGTTCTGGAGGATGTTTTCTAATATTTGCACATTCAAAAGATTTTTAGTTGTCTTCAAAATAAAAATAAAATAGGACTGAATGTTGTACTGTTGTGAATACATTCAAAGCTATACATGGGCAATTCAGTATTTATTGTCTTCATACAATTCTTTTAAACAGGGGCCATATCACCTATGAAATTGAAAAGCTAATAGGCAACCGTTTTTAAATGAATGCAAGAAACTGCATTCCACATTATAGTGTGACAGCATTGTCATTATCGTACATCAAATGATATGAGGATTGCAAACCAAGGTGAAAGGTTAAGTTGTCGTTATGGGGACTTTTTTTTAACCTTAGCTTAATACTGTAATATTCGGTTCGGTCTATAGCATTCTTAATAGAAATGAGCTGTCAGTTGCTATCTTCTTACATGCACAACATCACTAAAGAGATTGTGTGGTAGATGTTCCACAGCAGATTTAATAAATAACCATTGATAGCTGTGTCTTTCAGAGCATAAAAGAGTTATGTCACATCCACTTATCAGAATGCATAACACATTTATTTTGTGTTGTTTGTTTGGTGAAAACTATGAGTTTAAAATGTTGATATCCCATGCACGTATTTGTATATGCTATTTCTGTTCAAGTACATCTCATAGTAAGTTCTGATAATTGCATTCATACTGTAGGAACCTGCTTTGTTGATCTTGGTGTTTTGCTGATACATCTGCAGTCCAACCTCTTTGATTAATACATTGTTACTGCGTATTTCTTTTTTTTATTAATGGAAAGTTGAGATTTGTATTATATTTGAAGTCTGACCAATTTCTATATGGATATTTCTATACGTAATCTCTTATTAACTGAAGATGTAAATATATTTATTTTGGCGTATGACTTACTGAGGGCTGAACAACTATTGTAAGTAGATGAGTATCTGATTACTGTCAGTGCACACTGACACAAAGGCAAGTACAGTGCAGCCAGCTACTAGCTGTGCAATTTAAAAGTTCTTGCAACTGGCATAATTCTGTCTTGTCTGCTATTATGGTGTTTGCAGATTGTCTTAGCCGTATGTTTGCTGAAATATGTTATGGCTACATTGTTATTGTTAAAAATGAATGGCTTATGGTGTTAAGATCATTCTCCCTCTCTCTCTCTCTCTCTCTCTCTCTCTCTCTCTCTATATATATATATATATATATATATATATACTGTCATCCCCCACTTACCTAGTCCCATCTTATGTCGTTATATCGCCAACATTGCACTGAGCAGCACAAGTTGTTTCACCACTGTTGCTAAATGTCTTGCATCCTCGAATTTCGGATTCTGTGTAGCCTCTGACTAATGTCACCAGTGATCTTCTCAGAAGGATTTATTTTAACATGTGGCTCAGTTGGTTTGCTTCTGTGCAGAATGATCCAGCGCCGCATGTGACTGAATCACTTGTGTATGAGACTTCCCTCGTGCTCTATAGTTTAGCAAGTCAGTAGAGTCTTCGCAAATGGCTTTATCGGGGCTGCTGATCTTATTTATTTATTTTTAATACAATTAGCGCTAAATGGTTTCAATACAAAAAGATGTGCATGCAAGAATGGGAGTGTGGGGTTATTTATGTAAATGTAGTGGAGGGTGGGAAATTCCATATATATTGATTTACTTTGGGTTTGGTCTATAATTGTATTGCTTTTGGGATACTATTGCTTTATTATTTCTGGCAACACCATACAGGGAGTCATTCTGCATTCAGTCAAAATCGTCTCCCTGCTCTATGGAGGAGGAGGCACTTATATGGACTCAAATTAGTGCCATAAGTATCGCATTACAAATATATATATATATATTGTAACAAAAACAAAAACTTGAGAAAAAATCAGCCCACCCTGATCACTGACTGGGTTAGGAAGAACCGTCACTCCAACCTACTGGACCAATGTAGACCCATGATCCCGCCCTCACGACAAAACCGCGCCAAAACTCGTAAACGAACAAAAAAAAAAATCGAAAGCAAAGAAACTGGTGGCGAGAGCAAAAATTGCAGCATCGCAAGCAAAGACAGGAACTGCAGGCGAGCGCGTCAGAGTTTTGCTCTCGATTTAAAAAAAAAATTCTTTCAAGATTTTTGTTTTTTTGCTTTCGATAAATTTTGTTTTGTTTACAATTCTATACATTTTACATTCGATTTTTTTTTTTATCTCAACATAGTTTTTTTGTTTGTTTACAATATAATTTTTTTTTTAATGCGATACTTATGACGCTAATTTGACCCCACACACTTACTCTTAAACTGTAAACTTAAACAGAAGAGTCCCTATTCGAAGCCATCATGAAAATTCAGGAGTAAACAGTTAAAAATGTAGAGCAGGGATTTTAATTTTGACACAAGCGATTTACCCATAATTTTATTAAATTGTCATTTGTTTTTCAGATTTTTCATAAGTATAAAAAAATGGATTGTCTGGAACCACCCTCCCCATTTTAACACTGAGTTTATGGGTAAATCTGTCTTGACTTACAGCATCTCCACTAACGTCGTCGGTCTCCAACCAATTACGATGTAACTTCGGGGGATGACTGTATTCACCTTTGTTTCTTTTAAGACTTTAAAGTTTCTGGTTAGGGTCGAATTTGAATTACCATTCAGTGCATTTTCTCATTATATGTTTTTAATTGTATATTAGATATTATCCAAATGGATGTGCGGTTCCAGACAGTTTTTATTCCATATTTAATTAATCTTCCATGACGATACCAGCAAAAATAGTTCCATATTTGTGGTTTTAATAGTCTTTATCACAATTATAAGTTGATTCTCAATTGTGATTAATACACAGTGGACTGTGGGATGAATTAAGGCTGGTGCTGCTATTTGCAAATAAGGGCACAAACAAAACAAATGAGAGAAGTCGTCTATCTGTGGCTTTCTAGACAGTACAGACAATATAATACATAACAATGTAAAACTAGTCTTTGCCAATAATGTAGTCCATGTTTAAACACATACAATGTCTTTATACATTGTTAGCATTTTTTTATAATACATTACTGTGTAATTATATGGTATAACAAGTCACATTATTTTTAACAGCAATCATAACAACAGCAATTATGACATTGATAATGCCTTTACCGGTGTTCTGAATGTCTTGTCAGCATCATTAAAGTGAAGAATTTAGTTGGGAGGTGAGGTTTGCTGTACAAGCATTTGCTCTGACAGATGGAGGAGATCTTTTTCATGTTGGTTTTTCAACAGTCAGACTGCATGATTTCCAACTATTCTTGGCTATTGGGAAATTAAATCTTGGTGATTCAGCCTTTAATTTTGATCCATCTGCTCAAACTAATGAGACGTCTAGTTTTTTTTCCCAGTTTCTATTTGAAATATCAAATGTGCATCTTTCGTTTAGCTTTTATCTTTCCAAGAGCCCGCCCCCCATTGACCACATAGCAGTGGGCAGGAACAATAATGAAGCACTGACCTCTAATGTACATCTATGGCTATCTGTCTGTCTGTCACACCATGCTTACTCAACTGTAAAAAGCCCTTTGCTGCTTTGTGGTTGAAGGCAACCTTGCCTTGTATATATGCAAATTACATTCTTTCATGGAATGAATATATTGATCTTTTGTCTCTTTGCCTCTAGCTTTTATATTTATTTACAGTCCAGCTTTGGCAGCATATATACAGGCATTCTTTCAAATGATTAGAATTAAAACAAGTTTTTGACTACATGATAATGTGCACTACAATAATGTGTACAAATGGGGAAATACTATTTCGGTGTACAAATGGTGTACTGATGTGGATTAGGTTATACATTTATATTGCTGTATATTCAGGTCAAATGTATTGTAGTCAGACATAAGCCGTGACAGCAGCGTATTTAATTTCTGATGACCTTAGGAGAACAAAAAGGTCAAGTGGTACAGTTCCCACTGTTAAAGCTTTACTTTTATTTCAGTCTTGTGTTTTGTTTGAATGCATATAGTATTCTATTATGCTTGTGATTATATCTGTACTGTTATCCTTGAAGCATCAGGAGTGGAGCACACTGCAGCATAGAACCTGCAATTCATAAAACTTTGCAGTTGCATTAGTAAAATTATTTCTCATCATTACTGCATTCATAACAGAAGTTGAGATTTGGCTGTATCATTCTAAGTGTTGTTAAAGGTCGGATGATTTAATGCTTCCTTTAAAAGCACTACATTATCCATTCCACTCCTGTAAGTACATTCTAAGGAGTAATGCATGTTGGATTTCAGTCAGATTCTGAGATTAGTATTTTACAAATTGGGATTATTGACCAGTTGACAATCACTTGTTTTAACATGTGCAACCTCAACTTACTCATAGGTATGGCTTTGCCAGTTAAGGGTATACCGCCTCACTGCGGTGAAAAATATTGTATTGTACTGATTCTGAAGCCTCTTTAAGTGCTGCGATAAGGCCGCTGTACTGTGACATGTGAGATCAGGCGTTCAAATCCCTCCGTGGCCGTTCCATCAGCAAGGACTAAACTGTTGCAAGACTAAACTGTCATTCATTCTAGGTTAGATTCCTCATAGCCTATTAAAGAGGAAAATACATGTGGGAATTTTTTTCCTATTATTATAGTCATTTTGTTTTTTATAGTTGTAGGCTATTTTTGTTTTGATCAGTATATAGTTTTGTTATCACAGAAAGTGTGTTTACATGTGTGCAACAACGCAGATTTTAGTCATTCTTCACAGAATTTGTGAAAAGCCTGAACATTCATTCGCTAAATGGTCAGATTCTGTGTAGAATGATGAAAATCTGCGTGACGTGAATGCATGATGTAAACACGCTAATAGAGTGATGCATGGTAGTTCTATAGATTCTATAGGTAGCCTGCTTACTGCCATATAGCCGAGTTATCGATAAAAAGGGGTGAGATTAAAGAGTTGAAAATCTGCTATGGGTAACTGCTGTAGGATTTAATAACGGGCTGTTTAAGAATCGTTATAGGACATTAACAAGTATTCAGCCTAGATCAAACTAGACAGTAAGTGAGAAGATTTTGTTTATGTAGCTACTGAATTGAATACATACTGTATCTTTTATTTATGATTAATTATACCTCTGTTTGTTATTAGCACAGCTTAATAAGTGATTTCTATCAATTCTTTGTCAGTGACTTTTTGTTGGTGATGAAAAGCTTGAGATTAAAGATTTTTGATGAAAAGTGTGTGACAAAGTGACGTTTACCTTAGGCTACCATTTAAGAATAGTTTTTAAAACTAATAGTGAACATTTAGAGGACTACACAGCCAAATAATAAATCTCAAAAGAAAAGAAAAGCCACACACTCCAAGATTAAAATAAATCAATTTTATTTGGCAAAAAAGCAATCCGCCGCCAACATTTCAGCTAGAAAGCGATTATTAGGACGTACTAAGGTGAGACCATACAATTAATATACCAGTTGACCAGTGAGTTCAATTAGTCACAGGCATAAAATCTTTAACAATAATTAATGCAAGAATAGAAAAATAAACTGTAGAATAAAGACGACAAAAAAATTTAGACCACTTAACATTGATTTCTGAACTTGGAGTGGTCTCTTAATTTTTTTCCAGAGCTGTATTATTTGAATCAGAAAAGTGTATTTCAAAGGCTCCCTTTAAAATGGGGATTTTAATTTGGCAACTTTATAACACTTAAAAAAAAAAAAAAAAAATAGTTGCAATAGAGTCATTTGCACATCGTTCTTTTAAATCTATATTTTATACTGTTTCTGTTGTGTATTTGTAAATATTAGCTATTTTGTATTTGTATTTTGTCTATATACTATTTGATCAAACAATAGAACAGAAGAGTTATGCTACTTCTTGAGAATTTCAGAACAGTGCCACGCCCTCCTCCCCCAACAGTAATACCATACCAGTCACTGTGGTAAATTCTTCAGTGGTATATTGATACTAAAAATGTGTCGCAGGCACAGCCCTACTCATAGGTTTGCTGCTGTCTCATCAATGGTAATACAGGCTCTTTCCATGATCCTGAGGTTTAAGGTTGACTGCTGCTTGTGCAACAGGATTTAAGCACCTCACTGACATGACATGGTGGGGCTATGTAGACATTAAATTACTCCATTGCAACTGCTCCATTACCCCAACAAAGTCATAGAAAACATATTAAATTCACAGCTAACCAAGACACTCAAAATAATGAAAGGTGGAGTAAATTCAAATGTATTTGATCACTGTATGTATCAAACATAGGAGTGATTTTATATCAATGCTAAGGCTGCTATTGAGAAGTTGAGAAATGGCCAAGGATTAACAAGGCTAATTACGTCTTGAAAGGCAGGTAGTCACAGCAGAAATAGATGTCAACATCAGGCAGTCCTATACATATTTTTTTGTTCTATTGTTTTAATAATTAAACATCAAAACTCTTCTTTGTGAGCTTAATTATATTAATAACATTTTTAATTGTTGAGAAGCCTTAGTGGAAGACTGCAATTTGCCAGAACAGTGCAGGCCTGCTGTGGTATTTGATCGGAGCTTGCACGCTTAATTAAAATTTGGTGAGCTTCCTGCAGGTGGATCATTTGGGAGTATTACGTTTGCACTGTGTGTGACTCAGTGACACAGAGCTCCAGAAATTGTGCAAATTAGCTTCATAAATGAGTTTATTAAAGCAAACTGAACTTGCTCTCAATCTAATTATCTTCCTGGGCTGACTGCGAGGCTTTAGCTATGTGTTTCAAAGGCCTTTTGGATATTGGCAGCACTCATTCCCTGCATTTCGCAGACCATCACTGACAGCTGCTTGCTTTCCAAGGGGCCATTTTGAGTTGGCAGGGGAATCCTGAATCTGAAATGGATTAGATTTTGGGAAGTTGTGTGCAATAATTAGCCCATACATAAAACAATACCTGTAAGTTCATTCGTGCTGAGCAGAGCCGAAAGAAAACAAGACGACCCAGCACTGCAAAATTCCTTAAAAGAATTACAGTTTAGCCGGTTGCTTTTTCTCAGGGCATGATATTAAATTGTCAGAAGTGTATGTGACAGATATTAATTTCATCTGTGAGTATGATGGATTGAATTTCTTTATTATCTGGCTTCCAGCTGCTTTGCAGGGCTTGAAGCAGAAGGCAGATATAACTTTAATAAGCTTAGTAACCACAAGTAACTGTTGACAACAGTTTTATGACTGCATCCTTAGATAAAAAGATTTAATAAATAACATTTGCCTAGGAAGTCTCTATGGGTACTTACAGCCTAGACGCTGATTCATTATGCATTTTTACATGATGTCTTGGAAAGTAACAGGGTATTTAATAACTGTTGGCCCTCTAATATGGTGCGAAAAATGTAAATTTCCTACAAGTTGCAGAGAAGCATTGGTCCTTTTTAGTTTTTTTTTTTTTTTTTTTAAATTTTAAATTTTTTTAAATAAACATTTTTTTTTTTTTTTAAGGAACTGAAAAACTGTTTATTGTTTGATTAGTCTTCATGATAGAATCTGTCAACATCAAAACTTGATTAGTGTTATTAAATTAATTCCACATGACCACATTACATGTCTTTTGTTTTCCATGTTGCCAGCATTTTTTAAATCAAGTAATTTTGAGAGGTTATTTGTGTGATGTTTGTGGTGTTTGTGCATTATTCATCATTACTTCTACATGGTTTCCATTGTTGTCTCACTATAGTCGTCTACAGCTGAGGTGCTCCTACAAATATTGTATCTTGGCCAATATCAAATCTGCTGGTATGTGGATTTCATGTCCATACAGTTAAACATCGAAAAAATTGGTATCTAGTGTATTTTTCTCCTGACTCCAGTGTCAAATGATTGGTTTATTTTTCAGTTGAATAGAAACAAGAATAGTAATATACAGGGAATACTACCCTCAATATAATTTAAAATTCATGGTAAACGTTTCAAAGATGAAAAGTATAATCATTAGTACAGTCACACAGGAATTAGCTCATTAACTAGACAAATTATAAAAAGTAACATTTATTCAAGTGATACCACAGAGTCATTTCCATTTGAAGCTGGTGGTAAAATATGACCCTAAAACTCAATAGAATAATTTCAATTGCAACTGTGACCATTCCACAGTTTATTTATAGCAAAGCATAGGGGTAGAAGACACACTCTTAACTAGTCTTCTTCTTCTTCTTCTTCTTCTTCTTCTTCTTCTTCTTCTTCTTCTTCTGGTTTAGTGGGCTGTTTAATGTTAATTTCCATTTGCTGGTATTTCATAACACTGAAACCCTACAATGGAATTGAATGAAGGGTTTCTATATCTATAAGCAGAGGTGTAAAACTCATACTTGAGTAAAAGTAAAAATATTCTATCAAAAACTTACTCCAGTAAAAGTAAAACGTCTCCCATTCAAACAGTACTTGAGTAAAAGTTTTAAAAAAATGCTACTTTCAAGAGTACTCAAGTACCAAAAGTAAAAGTAAATTGTGATTTTAGTAATAAAGTGAATGTGCATGTGTTTGTGTGTGAGCCTTTTGAAGAGAGCATGCAAGAGATTAATTTGATGTTTTAATCCAACATTTTATTTCCCATAAATTATCAAGGTATTTTATTTTTATTGGAAATTATCTGGAAATGTGTATTCAATATTAACAAAGGGTAACATTGGGGGATTTATATAATAGTCTATTTTGAGTTTTCTTAGCAAACTCACTGTTCACACACACACACACGCACACACACATCCCAAAGTGTTGTATAATAAAACACAAAACAACATAAACAGTATAAAATATGTACCCCTGCATGTACTACTGCAGGAGACTAGGTTTGAATGTCAAAACTCCCCAGGATGGTACTATATATATATATATATATATATATATATATATATATATATGAATATAACTTAAAAGCATCCGTGCACTGCAGCGTCCCATGAGGTGCTGGACCAAATAAGGCAAAAATATATAATAAAAAATAGATTTTATAGCTGAACTCTCACTTATTAGGTAGACAGGACTCTTGTATTACAAAAGTTTCATTTTATTGAATAACAATGCCTTTCGACACTACATTATATATATAATTATAAAATTTGATTTTGTCCTTATGCATGCCATCTTAAAAACTTTTGTTTTATATAAAGTGTAAACATCACCATGGACATGATTTTGGGACCTTTTGTCATATAAAATTGTACTATTTATATCATAAAGTGAATAATAAAGTAAATATGTAAAATAAAAATCACAGTTAACTATGCATATTATTTATTTATACTGTACATTTTATGAACAGCTGTCATTAAAGTAAAGCTTCTGTGATGTTCACCCACACATTGTCTTTTTAATCGATTTGTTTGTCTTTTAATGTACAGTGATGCAGTAATGGATATTGCTGTACCTCATAAATTAACTTCTCGTCATCCACGCTGTTTGTTATGGGGCGCACGCATATACTGTGCGTGTTTCCATGTGGGTTTACATCACTTCTGATTGGTCAGATTCTTTCCAGTCGTGGCGAAATAATCTAAAATATAGACCGTTTAAATCTTAGCGATGCTAATTTCCAGTGTTGAAGCTCCTATTGAAATACAGGCAGTTCTACGATTTTTGCTTGCTTCCAGTGTGAACCCCAAATGGTAAAATGTGTGTGATTGATGTATGAATGGTGCTATGGAATTGCAGAAGCATATAGCCGGTTTAATATTCATATTAATGACCTACCGGAAATGAGTAACAGTAGAGTCGTCTGTGGGAAATGTAGTGGAGTAGAAAAGTACATTATTTTGTTAATAAATGTAGTGGAGTAAAAGTTAAAGTAGCCACCAATAATAAATAAATAAATAGTCAAAAAACTTACATATGTACATGAACGAAGTATTTGTACTTTGTTACTTTACACCCCTGTCTATAAGTGCCAAGGTGCTGAAACTGTTTTATATTTGCATTTTGTGCATTTTTAAATGTTCAGTGTAGTAATATCTTGTGCTTTATTTAGTATATAATGCATCTTTTGTAAGAGTTTGTTAAGCAATGAAAGCAATTTGAAGGAAATGTGTACATTTTAAGGCATTAACTTTTTAAGCCACATTTATTGGAACATCTCAATTTGTGTAATTGATTGAGCTTTACATTCCAGAATTCATTGATTTTACTGCAGGAATGTGCTTTCAGTGTTTGCTGTCAAACCCATCTCACATAAATTGTACAGAAGCACAAAACCACAGTTTCACATTTCATGAAAGACCATTTTAAGTCATTTCCTGCCAGGTATACAAAATAATGCCCAGTCAGTTTCTGTCCAGATCAAATAGTAATAAATTACTATACCACTTATGCTGTTTATAATTCCATCTGCTTTTTTAAAGATGAGCACCATGGATATAAATATAATATATTTGCAATGCTTACAAAAACAATGAAAAAGGAAAATGTATGTTGAAAGAAACTGTTTGAACTTCATTCACTTAAACCAAATTTGAAAAGGAATGGGTACAATCGTGTGTGTTTTTGGTGTTGTTGTCAGTCTTGTGAAGACATTTCTACTAGGATCCTGTGTGCCTTCAGGCTGCTTGCAGTGTTTGCAGTAGAATTAGGACTGGATGGAATGAAAACCTGGGTGGTTTACTTGCTATTAAAACATTAATTATTTTATCTTGAGAAGGTTGTGTCCATCTGTAAAGTAAGAGACAAATTGGTATTAGCTAATTTATTAAAAGGCACATTTAGACTTGAAAGTAGGGTACAATTATATGTACAAAAAGTTGTGGTAACCTGGAAGTCACTATCCTGCCATGTCTGTAGCAATGCTGGTATTGATTGTCATTCAAACAAGAAATGCACTCTTCTATTCATCTAGTTGCCTCTTCTGTTTCTCAGCCTTCTTTGGAATATATCCTTACATTACATACATGTTTTCTTAACCCATTCTTTAACCCTCAGAGGACTACAGGGCCGGTATTAGGCCCAAACTTCCACCCCCACTTTAGCCTTAAAAACGTTTGTATTGAACAATTCTATATAGCAATTAACTGGCTTAACCAATAGCAGATAGAGTTGTTGTGAGTATTAACCAATTGAAAAACTTTTAAAACAAAGTTTTTTTGTATTGTTTATAAACTGTCTATTACAGAAGATGGAAACAGAAAAGCAGCAGTGTACATTGTATGACCATGTATGGCATGACATGTTTCTGTGGATAAGAGTAAACAGATACATGCTTGTTCATGTTTTGGCTTAAAGGTCATAGAAAGGATTTTATAGTTAATCGTTTAATTTGCAGCCAGACAGTGAAGGTTGGGCAGGACTAGGATGTCAATGCTGATGATTTTTAAATTAGTAATAACTGGAATGTTTATTATTTGTGTATTTTATTTTCTGTTAGAGATCAGCTAATAAAGCTTTGCAGAGATAAGTTTAAATAAGCAAATACACTGCAGCAATAGTATCTAAGTAGTGGGAAAGACATTTAAATTGGTATAGGTTGTCACCATTGAAGGAGCCAAACAGTGTGTTAATATGTAAGGCTAGTTATTTATACAAATGTTAATATACACTAGCCTATATAGATTTGCAGCTAATGTTATTTTGAAAAGAAAGAGAATGCTGTCAGTGTCTAAGCAGAATCTTGTTACAGTATGATTTTAGTCAATAGGTTGTGTAGCAAATCTTCCAGCTTGGAGTACTGGGGCTCTCCAGATCTATGTTGCCCTTTTAATTAATAGCACAGAACACAGAGCAATCGAGTCTTCTGGACTACACTGTGAAGAGGAAGCCAGAAGGTCCAGAAGGACCAAAATGAACCAGGATCTCATGCTACCCAAAGTACATTTCATAGCCCATATGAGTAATTCCAATGTGGTACTATCAAGCTAAGTATGTGATATAAGGCAGGACATGCATTGGTGGTTTTAAAATCAGACTTCAGACTTAATGCTTATTTGGAATACATGTTTAATGGAAAAATAATGCCATTCCTGACCAAATAAGATTGATTTTTGCTTTAAATAACTGATGAAAGACAAGTGATACCCCAGGTACCATGTTAAAATGAGAAACAAGGTTATTCAATAGCCTGAGAATGAGAGCCGGTAGGTGTGCTCTCTGAGTTTGTTGCCAAGGTGTAGAGACGCATTTGCACAGATAAGAAAGGTTTTAGAGGTACACTAAAAAAAGAAGGAGCTCGGCAGATTTTTAAACAGCACCTAGGTTTTATGGAGAACTTCTATATGAAGGTTTCTCAATGATGCTATAGTGGGATAGAGGGGGATTAAGGGTAAAGCTCTGAATGAGTCCATAAAAAATGAATTAGCATAGACAACCATCTAAAGAGTGTTTGTAAAGTAAAACCGGCCAAGCAGTTGATCTTATTTAAGCCCTGGAGTGTAAGCAGCGTCGGGTTAACTCAAGGCCTACAATTCTGTCTGTTTTTAATGGTGTTCCACAAAGAGTGAAATCAAAGGCGAGAGTATGGAAGATTAAGAAGGACAGGTTGAAGAGGTCTTTTTTTAATGCACTGTATGGAGCACCTTATTTATTTATCTCATTAACCCTTGAATGCCCCTTGAAGCAACTGAAATAGTCAGTGAAATACAGGTAGATCTGTACCAGTTTAATGCTTAGGATGCGTCCCAGTGGAAGAGAGCACTAAGTGAATCAGCACATATCGGAGACTTTTTAACACTGATTTAATGAAAATGTATTCCAGACAGCATTATTTCTTACCCAATGAATGATCAATGAGGGCTACAGTATAAGTAAACAAAAGTTATTTATAAAATCAATGCAATAAAACATTAAGTAAGGGAGTCAGATGATAAAATTATTTAAAACAAAAACAAAAATTAAAATTACACTAAGGCACCCAGACTGCTATAAAGAAAATTCACCCCACATGAAAGTGTGTTAAGTTTTCTAAAACTTTCACTGGTTCTTGCTCACTCACTTACTGCCCCAATCACAGTCTCTCATCTCTGGACTCAAGCATCTATAGGGAGAAGTGTAAATCTTTATGGCAGGCACATCTTGATAACATCCAATTCCCCCGAACTCTGTTTTGGATTGCCTGCCTCCCCACGGTTGGTGGTTGTCAAAGCCAAGCTCCGACTCCACACCCACTCCCCAATCAAAAGATTATTTAAGTTTTTTTTACCTAACAATGTTGCTAAACATGCAGCCCACCACACAGCATTTTGTTTCATACAATGTGACTTAAGATGATGCGACTAGGGAAATCTAAGAATGGAGGAGGGAGGAAAGCGCTGATTTAATGAGCAGTTTTCTTTGGCTGAGCAAGTTTAAACAAAGCTAGTGGTTTTTGGCAAGCTGTGTGTGTTCTGACTGATATCTTTTGATTTGCATTATGGATTTTCTTAATTTTGAAAATTCTATTCGTAGTGATTTTTTTTTTCTCTCCAGGGAATCAGCATTATAACAAATCAGTGTTGTATGGGGTATACTTGTACTACAAAGCAACCAAGAACTTACAATTGGAAACCTGTAGAACAGGGGTGTCACACTCCAGTCCTGGGGCGCCGCAGTGTCTGCTGGGTTTCGTTTCAGCCCAGCTCTCAGGTTCTTAATTGGTCAAATTAAACTATTAACTGGATGAATTTAACACTTCTCTACAGACTCTGAAATGTTCCGTGGGTAATCAACACCTTTTAAGGTATTGTCTATAAAATTAAAATATGAAAGTTTTGGATAAGCTTACCTGAGTCAATAATGACAGTAATTAAGTAATTGGGATCTCCTGTTGGAATAAAAAACAGCAGACACTGTGCCTTCCCAGGATTGGAGTCTGACACCCCTGCTGTAGAAAGTACAGATGCTAATTTTCTAAAACTAAAATAAAATGTATGTAACCTTTTGCTGTGTATCTGTGCACCGTCTTGTAGTTGTGTGGTAGCAAATCTAGTTTTAAACCTGATCTCCAGGAATGTGTTGTCCTGGGATTTTCATTGCATCAGGATTGACATTGGCATAAAGTCTAATGTTTAATGAAAAATGACATTTGGTATTTTTGTTATTAATTGAAATGTAAGGGAAATACAGCTCTGGAAAAAATTAAGAGACCACTCCAAGTTCCGAAATCAGTGTTAAGTGGTCTCTTATTTTTTTTTCCAGAGCTGTATATACATATTCTGTTTTTGTATTTTTTTTAGTTAGTGTTTTATTTTATCCTTAAACATAGCTTTATATCAGATGTGTACTTTAAGACCACATTTGTCAGGTGGCACCCATTCAGCACATTTAGCGCCCATTTTTGAGAGTGAAGAAAAAGCATATTTATTTTGGTTGTAGTTTCCTTTTCACTGTCCTGTCAGTGTCTTGTCTTATGCATTTTAAGTGGCGTTATGGTCAGGAGACTGGGAAGGCCAGTGCATCATTTTTAAAACCTTGTGTTCTTATTTAGTCTGCATCTACCTCTGTGAATAGGTCATTATCATATTCAAAATATGCCAATTTGTCCATCTGCAGGCACTATACAACAGGGCTGCATAAAAAAATCATTCAACTTGTCGAATGGTGTTTTCTAGCATGGTTATGAAGAAAAGACTGACTGGGGTAATTGGTGCTTAAAATTGAGCAACAGCTCAGAGGTTGTATTGATTAATCAGCAATGTGAGGAACCAAGGAAATGGATTCACCTTGCAAGAGAGCAAGTTAAATCCTAAACGTGTTAATCTGAAACATTCCTCTCCTCTCCATCACTTCATTCTGATTTTCCAATTCAGCACGATGGTCCACGTGACTCCTTCATTTTGAACACGAGTGAATTTATCTGTGCAGGTCTTTGCATTCCTCTGAGGTATTCTATCAATTAATTTGTGTTAAAATAAGGAGGTGAAGGGGCTCCCAAATGGCGCATGTGGTAACAACACTCCACTGCAATGCAAGATGTGTCCTGTAGCCTTGATTAGCTGAATTCATGTAATTGAAAGGTGAGAAAGGTGGATGAATAGTTTCAAAATGTATATGTACATAAATAAATACAAGGAAAATAAGTTGAAAAGAATTGAAAGGTGACAATTTTACTTTAATTTCAAAGTCTGCAGCAGTGAATGTTCGATTAGAAGCACAGAAAAATAAAGATGTGTTACTATGTCAGTAGTTTCGAATTGTTGTAACTGTCTAACAGTGTAATATAAATGCCTGTTATGGTGACGATGGACTTTGCCACTTTAAATGCTTCTCTTATGATGTTATCCATCTTTTCAATATAGATGCTTCTTTCTTACTTGGTCTAGATCATGATCCAGATGTTTTCAACAGCACTTTTGGCTGTAGCATGTGATCTGTAGAGCTCTGCTCAGAAAACAGACTTTCTACTGGGAGACTGAATGAGGTTTGTAGTCAGGAGAATCTTTAGCCATAAAATAGTGTTTTTTTTCTGATAAATTATAGGTTTGGCAAACAGTAGTGTATTTCCAATCGACCACACATCAGTCTGATTTGATGGACCTTAGCAGATAATACACGGTCGCTTAAAGATGCTACATATGGCTGCCCAGACCATCAGTGGAAAATCCCCAGTGATTGGGTGTTTGTCAGAAGATGTCTTTTAAAGAAATTGTCTCTCTTTTGGACCATAACTTCAAGAATGAGTGTCTTTTACCCATTTGTTTTATCTATTTTTTATTTTTTTTGGTAGAATAATCATTGATTATAACAGTATAAAAATAAAAATGAGTAGTGTTTATTTTCTGTGCAAATTATTTAAATGATTTTCTTCCAAACCTAAAGAGTGATTAACTTATGTGGGTAAATGCCCTTATTTTAACAAATATAGTAAACTTAATTTCATAGTATTCACCAACACTAATTTCATACTTTACACAGCAAAATATCTATAATTTAGAGCTTAAGAAAATACAATTTAACAATTGAAATTACTCTTATTTAAAATTATTTGCTTTTATTATGATACACAAGGTCTGGTCTGCATAGGTAAGATAGATATACTTTTTACAAATTTGCAGTATTCATGGTTTTAGTTGTCATGATACTACTACTACCAATAATAATAATAATAATAATATGCACAAAATATGCCCTTAAATTGTCTTGCCATTGTCCAGCAGTTGGCAGGCTCTTAAAAATCTTGGTTTTATGGAATAGACATGCCTGTATGTCAGATGGATAATAAGCTATAATGGAGTCTGTCAACATTTACATGTTCTTTTCTGGGCAGACTGCCATCTGGTATATTGTCCATTTATTCATGAGTTATCAGTAATGTAGTTTTGATCTATTTCATGGCTGCCTTTGATCATCTGAAATTAATTTATGTATGATGTAAAATATAGTTTAAATATAGTATACATATACATGTTATTTTGTTTTACACCTGAGAGGTGTGGTTTTGTGATTTTAATTTCCTTTAAGTTTTTGTAGTAGATTATTCCCCTTATTCTCTGTACCCTATATAGAGCTTTAACTCAAGTATTAATCACATGTATAATACCCAATTCAATGTATTTAGATACTCAGAGGAAATTTGAAATATTATGGACTGATTTGCATCAAATACTGACTATTTGAGGGTTGACATGGGAAGGGAAAAGCCTTTATAGCATTTATGTTATTTATTTAATCATTACAAATGCAGTGTAACAAAACAATTTATCATCTAAGGTTTATAGTGGAATGCATTTTTTTATGTATCTATTTCTTCCATTGTGTTTACAAGATAATGCTTTAGCCTTGTTTTGAAGCCTATGCGACATAACAGAAAGTTTCATCAGTGATTTTTTATTTCAGGTCTAAAATACTTACTCAGTTACAAAGTATTGAATGAAGATAAATGCTTCATGGAAGTAATTTCTTTACCAATATTTTAGATTATATTTTACCAACTTCCTTGTGCTGTGGAGACATTGACATTGTCTAAGTGACTTTTAAGTCAACAGCTCTGATAGTCATTAGTCACTTTATGAAGATGCATTGTGGAATCCCTCCCTCCTTATTTTAAACAGACATTGATTTAATTTATCTATCATAATATCTGTTTTAATATTTAGATTAAAAAATATATAATAATGTAGTTTTTACCTTCCTGCCATATTTCCAAGTTTTTATAAGAACCCCACAAGACAGCAGTCATTTCATAATTTTAGTTGTGTTGGTTTGCAAAATAATTAATTGAATAATTGTTTATTTGTAATTATCTAGCCAAACAAATAGACATATAGAATATAGAGCATGAGATAAGTGTTTGTCATTTGGTTGCTAAGAGCTTATTGATCTGAGGATATCTCATCTAGACATTTCTTGAAGGATCCCTGGGAATCAACCTCAAATATATGACTGTGTACTTAAATACACATGTGTTAAATACACTTTGGGCAGGATTAAATAAAAAATGAGTCGCTCACAGAAGCATTAGCCACATATCTGTGAATGGATATTGCGCTGCTAAACTTTCGTGGTATTAAATCTAACACTATTTACGCCACAAAATTACCTTCTCTTTTCTTGCACAACGTGAGGGAATAAAACGCAACTTTCAGCCGCAATTGAAAAGCTACACAACTTTGCTCAGTCGCGGTTTCATTTTTAGTTAGATGCTACTTTCTTCTAATGTTTAATGTAAACGCCATGATGTACAGTTTTTTGATTTTCTATTAGCGGCTGGTTAAAATGCATTTAATCCTGCCCAACAATACTGTAGGAGTGGTCTTGCATCTCCTCTAGTTCTAGACAACTTCAAAGTTGTCTGAAGCTTCTCGCGATTATGGCAAAATATATTATCGCAATACAGGTGTACAGTGCAGGTAACAAATTAGATGTTGCGCCCGACATCCATACAAACGAAATGTTGCCTATTGGTTGTGCACAGAGAGAAAATATGTTGATATTGAATGTCATTGTATATTATTGTTGTGTTCAGCAACATGTCATTGATTGTTTCAGTTCTTATTTGTTTGTAATGAACTCATTTCTTTATTCTGCAAATGCATTTGTTTGTTGTTCTGAAAACTCTTTTATATCTTAAAAATTATTTCCTTCTACCAGATCTTTCGTGGGAGTAGTGCCTACTATCGAGTAAATATTAAACCACACTCATACTTACTACAACGTTATGTATTTTCAGCATATATCCTATATAAGGGGGGTGTTTCCATGCATGATACATTTGGCATTTGTTTTACATGTAACAGAAAGGTGGGCTGTGTTCCTTTCAATTTTTAAATGCAGGAAACCGCTTATTCCAGAAAGGTATATCCAACAGCAGTGGCGGCTCTTCAGTTTATTAACTAGTGGGGCACGAAAAGACCTATGAACATGTGTAACATGTATAACGTATATTTGCACCCCAGTCGTTAAATTTCCCGAAAAAATGTAAAACAAGTTTAAAGGGTAAGTGGTCTTCATGAATATTGATATTCCATTTTCGAGTCAATAATTGTGAGAAAGCATATTCAAACAACAATAAATTGTGATTTGCCAAAATGTTCTTTGTAAAATAAATACAAATTGTTACCTTATCGTAAAAAACAAAACAAAACAAAAAACAATCAATTGTAAATGATGTGCCGAGGCACCTTGTGTGTGTGTGTGTGTGTGTGTAGCTATAATAATTCAATCAAAATAACACTCACCAATAGCTGACTTCATTTTTTTTATACACGTCTGCTGTCTCATCTGTCTGCACAGCAGTGAGTGCACTTTAATGTCCTCCTGTACACTTGACTCATGCAGTCTAACAGCTCAATCTGGATTGTTCTGGATGTCCCTTTTTAAACACTTTCAGGTTTTCCTGGTATATCTGACAAGTGTTTTAAGTCCTTGTGACCAGAGCTTGTTCACACAGTCTCTCCCTCAAATAAGCGATTTTCCAATAACGCTTATGGTAAGACACGTTTTCTTTTTGATCCATTCCATATCAAGCCCTATTTTTTTTATTGTATTTTATGCTCCAGTTGAGCATTCACTGTTGTCACATCCAAATACCACCTAGAAATCTGTCTAAGTATACTTTCTTACAGTGTATCTGTATCGTAGAACCAAGTAATGTAATGCACTCACCACAGATTAAATGTGTATTCTAATTTTTGCATTTTGTAACCGAAGTTCGGACATACCAGGTTTTCAATAATTCATGCATATCTCTCTTTATATGGAGTGAAGGTAACTGTCATCAGTGCTGGCTTGACGCACAGGACGCAGAGACCCGCGACACACTGTGTCGGTGGAGTGCGAGCTGCGCTTACCCAGAATCCCCTGCTCTGCGTCGTTACGCAGAGACACATACGTGTACCTACGCAGAAGTATAAATCAGCCTTTACTTGCAAACCAACACATCCAGTGTATGAGGTTTGTGAGCTGCACATTGGGTGGATTAAATAAATACATAAATAAATATTCCACTAAAGGCAAACTTGCACAACATAGCAGTATACATTGGAATGAGGATTGGAAAAAATATGATATTAGAGAAATAAGAACTATCTGAACAGAATCTTGTAAGGGGTGATCAACATTTTGTCTTTATCACAGGCACAGTTTTCAAAGTGGAAGGGATAACTATAGATGTTACATTGACACATACACACAGTACATGTAACAGACTCGGAGGGGCCTCAGATTTAATTCAGTGAGAAGCTGAGCTGCGAGATTCCCTCCTGTGACTCTTCTGCAACTTTTCGCATTCGCACATTGCTAATTTATTTAATCCTGCACTTTCTCTTTTGTGTCTTTGACTTTTCTAAGTTGACATTATAAGTGTCTTCTTTGATTTTTAATTATTGTATCAAATTCCCTAATAATCTCCTCACTTCTGGACACTAGAAGTCCAGTTGTATAAACATCCCTTTCCCACTAACACGTGTATTCCTGACACACATTTTGTGCATTTATAGTTCAATTTGTTGATTGCTAAATTATGTTCAGAAATTAGTTTGCAGGAGTTTCAGAAATGTCTGCAGATCCCTGAGGGAAACAAAAAGTAGAATCTTCACTCTGACAACTTGAACTAATTATGAAGAGAATGTTATGGGAAAAAAAAAAAAAAACTTTAAGATTTAAGATTACATGGATTCATTTAAATTAATTCATCTTTTTAATCTATTTTAATGTTTTATTATGATGAACAATGTATTTCTATTTATATCTACTTGTATACATAGTTATATAAAACAAGTTTTTTTGTTACATAATTACCTAATTTCTGGTGCCACAGCTAACTGTATCTTAAAAAAAGTTTTACTTGCTGAAATATATGGGCTAATGTCTTAATGTTTTATATCAATATATTTTTTTTCTTTTTTAGTCACTCCATTGTAGTTTTGGCTGTGTGCTTAGGGTCATTGTCATGCTTTAAGGTGAACTTCCGTCCTAGTTTCAGCTTTCTTGCAGAGGGCAGCATGTTTTCCTCAAGGACCAATCACTCCAAAACCTGGGCATGAGCACACATTAGACAAAATGTACTAACAAAAAAGCTATCGAAAAATGCATCCCTTTTCGGTAAATCTCAGTAATTTCTTTCGTGTTTGCTTGTAGTGCCATTTTTCATGTCTAAAGATACTTTTCATCATACTTTGCGTATTTTGCTCAGCTCTGGGATGGATAATGCTGCATTTGTTTTTTTCTTTTTCTTAATATGGACCAGTTTATATGCTTTTGTATGTAGTGTTTGTGTTTTTCTGTGGACATATAGATTTTCAGCAATAAGGCAAAATTATACAAAAACAGTACAATATATAACTGACCTTGACATTTACATAGCACAACTGCATGAAGTTATCTATTGGTAAAATGTGTTAAAATCTGTGGCCTCTAAGTCTAGCAACATATGCAGCAATGTAATTGTTAGCCACTTAATTACTTGCATTTGCACAGTAATAGATGTGTACTTTGTTGACTCGAGTTCGTGCAAGCATAATAATTGCCTCTAGGCTTTGCATAAGGAATCATATCAAGTGTTAATCTGGGTTTGCAGGCTTGCTAGGAAAGAGACTGGTATCAATGTCATTTCTTCTTTTCAGATGGGTGTTGCCATCTGAATTGCAAATTGCAGAACATCTTGACCTTTTTGCCTTTATTGATGACTTTCTTTGGCACTGGGGAGCAGCTAGTTGAAAGCCTTTGATAGCTTTCAGATTGACATCAAATTGACAACTCCATAAAACAGACCATGATGAGAGTGTCTGATAACCCTTTTTGGTTGTATCCATGGTGCTGCTTCTTTGTTTCAGTGACTCTCTAATATGTTGCTTGCAGATGGGGAAGGGGTTAATGTTATATTATCAATACTTGTTAAAAGAAAGTGTTAATTAACTATTGACCAAACTGCACAGGCCCTTTTTTAAGGCTAGGTTTTTCATCATATCAATAGAGTTAATAACTAAACAAATTCCATAATTAAATAAACACTCCTTCAAACATAGCACAATTGTCCAGTTTTCAGGCACTTGGAAATTCACAGGGCAAACTCATTCTAAAAGTATGTTGCATATTTTGTTTGCAAGTTTACTTGGCATAATATGATTAGCTTTGTATTGACAGAATTGTTGTGCAATATGATGGGATAATAACCATGGTTACATATTGATAAAAAAGTTATGTACTTAATAACTATCAAGGCTTCAAGATTTGTATAATGTCACAAGCTCACTGATATCACCATTCTGGTAACTAACTAGTACAGTAATATGATTGCTTCATTTTAAAAAGTGTTTCAGTTTGAAAGTTTAAGACTCTTATCCACAGTGTGCAGTTTCTCCTTTGCACAATATTTTAAAAAATCGCTTACCTGGATAATGTGCCTGAAGGGAGAGACGCATACCTTTACCTTACACCAGTGTATGACATGCAGAACCGGCAAATGCACCGAGCTTTAATAGCAGTAACCACTGTGTAATGTGATTACACCACCTGTGATATTCATTCAACATAATGAAATCTGCAGGAATATATTTTCTTAAGCCTTAAGGGATTTTAAAATATCTTGTTGCCCCCCTTTTAAATCTGCTTATATCATGTCTTTGTTAATATTTTGTGAATGTAACACCTTTAATTTTGTGGGTCACAGAAATGAGGAAATCTGCATTAAAAGTTATGCAAAATGAGCAAGTAATAGCAAATGATGTACCAAGCTGTTAAATGATAAGAATTTGAAGAAATCTGTCTAGCTTACTTGTAAATTATTAAAATCAGACTACCAGTTGTTGTGTTTTTGATGACAGGCAATTATGCATTTGTTTTTTTAAGTGGAAAATAGTACTCTTACAGGCAAATTATAATACCTAATGCAGAGGAGATCAAGAGACAAGATAAATAACCTTTAAGTAAAATGTGAAATGTGTTCATTGGGATAATGCACAAATATTGATTGTGGGTGTAATTATAGGCAAAACTCATCAAATTTTCCACTGTGGACAGAGTGGCTTTCAGGGGCCGGAGCTCTGTTTGTTTAAGCATGACTGATTGGCAGTAGTTTTCTTTCTATGGCTTTTTAGTGAGTGGACAAGGAAGGCTGTAACTAATGGTTATTTATCAGAAATTTAAACCATGTTGTAATGTATTAGTTCAATTACAGGACATATATTTAGGGCACCCGTTCAGGCATCACAACTTATTGATAGAAAAGCAATTCTTAATGTTATTTTGGAGTTAAAAGGAAATGGAGTGTAAATGAATAATTATAAACTCAATTTTAAGACAAGAAGATATCAATTTCCTTGCTGTAGATTTCTTTTTAAATATATATTTTTTCTCTGATAGTCTGACATTAGAAAGTCTGTGTTGTGAAGATTAATATATTTTCATGAATATCGTCATATTCATTCTTTCCTCTTAGCTTTTTAAGTATAAACTAACCTAGTGTTCAATTAGCCAACACTAACTATTTGTCCAGCCGAATATCCAGGCAAAGAGCACACAAAACGTAAAAGAAACATTTAAATGTCTCCATTACTGAGGCACCTACTGGCCTTTCAGTAAGTGGGTAACACATTATTTAGTGGAATTGGATGCTTAATTAAAGTTACTTGGTTAATGGTTAATTACTGTCAAAAGGCAGTTAAGAAGCTTCTGGACAGTTCAGGTAGGAGAATTAAGTACTGCTAAGTTAATTGATCACAGATGGAGCCAAAAGAGCACCAGATGCTTAGTAAAATAGCATTTCCAGGAGTATTAAAAGGAGAAAAATCCTCACTCCACTGCAAACACTACAGCTGTCTCTATCTCGTCATGTACCCCTATTCTACTGCTTGCTACAGATGTTCACATTAATGCTTCAAGCTACCCCATCAAATCCCGAATTGCATTTTAACATCCAATAAAGTAAATTAATGATAAAATACATTAGACACATTTTTGTCTTTGGATTATATATTGGCATTATGATGTGGTGTTTTAATATATGATATAGCAATGTACTCAAGCGAGCGCCCTGCAAGATGTGTAGACAAAATAAATGATTGTACACATAAAAGTGTTACCCAAATCTAAAGCTTTTACATTTTTTGAAACCCTACGTCATTCTAAATGCCTCAGTGTTCTCTAACCCAGTTTCTATCATTTGCTTCCTCTTCTGTATCCTTTGGACTTCAGTTGACCGCTACTTTATGCTTTGATATGTATGCTGCTGTGCTGAAATCATATTTTTGCCACCTCAGGTAGATTGTTCAGTTTCCTGCTTGTGAAATTCATTAGCAACTGGCTCAGTTTGCTGTGAGCATTCATGCTTAGGGCTAACAGATTCATGTTACTTATATTTTTACCTATGCCAGTCCCAAATCGATTAATATGTTTTTTATTCAGCTTTCCCCAATTCCTTCCAATTGCATTTAACAATAACAATCATCTCAGCAAGATGAAGGGGGTGCTTATTGTTATACCTTTGAATGTTCTCATTATGAAACATCTATTGAAGTGGTCCTTGAGGTGCCCTTTCTTTAACTTATTTGTCTAAAATTGAGAATGTATTCTAACCTAATTTAAATTCATATGAAGTCATTTATTTTAGATACTCTGTGTTCATGGGCAGGTCTTGACAAACAGGGAATGTTATTTCATTGAAGTATTTTGGTTGTATTATGCTTAGGAGTAAAAAAAGAAGAAAAGGAAAGATAATTGGATCACCCCAACCTCCACCTATGCTTGACAAAACCTGCAAAATAGGGCCTGTTCTTTCAAATGTTACAAAATATATATATTCTCTTAAGATCAGAAAGAAAAATGACAGTGCCTCTACACAGCCTGGGGGTGCTTCTGTGTACTACAGTCTTTCTCCAGAGGGTCTACCTAAGTGTTGTTATATATCTTCCGAATTGAATAAGATTTACCGACCAAAAAAAAAAAAAGCTTGTTGCAAGCCATATCAGTGCTGTTGTAGCAGATAGTCCCCAGCATTTTATTGTAAAACTGTTCCATTCTGGGGCTGATTAGTTATTGTTATTGTCAAAGATATACACTTAGCAATATGTATTTGTCTGTGACATATTTAATTTATTTTTTGGTTTATTGGTCTTGGTCCATATGTTCAGTAAGACAGAAATTATTAATCTGTTGTAGCGCTGTCATGGTATGGTAGACAACTTATCCTTTATATATTATGCAACTTTCAATGGCTACCTTGAATTCCTTCTATTCGATGTTGCCTAATTTCAATTAAGAGGCTGTCCCTGCGTGGTGCTTCTCATTATTGTTTTGTTGCTGTAAGGAAGTTTGATTTCAACTGTAGTCTTTAAAGTGATGAAATTGCTTTTTAATCTTTAAACATTACCCTTAGGGCCTCCTTCACTAAAGGGTCTTATGCTGTAAGTTGTCCTTTATCCCAGAATAAGGTATTTGTTAACTCCTATTTATAGATGTGGATACCATGTGCATTCAAATATATGTGGCTTATCTCACAACCTAAATGCAAGATTGAGGGTTTATTTGCATCAGACTGTGTATAATGTATGTAAATCATGTGGATTGCACTAATTAGAGTATCATTATCATAAAGTGGCATTCATGAGACATTGCTGACTTTAAGGTGTACCTCAAAAACAAGTTAAATAGTGAGAACGAGAAGCAGGTGTTATCAGTTTATCTCATGCCAGCACAGGTATTCAGTCACGTGGGCCTGGGGGTGATTGCAAACAGAGAAAGGAGAATATTAATGCAATTGCATAAGCTCGAGTCGTACCCTGTGAAAAGAACACGCCTGCAGTGTATACAATGCTGGGTATCTGCAGTTCACATTGCACGAAGGCTGTAATAAATGTTGCATCACTCTAGGAAATGCCGACTCATTTGAAGGTTTCAAAACACAGCTTTAGTTGTTCTGTGCTGTTTCTGGAATTGTCCATTTATACTGGAGAGAAGGACAGCTTGATACTCTGGTAATTTCCTTCCAATGTGAACAAACTTTATGAATATTTATTTAATGACAAAACCAAAACAATAAAGGTGTGGTTATTGTTTTCAGCATTTATGTATTTTTTTACATCTTCCAGCTGTCAGTTAAAAAAATATGCATCTATAAACTCATTAATCTTAGGTGTTTGTATTATGGGTGTTGCACTGATCTGTGGGCCTGTGTTTGTGTAAATGAGTTTACAACTCTTTGCAGACCTGAAATGTATCGGTTTAATTAAATCCATATTCTGTTCTTAAAGCACTTCAGGGGTGGACAAATCACAACTATGTGTGGAAATCCAGTGGGCTACCAAAAGGTAATCTATGGTAGCCCCCCACAGATTTTGGTAGCCCACATTTTTCATTTCTATTTAATGCTCCAATAAATAGACAGACAGATCTAATTTCAAGGTGGTAAAAGGTTCAGAACAGAAAAACACTAACACTTCCAGGTACATAAACTATAAATGTTTTTTGTTTTGTTGAAACATTCCACATTTAAATTGTCGTATAAACTTGACAAGAACTTACCCCTGACTTTCAAGTGAAGGTAATATGTTATGCCTAGATAGAAAAGCCAGTATATTGCTTGGTCTGTCCTTCATACATTTTGTAAAACTAAAATACATGTTTTTTTCAAAATAAATTCTATGGTTTTGTAACTTTAATTGTAAAATAAAATAAGTGCTTTTAATCTTTATTTTCAGTTAGACAGAGGTACATGCAGGTTTAACCATCAAATTGCGTAGGCTTGGCATAGGCATAGTGAGTGTCAGTATCAAATTTGTTGCGATGCTCTCCTTCTCAGTGTCAGCACTCATCCCTACATAGATAGTCTACTTACAGTTACCCTACAGTTAACAAAATACATCACGTTAATGCAAACTTTCCCTTCCCATCCGCACAATACAAAGACTGCGAGTGATCTTCAAAAAACAGATACAGTAGCAGAGTTTACCTGTGTTTTGACATCACTCGAGACAGTGTGCTCGCTTCACAGATGAAATGCCCCTCTCCCTCTCGGGGTTTACATGGTTTTAGTTTAATGCACTCCAGAAAGCTGCTGTTTACCCGACGTCATGCAAATTCATAGCGATGGAGTGAATTAATATGTAAATTAGCTTTACGTACAGCTCTCACGCAGTTTTAGCAGGGACATCACAGAAAGGGTGGTTTACATGCGCAAGAACAATACTCGAGACACTGGCTTATTCAAAACTGCATCATACACATACTACATACAAGCATTTCAACATTACCGAAGTGTTGTTATGTAGTACGTGTAGTATGCACTTTCGAATACAGCCACTGACATAATCGAATCCATAGCTGTCATCTGACAACTTGTTCAAATTAAATTGCTTTTCACATCACTGATGGAGCAGCAAGCCATGAATATAAATGTTTTATTAGGATTACAACACGATGTATACTACTGAACAGTGCGCAACAATATAGAAAACATAATGATGAAAGGGGAGGAAAAAAGAAGAAACCGCCTTCCGCATTGCCATTAACCAGGAATACACCATTTCTAACCATGAAGCGTCCTTCAGCAAATTACTTACTTTACCTTGAAACCTACAAATAATCTCACCAAATCTTTTCAATTATCACATTTAAGGATATATACAGTGGGGGAAAAAAGTATTTGATCCCCTGCTGATTTTGTACGTTTGCCCACTGACAAAGAAATGATAAGTCTATAATTTTAATGGTAGGTGTATTTTAACAGTGAGAGACAGAATAACAACAAAAAAATCCAGAAAAACGCATTTCAAAAAAGTTATAAATTGATTTGCACCCTTTGCCTTCAAAACAGCATCAATTCTTCTAGGTACACTTGCCCACAGTTTTTGAAGGAACTCGGCAGGTAGGTTGGCCCAAACATCTTGGACAACTAACCACAGTTCTTCTGTGGATTTAGGCAGCCTCAGTTGCTTCTCTCTCTTCATGTAATCCCAGACAGACTCAAATGTTGAGGTCAGGGCTTTGTGGGGGCCATACCATCACTTCCAGGACTCCTTATTCTTCTTTATGCTGAAGATAGTTCTTAATGACTGTCGCTGTATGTTTGGGGTCGTTGTCATGCTGCAGAATAAATGTGGGGCCAATCAGATGCCTCCCTGATGGTATTGCATGATGGATAAGTATCTGCCTGTACTTCTCAGCATTGAGGAGACCATTCATTCTGACCAAATCCCCAACACCATTTGCAAAAATGCAACCCCAAACTTTCAAGGAACCTCCACTATGCTTCACTGTTGCCTGCAGACACTCATTCGTGTACCGCTCTCCAGCCCTTCGGCGAACAAACTGCCTTCTGCTACAGCCAAGTATTTCACATTTTGACTCATCAGTCCTGAGCACCTGCTGCCATTTTTCTGCACCCCAGTTCCTGTGTTTTCATGCATAGTTGAGTCACTTGACCTTGTTGCCACATCGGAGGTATGGCTTTTTGGCCGCAAGTCTTCCATTAAGGCCACTTCTGACCAGACTTCTCCGGACAGTAGATGGGTGTACCAGGGTCCCAACTGTTTTCTGCCAATTCTGAGCTGATGGCACTTGGACATCTTCCGATTGCGAAGGGAAGTAAGCATGATGCGTCTTTCATCTGCTGCAGTAAGTTTCCTTGGCTGACCACTGTGTCTATGGTCCAGTCTTGCCATGGTGTATGACTTTTGACAGTAAACTGTCTTCAGCAACCTCCCCTTTAAGCTGTGTTTGGCTGTTCCTCACCCAGTTTTGTTCCTCCTACACAGCTGTTTCTGTTTCAGTTAATTATCGTGTTTCAACCTACATATTGAATTGATGATCATTAGCACCTGTTTGGTTTAATTGTTTAATCAGACACCAGACTATATGCCTATAAAATCCCTGACTGTTTGCAAGTGTACCTAGAAGAATTGATGCTGTTTTGTAGGCAAAGGGTGGTCACACCAAATATGGATTTGATGTAGATTTTTCTTCCGTTCACTCACTTTGCATTGTGTTAAGTGAACAGCATTTTTTTACACCTGCCTAAAACTTGTGCACAGTACTGTATATATACACTCACCTAAAGGATTATTAGGAACACCTGTTCAATTTCTCATTAATGCATTTATCTAACCAACCAATCACATGGCAGTTGCTTCAATGCATTTAGGGGTGTGGTCCTGGTCAAGACAATCTCCTGAACTCAAAACTGAATGTCTGAATGGGAAAGAAAGGTGATTTAAGCAATTTTGAGCGTGGCATGGTTGTTGGTGCCAGACGGGCCGGTCTGAGTATTTCACAATCTGCTCAGTTACTGGGATTTTCACGCACAATCATTTCTAGGGTTTACAAAGAATGGTGTGAAAAGGGAAAAACATCCAGTATGCGGCAGTCCTGTGGGCGAAAATGCCTTGTTGATGCTAGAGGTCAGAGGAGAATGGGCCGACTGATTCAAGCTGATAGAAGAGCAACTTTGACTGAAATAACCACTCGTTACAACCGAGGTATGCAGCAAAGCATTTGTGAAGCCACAACACGTACAACCTTGAGGCGGATGGGCTACAACAGCAGAAGACCCCACCGGGTACCACTCATCTCCACTACAAATAGGAAAAAGAGGCTACAATTTGCACAAGCTCACCAAAATTGGACAGTTGAAGACTGGAAAAATGTTGCCTGGTCTGATGAGTCTCGATTTCTGTTGAGACATTCAGATGGTAGAGTCAGAATTTGGCATAAACAGAATGAGAACATGGATCCATCAGCCTTGTTACCACTGTGCAGGCTGGTGGTGGTGGTGTAATGGTGTGGGGGATGTTTTCTTGGCACACTTTAGGCCCCTTAGTGCCAATTGGGCATCGTTTAAATGCCACGGCCTACCTGAGCATTGTTTCTGACCATGTCCATCCCTTTATGACCACCATGTACCCATCCTCTGATGGCTACTTCCAGCAGGATAATGCACCATGTCACAAAGGTCGAATCATTTCAAATTGGTTTCTTGAACATGACAATGAGTTCACTGTACTAAACTGGCCCCCACAGTCACCAGGTCTCAACCCAATAGAGCATCTTTGGGATGTGGTGGAACGGGAGCTTCGTGCCCTGGATGTGCATCCCACAAATCTCCATTAACTGCAAGATGCTATCCTATCAATATGGGCCAACATTTCTAAAGAATGCTTTCAGCACCTTGTTGAATCAATGCCACGTAGAATTAAGGCAGTTCTGAAGGTGAAAGGGGGTCAAACACAGTATTAGTATGCGGTTCCTAATAATCCTTTAGGTGAGTGTATATGTCTAGTTGACAAGTTTCTTTGGCCACAAAACAGATTTTTCAGATTTTCCGGCCAAATGTGCACGCACATCATCACTTCACGAGTTACAAGCATTGCATGTAAACTCCCCGTGGCATTTGAGTAAACTTGTGTGTGTGTATAATTATTTATGTGTGTGTGTGTATATACACTGCTCACAAAAATTAAGGGCACACATATTCATCACAGTATAACACCAAGTCAGTTAAACTTCAGGGATGTCAATCTGTCCAGTTAGGAAGCCTAAGCGATTGTGAATCAATGTCACCTGTTTTGGTGCAAATGAAAGTGACAACAGGTGCACTGGAGAGGCAAAACCAAGACAACCCCCAAAAAGGGAATGGTTTTGCAGGTGGTGGCCACAGACAACTGCTCTCTCCATATCCTTCCTGACTGATTCTTCTCTAGTCTTGCGTTTTGCTAGTGTCCTTATCACTACTGGTAGCATGAGGCGGTACCTGCAGCCCATTCAGGTTGCACAGGTAGTCCAGCTCCTCCAGGATGGCACATCCATACGTGCCATCGCAAGAAGGTTTGCTGATCCAGGTCTGGGAGGAGATCCCCCAGGACACCATCCGCCATCTCATCAGGAGCATGCACAGACATTGTCGGGAGTGCATACAGGCACGTGGGGGCCATACATACTACTGAGTCACATTATGAGTTGCTGTGATGAAATTCACACAAGTTGGAACAGTCTGAGATTTCAATTGTTTACTTTGATTTTCGGTATGAGTTTGAATCCAGCCCTCAATGGTTGGTGATTTTGCTTTCAACTGACCATTGTTATGTCATTTTGTTCTCAACGAATTACACAATGTACAGTAAAGGCTTTGATCTTTAATATATTTCGTTAATCGAGATCCGATGTGTGATTTAAGTGTTCCCTTAATTTTTTTGAGCAGTGTATCTATTACAAAACAAACCAGCAACAACAGATGTCTACTACTATAAAATTAACTCACTTCACCAACACAAATATTACAATTAGGCTAAACACACAGAGCTCGACGTAAGTTAAATCCTAATAAATTTGCCTTACCTTTACTTGATGTTATTTATTTTATGCAGTTTTTACGTTTCAGTCGGCTTCTTCTCCAACTACACAAACTCCCGCCTGCAAGCCAAACCTAGTGGAACAACCAATCACAGCTCTTTGTTCAGCATAAAGCCCTCCCCTATAGGCCTAAGAGGCAATCACAACACAGAAATCACCCCCACTTGTTGTGTCAATCAAGACCAGAATCCATATTCTTAAGGCTCTCTTTAATTAAAAACACTTTAATATACTAATGATATGCTGCGACTTGTTTCCTCTCAGTGAATAGACCTTGTTACTTGTGGAAATAACATTTAATTTAGGCCACCCATGTATCTAATATTAAGGTTTTATGAATCTGATTTTTACTGTCCTATAAACCCTTCACTTAAATATTTACTAGGTAATTTATTTTAAAGGAGGTTGGTGTAATGCAGTGGTGTATTCACATCATTACACCTCTCCAAGGCTTTTCCTTATTTTAAACTCCAGGCCATGGCACCATTTCAGAGGTGCAGGTTGCAGCATCTCTTTACATTTCAACAGGCTGGTAGCCAAATGTGTATTAACTGCTGTGGCATACTATGAGTTCAGTTGTCTGTAAGCCCTCTCTCCAGCTCGAGATATAACGCATATAAAGGTTTGCTTCTTCCTTTGTGGGTGTGGAAAGGGTTAGGTGACTTGCTTCCAACACTGCAGCTTTACAACACCAGAAACCAGAGCAAGCTTTGAAATGCAGAGTACAGATCTAATTACACAGCTTGTAACTGTGGAACCACTTCTCCCTTCTCTAAATTACTTTGCCTTTCTTATTTGCATAATTTAATGCACAGCGGTTGGCCACTGAAATACAAGATTTTGCGACAGTGTAAATTAACCCTCTTAGGACTGAATTGCTTTCTTGCCCATTATAAATCTGGTAATTGCTTCCCCAATTTGTCTAATAAAAATAACATACTTTGCTAGGTTCCCTGCACTGACCTTTAATCAGAGATTGCTCTTACTGCCTGCTCTTGTACAAGGGTAATCTTTATCACTAGTCAGATTCAATATTCATTTGGTGATGTTAAACTTTCACTTTACTAATAAAGATGTATTAAAGTTGTATGACCTTTTTATTTTATTTGTTTCTGGAGAATGTAATGACTTTTTTTTTTCTCTCAAAATGATTTAATCACATTGTCATTAAGATTGCCTCCTTGATGTGGAGTGGCATGTCTGTACTTAGCTCCTCATCACAGTGAGTGTCATCATAAATAGACATTCGCTTTTTAACATCTCAATACTAGTGGATTATGTTATAATTAATCCCTAATAAACTGGAGTTTATTTGTTACCACCCTTTACGTTTTGTTTTGTTTTGTGTTTTTCTGCCATTGCTGAAGAGAGGTTGTCATAAACGTATCCTAGACTGTCAGGCTCAGTGTCTGTCTGTCTTCAGAGTCCTTCAAAGGAACATATGGGGTATGAGGTCGTTATGCTTAAATAATCCTGCCAGCAATACCGTTTTACTGTCAAAGAAGTAGTTTGAAATCTCTTGACCTCTTCGCTGGTGTATTTCTGACATTAGAATATCCGACTTCATGGTGGTGAGTTTGGTAGTGTAGGTGCTGGCGTCTGGGTCTGACAGGCCTTCAGTAGTGAGTTTCTCAGTAGGTACAGGCTATGTGTGCACAGTGCCTAGTTGTTGCTTACCGTTTAAGCGTGCAACACTCACAGTTTGTAAAATTGTATTACATTTAAAAAGTCTCATATCCTGTATTAACATTTCAAACCAGGTCTATAAAAATGCCAGTATCTGAAGAACCTTAAAGTGACTGAATTGTTTTTAATTAGAGTTTAGAGTATTTTTTTGTTTAGTCTTTTTTACATGGGTACAGCATTGCATTTATTTTATTTTTTTCTCGCTCCAATGAGTTTTTATCAAGAAGGATGTGAAATAAATGTTATTCAGCATTATTTAAATGCTCAGGAAAGATCAGCCTCATTAACTGTGACTGGTAGCTATACGGGATTACTACATCGCATCAGACTGTGCAAAACTACAGCATAGAATTGAATGTCTGTATGTTTTTATTTATTTATTTACTTGCTTACCTTATTAATAAGATCCTTTTTGCTGTTTGGGAGTGCTTTTTTTAAGAGGCAACCTCAATGTAGCAGATTGTAGCCCAGCTGTAAGTGTCACCTGGAATTAGGTGTAAGTTGAGAACTGGATAAATTAATAACATTGTCATTCAAAAAAATACAGACAGTGACCTATGGAACTGTTGGCAGATATCTGAGGATGTGTTTATTGTGAAATTAGAGATGCATACTTTTATGGCAATGGACCTTCATTCGCTGAGGAGCCCTACAGCTTTCCCAAAAAACTGATTAATCTGTTTCCCGTTTCAACCTGGATATTTTAACATTACAACAGTGCTGGTCAATTCTCAATCTCTGGGTATAGAATTGGACTCAGCCCCCATGACAGTTTCAGTGCTGCTGTGAATGTGATGTCAGCTGCGTTTAGTGTATGCTCCAGAAGGTCTCTTGCATTAGATGTTTCGGCATGTTGCCCTTTTATGTCTCCTTTCTTAACCTTTCATAAAAAATGCATTGGCATTCTTAACAAATGAATATAAATACTCGTTTGATTCTGTGACTGGCATTTTAAAGTCTCAGATGGTGAACCAAGTTCCAAAGCACAATCTGTATCTGTACAGCACACACACACACACACATGCACACACACACACTTCAAAGTTTTACTTTCTTGAACATAACAATAAAATGATCAAGCAGCCTGTAACTTTGTTGTTCAGACAACCCTGAACAGGGGGGAAAAAACAGTGGAAATGAAATCAGAAGTATGTTAAAAATAGAAATGTACCGCAATGCTTTACAAGATCTGAATATAAAACTTCAATGAGTAATTGTGCTTCTGTAATATTATATAATATTGTTTTGAATTTAAGAGAACAATTTCAGTGTGGAACTATTTTAATCTCTAAACTTAGCACCATATAACGATAAAACACAATTTGCTCCTTCATTTGTCACTGTAGTAAACCTATATCTAAGCCTGTGAATGTAGTTTACTGGCAAACACATGCGCTGTCGATTCCTTTTCCCAAGTTTCAAGCTGTACAGAACCTGCTAACCACACTCTTTGTGAATGAATTAAAAGACAAAGATGACTATACCTGCCACAAGTGATTAAATGTTGTCATTCATATACATATTAACTTTACCCCAGTTCACCAGTGGGACAGCTTGGATTCAAACTGCCGATCTCCAGGTTTTCTCACTCACTTTACACACCAATTGAACACTATCAGTGTAACCTTTATGGTGATGGTGAGGTTCTGATTAAAGATTTGATCATCATACTTTACTGGTGTCCCTGCCAGTCGGAATGAACTATAGAATAACAAGCATCACTGCTCCCAGCAACATAAGATTTAGCATAATACAGTTATTTTGACTTTGTTGGTGTAAGAACAGAAAGATCAGTTTAGATGCATGATCCACCCACACTGTACCCACATAGTATTTTATGTTAATATATTAAAATCTAAGTATAACTAGATAAGTCTAAACTATAATGTAGACAGGATGTTTTTGCATTTCTTTAAATCATGGATCACCTCTTAATATTGAATTATAGTATATCATTCTGGTAGCATAGAAAAGCATGGTCTGCATTAAATAAGCTTCAGTGAATGTAATAGGCTGGTACTGTCATCCAGCGACCATTTCTCTGAACAGCACAACTTCAGTGCACATGCGAGGAGATGGCAGATCTGGTACTCTATACCAATTCGGTTTACATCTGAAGCCACAAACGCTTTGGTTCTGCAAACGCCTGCTGTGCGTGATGCTGTGAAGGTGAATTCTTCTACTGAAATTGTAATACACAATATATAATTTAACACGTCGAAATTATGAATTAACGAGAACGTTATGAATAAGGTGGTGTTATAAATGAGCAGAAATCACACGCCTTTTTGCATTCCACTATCTACTGTGTGTCCATTACACAAGGCTGTGTATTCTCAAATGGAAAACCGATGAACCACACTGATGGCAGGATCATTTACTGTAAATCTTTTGTGTTGAAAACCTAACATTCAATTATAATATTCCGTGGATTTCCAAACACTGGGAAACTGTTTCATCCTGTTCAGGAGAGAGGGAAAAGTGATAAATGTATCTAGTTTGCAAACCAGCACTTTTCATTGCACATGTGACTATTGGCTGTGGCCTTGGGATATTAAATCAAGAAACAATAAAGGGCAATGGGGAAGTAAGTGTCTGTAGAGTGGGGTGGTAGTGGATCTGGAAGATGCGTCAAGGTTAGCATCACGTCTGTTTGTCAGGGAATGACAAAGACTATTATCTGCTGCTTATACTGCAGAAGTCCAATCCTCTTCACTTACGTGTGTGCTTAAGTACTTACATGTAACGTCTTGCTGATATCTGATTATATTGCACAGAAATCTGGTAAATAAGTAATGTGTAGTATTATTAGTAGTAAATGGGTTACCTAGGACAGAAGGTATGTTTAGACCTGGAGGATTCAAATCAGTGATGTTTGTAATACGTAACTGGGGGGGTTGAGTGTTGAGACACTTGGGGGGCCTAATGAGTCACTTTAAAACTAAACATGTCCAACACACTGAATAAATGTCTGTTTTTGTGTTTCTCTATGTGTACACATGTGTAAAGAGCTGGCTGACTTGGTTTCAGCATGGTGCTCATAAGACCTTCATCCACCAGCAGTTTAAAAATAGTTGGATATGATGTATTGGTCTATTCCTAAATCCATATTAATTGACTTGCCTTTGCTTAATAAATTAGTTTGGACTCTTGTGGATTACTGTGGAATCCCAGCTGGATAAATGTGAGTTATTGTTTAGAATCAACATTAATATAACAAAGGAATCTATCTCCTCTTTTGGAGAGTCTGTTGCGCTAAGCCAGCATCCATTTTGTCCGTATTTTTTTAAATGAAAACTATAGTCATATGTATCATTATTTGATAAAAAAAAAAAGCAAAATGGCCCTCATGCATAACTAACACCCAATGTATCATTTGAGGCAGTGGCTTTTTCCTCATTATAGTGTCTGTTACCCATTTTATGAAGATAACAGATTGTTTAAGTCATAAAATATTATCTCACACAAAAACTGAATATTACTATACACCCTTTAAAAGAACACCACCTGGGGAAATTGTTCTGCTTACTGAGTGATATAAAAAGAATCAATTGTGGCACATTAGTGCTACACATCTACCTCTAAAGCTGTTACAAAAGCTGAAGGAGAAAGATAAACATCCCTCGGGCAGGAGCGAGAAAACACCTCTAACAATGGATGCCTTTTTTCCTCCAATCTTCAGTATACAATTACTTTACAGAATTATTCTAGGATGATAAAGAAAGGTCCTCTGCATGTCATAACTGTGTTACATTTAAGGTATTGATTATTTTTTGTTTGGATATTGACTTCTTGCAAGGTCAGTTTCAGTGTAATAGGAAAATAACTCCCTTTATTTTAAGTTTTGTATTAGGTGCATACGTAGCCACTGTTTTGACCTTCCCTGTAGGAAAAGTAAATAGTGAACAAGTAACTGGTTAGTGTGGAATTCATAGAAAATAGTGAGCTGTTGTGTCTGAAGCCCTCTCAGTACAAAATAATAATAACAACATGACTTTACAAAGGCAAACCTAAGGGAAGATAACATCACAGAGGTGTGTGTGTGTTTTTCTGCAGGGGTTATTTCAAGGTTGTTAATAAATCCCAATACATTTTTGTTTGCCTTCTTTAAGTATAGTACACTTAGCTTGTGTGATATGTCATGCAGCTCATTTAATTTGCTCAGAACTGTAGAGCAAATAAATTAATAAATTATTAAAATGGCTTTCTGTGATATTCATTTATGTATTTGTTTGTTTTCTCTTCTGCAGGTGATGGTTTTCGTGCATGCCAGGAATTCCACAGTTCGCACTGCCAAGAGCCTCATAGAGATGTCAAAGAACCGCGGAGAGACTTCCTTCTTTCTCTCAGAACAAGGCCCAGATTATGCGCAGTCAGAGAAACAGGTATGCAGTCTTCAATAATAACTTCTTGATGTTGGTAATATAAAATTGAGCTACATACGTCTGCTTCATTAGGAATCAAATTGTCCTGATAAAAGTGTAATTAAATGTGCATTCTGTTGAGATTATATAGTCATTTTTAATACCCTCTGTGGCTGACCTCTAAATACAATATCTGTTCTATTCTGAAAAAGACTGTTAGCTCTTAAGATGACAGTTTCTTCTTATGGATCCATTGGTACAGAACTTTAACTGTAATTAGTGACAGGTCCACCTTGTAAAAATCAATAGATCATCACTTTTTAGAGATCCATATGGATTCTGCAATTAAAATCACTACAATATGGAATAGCAAAGTGTATATGTTGATAAAATTGTGCAAATGATAAAATGTGATGATTGTGTTTTATTTGCTTATATAAAAGTATGGAATTTTAGGACAGCTGTTCCAAAACATTCCAAAGAACCAAAACGAAAACAACTTCTTAGATAAACGACATGAGGCCATCATGTCACCCACTGTGGGTTCTGTGCTAACCAGTAAACAGTGACATAAATGTGGACCATAGCCCAGCTAACTATTCCTTGTTTTTCAGAACTAATCGGAGGTGTTTAGAGTCCTGTCTGGGCAGATAAAACATTTAATTTGGCGAACTATTTTGCTGTTTGCAAGAGGGGGGTGAAGATAATTAGGATGTAGATGTGAGGGGGGGGACAGTACAGACAGAGATTTTCCTTTAATTCAACTGGTCAACAACAATTTCTGAATGTTTGCCCAAATTTGCCACATAAGAAAATGGCTATCATTAAGAAATAGTGGTACGAGATTTATTCCGTTGTTGCTTTCAGCTGAGATGCCAGAGCAATAGCAATGACTAGAACAGAAACAGAAAAGTTACAGAAATGTAAGATTATTGTTAATAATAATAATAATAATAATAATAATAATAATAATAAGTAGACCTATATTTGTGTAACGGGACTATGAGCACATTATGCATGAGCACATTACAAGTGACGAAACCTCTGCAAAGCAGTGCAGTGATAAATGTCCCGCAGCTGGAGAGTCTTTTGGCGTAGCGGGCTTCACTATGGCAGTGCAGAGCAGAGGAGGAGAGTTGAATCCCGATCATGGAGCTCCGATCACACCAGCTACGTTTGCAGATGCTTTTATATTTATTCAACACTTACTCATATATACTTTATTTTATATTAAGCTTTAAAGAAAATTATGTTCCTGTCGTAGTAAAATGTATATGATGTAGTGACAAGAAGCAGATGTTTATTGGTTGTGTTGGTAGTTCTGACGGTCTTGTAGATGTGCTGCTTGCAAAATTGATCTTTTGAATGGTTGTTCCAACATCTGTTTTTTTGCAGTGTAAAATTAACATGTTGGATTTGTGTGTATGATATTTAAAAGTTAGATTTTGAAAATAGCAATTATGAACTACTTATTTACATATTAGTGAACACCATTTTGTTTTATTTTTACCTACATAATAGCCATTCTAACAATCCTTAATGGTGCCTAAACATGAAGAATACTTTTAATTTGATAAAGTATGGATGTTGAGTTTTATTTTTACTTCCGTTCCTTACATAGGGACATATTTTATTCTTACTGTAGTAATTCCTCCTGGCTCTTTTGTATGAACAATGCAGCAGATAGAAGCAATGGATTGATTTGTCATATGACAAGACAGTAACATAAACGTTTATAAACATACTTTTGACAGTTTTTGTTCTCAGTGTGAAAGGTGAGAAAGACAATTGAATCAGAACTACTAAGCGAAAGCACGCTAGTCACATTGCCTTTATAAATGTTCATATTTTATTCTGATTTAACATGATTCAAATAATGTCTACAGTTTTAATTTTAATGAAATTCCTATTATTAAGCTCTTAGAGCAAAAGCCCACCTATTTTATGGTAATTGTGTATAGATTAATAGACAAGGGTAATTATTATGTTTCGTCTGTGCTATTTATATGATGTAGCTTTAGTGACACCGCTGGGGTATGTTTAGTCTAATGGGAGGATCAGGGACAGGCTAATGTTTAAGGAGCATTGCAGGATGTTGTGCTTGTAATTGTCAGGGGAGGTGGGAACTGCATTTTTTTGTGTGTTTTTAAACTCTAACAAACAGTACTTATTTAAGAAGGTTTACCAAGACTTAAAATTGAAAATAATGTAGTTTACTTACATGCAGACTCCTTTACCAAGTTTTCCAGTTTTCTCCAGCAAAGCTTCCAATCTCCCATCTTCTCCTCTTATTCTTGCTAATTTTTAATCTCTTGGGATCCATTCCAAAGCTGCTTTAGTCTATCTCTGATCTGTTCTCCCTGCATTGTGCCCAGCCAGTTTTACAACTTCACCATTTCAGTGAAGCATATACATTGTTATTGCATCCGTTTGTTTTTATGTCTCTTCTTTGTTTTGTGTAATTTTTGTTTAGTTTAGTATTTAATAACCACACTTTGAAGCCATAGGTGAGCACTGGTAGTATGCATTCATCAAATGCCTTTTTCTTTAAGTAAATGGGCAGCTTTCCCATCAGTGGTGTGCCATTTCTCTGTTTTCTTGAGTAAGATCTCCATTTGTACTGATCTGTTGACCAAGATAGACATAACTTCTTAATCAATCTTCTTAATTTTCACAAAGCTGTTGAACATGACTTTGGTCTTTGTCAGTTCATTTTGAGTCCAGTTTTCCTTCTTGCATCCAAGAGTTGCAGAATTCGAAGCTACGTGAAAAAATATATATAGCATACATACATATACAATTAATATAATTGTAGTGATCAATTTGCTATGTATTTATATTTGTATGTATTTATTTTCTGAAACTAAGTTTTAGCAATAAGCAGAGGAATATGAAATTGGGATCAAGAACTTTATTTAAGCTTCATCCTCCAGGGATATCTGTAAATAAAGCAGAGGATGCAGCTAAAAGTCAGTTTTTGCAGGGTCAATGGGGTTTTGTATAGATATGAGGAAGTTATCAATTAAAATAGTCCATAAACTGAAATGCATTTAACATGAGCAGCATTCAAGTTCAGTAGGTTTTGGAGATTCTTGGCAATTCTGAATGAACACCAAGATGAGTCACTCATGACTGAAGCCCTACATATTTGACAGGTGATTCAAACAACTAACCCCCATGGCTTCCAGTCCAAAACCTCATTAAAACTGATACGAAGAATAATTAAGTAACATAATCAACACATCATCTTGGATTTTGATATGCTTTGCTACCGTGGGACTGTTCTGTGGTGCATAGTTGCCAGTCAGATGCATAACCCTTCCTCATTGAGCTTTATGAACATTTTTACACTTCAAATCATTACAATATTGTAGCCCTTGTCAATATTGTTAATGATATTCTGATGCCCAGCGGTCCTGGCTCATTTATTTTGTGTGTTCTCTTGGACCTCAGTGCTTTGTGTGGTACAGTTAACCACTGCATTTTTCTTTGTCAGATGGAGCACATTGTAAGTATTCCAAGATCTTGTTGGTATTGGTGTTGGTACATTCTTTAGAGAATTGAATCTTTATGTGGGTTGAATCGGTAAATGTTTAGCTTTACTCACCAGCTCAATTTTCTCTCAGAGGTCCCCCAGGGTTCTGTACTGGGGCCGAGGTCATTTACAATGTATAGACTATCATTATGCTCATAGTCACTATACTGCACAGGGTTGTAACTTGGCCACTAATGCCCTGCACAATACGGGCCATTCTGCAGTGTGTCATTCCATACATCCATTGTACAGTGAAGTCCCTATATAATTTAACAGCCTGATAACCTTGCTTTCAGTCCAAAACTTCAGTCAAGCCACAGGAGTGAAACAAATTGATAGACAGATAGGTGAATGCAAGGTTACATTCTCAATAATAAAGTTAGTTTTATCACCCATCTGTTTACTCAACAAATACATGTCTGGCTACATTAGATCCAAGAGCCTTACAGGTTAATCCATTGTCAGATTATCTTTCAAACTGTATCTTTATCCGTATAATGTGTTTTACTGCTTAATTTTTTGTAGCTTTATTTTTCATTAAATTGCGATGTACAATTTCAGTATATGTACCGCAGTTTGTATGGTTTATGCAGATAACGAATACTTGTGAACATAATAGAATATAAACTCATATAAAACTGAAATTTAATTTGAGATTCATCTTTTTTTTATTCAAGCTTCTCAGTTTTGATACATTTCAACAAGCAATCAGAAAAAAACAGCACTACACAGAGAAATAATTTTCATAGCCATTGAACACTTCATTTCATGTGCGTTGTGTGACTGTGTGATTTTTCAAAATTCAAATATGTGATGAACATCTTGATAAATTAAATGCAACTTAGTATTCATGGAATATAGGCTGACGAAAGAAAAACAGCATAAAACAAGAAAGATCACTGAAGATGAAAGTTTAACACATGCAGACTATAAAATCACTCTGTGAATTACTTCAAAGCTCAAAGTAAAGATGATTTCAAATTATCTCCTGCTTTGTGTCAGCAGAGTGGACCCTTTGAAAGCCTCACAAACAAGCAGAACTATTTTTACCCATGTCAAAATACATGAGCTTTCAACAGTGTGAATGCCTCAAATACCCATGCTATCCACTTCAAATAGTGCCTTGCTCTAAATATGTACTATCAGGATTGGATTACCTATTAGATCATGGATTCCCCCAAGCTGAATTTGAACATAAGTGAACATCTTACATTAACAAAAGGCATTGGCATTCTGCTGTTATTTATTTTTTCATTGGGTTGGGGTTTAAACTTGTAAACTTTACAGGTACACCAGAAGAGCATGTCACTCACAGAATAACCTCTAAATTCTTCAAGGTGGATGGGTGTGAGATAACGGTCAACTAAGTCAGATAACTCATCGTGCCAACGTTATTCGGACCGTAACACAACTCATTAGTTACTGTCCAGCAGTAGAGCAAAAGGAGGTTTAGATTGTGATCAATATTGTAGTATGATTGATTTTATTTAGCCAAACATGATACTCACAGACAGCAATCAATAGTAAGCCTTAGAAATGTGTCTACGAAGATTTCTAGTCAAGGCATGATTTATTAAATTCCTGGCATCATTAAGTTGGATCAAAGCAATTTGTCTAGATAGCATTAATAGACACTGATTCTCTTTTAGGTGTTTATCATTTAGGGGCTTCTTTCTGCATTTATGCTTTACACAATACCTCACATATTAGATGCTTTTTGTTTCATCCTACCACTATATTTTCAGATGTTAGGGTTCAACAACAGACTTGTATTGTATGTATTTTAATGATTTATGGGATGTTTACAACATCAGTTAGAGATCATTATTGGAGCAGTTATTGTGATAGTTTAAATATTTTATTATACATATTTTGTATTGTAGAAGCTATGGACAGAAAGAGGTTAATCTTGTGTAGGCACTAAATTATGTGTGTATCAATATAATGTCTCCATTACAATTTACAATGTTTAGATGGCATTGGCAAAATGCTTTTCATATTGTTGATGCGTGTCATTATTTTCAGTATGCCTTTTGATCTTAGTACCCTGGTGCAGAGTTCCAATTTTCCGACTAATGTTTGTCACTAGACTTATCTAATCACACTCCTGACTCCCTTGTGAAATAAGCACGCTAAGATCCATTGTGCAGAACCCTTTTTATTTTTTGGAAAAGATCATGTGGAACTGTATATGCAGACAAATGGGGTAAAGATTCAGATTTACAAGATGTTTCCAGCAATACCTGCTGAAATTATAATACAAATATAACAGCTTAAGCAGCTAATGTTTGGGAGAATGTATTATTCACTGTCTACCTATATAAACTCTTTGGTTCAAATAATCTCAGTTCTAGAACAGAGAGTCTTGAGAGACATTTTGATCTTCCATTAATTTAAAAAAATGTCTTGCTTGCAATAAAATGCCTACATGTACCTCACACCTTGCCTTGTACAATCATCTTAGCTGCACCACCTCAAAGCATGATGTATTCAACTATTATTAACTAATTAAGGGTAAAGATAGCAAGGTTAGGATTTTGAAGAGAAGGCATTAATTTAATTAAGTGTCACAGTATGTGGTGTAAAAATATTTATATGAAGCCAGAAATTCTAATAACAGTTGAAGAAGCTGTTTTCCCCATGAAATATGAAATGTCAGTTATATATTTTCTGAAAATGACTGATCTGTTGCAATTATGAGAACATTTGATTCAGTTTATAATTGGTCATCAGACCTCTAAGACATAAAAACATTGAGGAAGCATATATATGTATATGTGTGTGTATTGGTCTGATTAATTGTCTGTCTCTGAACCAACGCATATCAATTGAGCGTGGTTCTGCATTTCTTATATCACACAATTAGGCTGTGCTGTGTATAGTCTTGTGCTTTCTATTCAAAAGATTGTCCTTTTTTTACTGGTAAATTATTTTCACCCCATATGTCCTATCTTGGGCCTACCAACAGGAATAGTTTTTGTTGTAGCTACGTGTGGAGCACTTTTGTGACGTTACACATGTTCTGTCTGTTTTAACAATGTATATCTGCCTTGGATATCTCACAAAATAAATTCAAATGGCACCTTTTAATTGAAAGTAATCAAGAACCTGTACACACAATAGGACCTAACTGTGTGATATAAAAGTAAAATAATGTTCAATTGATATGTGTCGGCTCAGAGAAAAGCTTAAAGGAAAATAAACCTGAACTGCTGACAGCCCTAGAATATATACACACTCAATAAAGCTCTTAAATATTCAGCACCTCACTCCGATTGAAAGGTACTTCAGTTCTAATCAAGTGTTGTCAGTCTGCTATCTAGTCAACAATAAGATCAAAGGAATATGAAGCCACAAAGATTACAATTACTAAAGCTACTTAAGTATCTATAAAATTTTCAAAACTCTATTTTATCAGAAAATTTATCAAATTGACAAAACTGTATTAGAATGTGTCCTCAGGCAGAACACATTATGTGCTTTGATCACATTTGCTGAAGATTTAATATGAAATTTAAAAGCTGGACCTCTTTGACAGAACAATGACTCAGCATATGTAGAGAAAATAATCTTGTATGTATGTGTGTACTGTACTTTTGTTTGTATGTATCATGCTTTTTTAAGATGCAGTTCATGGTCACATAAAATTCCATCTTGAAATTACAGATATCCCTTTAATTTGCTTTCAATATTGAGATTCCGAACAAAAATAATAATGTGAAGATCTGTAGGGCTGCACTGATTCATACATATGTTTTGCCTTTGAAGGTACTGAACGCATTACTGAATGAACGTTTGAACTTTTTACAGGCATAATGTGCATAATTTATTGGTGGCGTCACCATAACCTTATATTAATTTATTATATAAAAATATAATCTATAAAAAACATGTTTTATTTAATATCATAAACTACATTAATTACCCAGGTTTATTTTTCAACATGCTGGCAGTACTACTGTTTATAGTAATAGTAGGGTTATAATCATAACTTTTGGCTGTCATATGATTATGGAGACAGTTAATTTAATTGCTTTGGGCTGTTTGATAATTTGACAAAAAATACATTAGCAATGTCCAAATAGCAGAAGCCATTGGGGAATTTTATACTTTATTTTGCCAAAGTGAAGCAGAGAGCAGCGAACTCTCTCTGGATAACAGTGGATACTTAATGGCTACAAATAATAATGTAATGTAAAGATTAGCTGTTAAAATATCACAAAATGATTAAATAATTATTTAAATTGCATGCAATTTACTATTAAAACTTTGTAAAACAGTTTGTAAGATGCACCTATGTATTTATGGCACTGTATTAAAGCCTTGAAGAATCTCCAAAGGTTTAGAACTGCCTTCGAAGGCCTGGCTGGCAAATGAACCTTTGAGCACCTTATTATGTATGTTTTACTGGACCTGAGGTATACGAAGTTCACTTTGGAGTGTTTCTGTTCTTTCCCATTTAACATCAGTAGATTATGGTTGTCAGCTGTACTTCTTTTCCATAATTATCAATAATTGGTCTGTAGACTACATTTAAGTGCTTTCTGAACAAATCCCCAATGCTTAAAAAAAGTTTCAGAGTAATGTAGTAGACTGCAGATTGTGCCAGAAAACAAAGTAAATTCTAATTTTACTGTAACTCTTTCATTACCACAAGCCAGTGGGAGCAACTTGCTGTCAAGTTCGATAAACTATCAGTTGTTATGCTGTCATGTAAATGGCCACTGTCATGTTCACAAACTTCGCTAATACATCATGTATTTCACACATTCAAATGGCCACCTAGCATTTTGTTTGTTTGGACCTGATTTTAGGCTATTTACAATGTCTCCACATAAGCAAAACAATATTTTAATACATGAATGCTGTTCTGCACAAAAGGTGGCAAAACAATGCCATTTGTGGTAGGCTACTTGAAATATTTGGCAATCAATGTTTATCTGAAACATTTTTAGGAATTGGGAATAATAGGTATAGTACCACCTGTTGAAAGTTCACAGCTTTTGAGATAAACATTTTTTTTAAATCAATATTATAGTGCATCAAGACATCTAAATGTATTTTGTAAAATTTGCAAGTTACGGAGAACCTTAGAGAGTATTTATTGAGCAACAGATGTTGGGAATCCAGGACTGAGAAGAAATATGAGATTATGAATTTAAATATATGCAAGTAAGATTCATGTGTTCACATTAAGGGGTGTATATACCTCTATTTATAGTGCAAGATTCAGTGCTTAAACTTTCCCTACAGCTTAAATTTGACACATTTTGTAAACTTTTTTTAAAACTAATGTTTTATTCCCTGGTGCCTTTAATTACTTGTAGATTATATAATCATTTTAATATTGATATAAGATGTATATAAATATTGTTTTTTTTCCTATGATTAAATGTATATAAGAAATAAATGTAAATCTTAGAGAAATGTAAAGTACAACTGGTTATGAAGTATACCAGATATAGTTTGGAAAGAGAAGTAAGAAGAAGAAAAGAAACAAAACACAGTGTCTGTCCGCTTCAGCGTCATAGCTGTCAGCGAAGACAAATGTTACCATGTGGTCACAGGCCCAGTTTTTGTTAGAATAATTCAAGCATGATGTTTTATAACCTCAACGACCTGTTAAATGACAGTTATTTGATGTATTCAATGTATTTTAAAGTTGTACTACTTACAATACATACATACTAAAACTACTACTGCTGATAGTAATAATCAATTTTGCACTATACCTAAAAAAAAAACATTATTGATCTTTCTAATGTACAAGTGTACATTCACCTGGATATACAAGCTTAGTGTGGTGATCTTCTGATCACATCTATTTACTAGTGCTTTGCCTGGGTTCACCCAGCTGGCTGTCAGGTCTCAGCTCGATGCATCTGTGAAACAGGGGTCCCACAGGGTGCTCCAAAACACACATACATACATATAACATTTCCAGTGAAGTGCTTGGGAGTACAGCAAAGTAGCTCAAAGTAATGCCTCCTCCTCTAAAGGGGACTGGTTGCAACAGTGATCCAACATTATTTTTGTACTTTTTGATTGTTTTGGCATATTAGGGACAGTGCTTTCATACTTAAGGGAAAGCAAGAGTGATATGTACAACTCACTGATATTACTTAATTAGAGCTTCAGTGAGGGTGTTTATGTTTAAAACTGAGTTTTAGTTTTGGCACAGTGAAAGTTTTTAGAAAATTAGTTTCCCAAGGACACAGGAAAATGTCCTTGAGGCAATAAACCACTTAGTACACTCCCTCTAATATGACTGTCTCAGTTTTCAACCTGTTGTCATTCTGCAAGATTCAAATTGGAATCTTTTGAAGTTGCCTGATTTACCTTGGAATTCAGAGACTGAATTAACTGGTTATTACATAATTCTCTCTTTATTTGTCTCACTTGATATTCTTATAGCTATCTCTTCCACATTGTCTATAGTAAGACTTACTTACTTTAAATAGCATTAATGAAGTTGAAGACAGAAGTTATTTAGCAATAGATTATGCTTTCTCAAATGTTATGTGGTCCCTGTCCTTGGAGGGATAAGTATACTATAAACTGCTGACACCTGTGGGTAGGTGGTTGTTTTTTTTGATGAGAGCTGCTTCACATGTAAATGTTTTAGATGTTATGTTTTTAAGGAATAAGTATCTTTATTAGTGTAGAAATATACTAATTAGAAAAATCCCAAAGTCTGACTATTTAATGATTCCTGTTTTTATTTTATTTTTTTCATCTCAGTTGTGTAAGTGCATTAATGGACACGAGTGAATCTGTAAGTTTCTTTGTGGCAAAGATCAGAACCTGCCTCATACAGTGACAGATAATGCATTGTTCATTTGTGTATGGAAATTGCAAAGCATTAATATTTATAGGTATTTTACAGTCTCTTTTGCATATCTGGCGTGTAGTGCCCATTAACATCAATTACATTATTTTGTATTATTTATCATACTTAGAAGTCACCAGTGTATTCAGCACATTTTATATTTTTTATGTTTTTATTGTTGATTGTAAAGCTCTTACTTTTCAGGCTGAAATGTGAAGGTCTTAACATCACTGTTAATGTACAATATACAGCAGTGATAATAAAATAAGAATTACATTCTCATCTCATACCTGTCTTTATCATCTCTGTGCTGCAGTAGATTTTAGTCGCCAGATGAAAAGAGTTGTTGTTAAACTTCATGTATGTAAAAATGATATACATTGTTGCCTTCGATGAACTACAGATAACACACAGAAACGTTCAGCTTTCATAGGTTTGGTGCCGAAAACTCAGCCGACATAACCTGATATCATCAGTAACAAGACAGTTACATAGAGTCCTGCAAAGAGGATTAAGTATTTTCTTAGAAGTAGACAATCTGGTCATAGCTGTGTTGTGTGCATTCAGAGGGATCTTTATGATGACTTAGCTGACCATCTGCAGTTTCTGTGATAATTATAACTGTTTGCTTTAGAGCATTAAAAACTCACATAATCTGGCATAGATGTGTGCACTGCATTTTTCCCTTTCCCTTTCCCTAATCATAATTACGCAAAAGTCTAAATGTCTTTTATATTGCCAAAGCCTTCCAACATGAAGAAAAGAGTTGACTTTGTTAGATGGTAGGTACACACATCTAAGTTAAAAATGGTCTCCAAAAGCATAATTCTAAAATTAGATCTATACACTGTGTGTAGATATACACTCACCTAAAGGATTATTAGGAACACCATACTAATACTGTGTTTGACCCCCTTTCGCCTTCAGAACTGCCTTAATTCTACGTGGCATTGATTCAACAAGGTGCTGAAAGCATTCTTTAGAAATGTTGGCCCATATTGATAGGATAGCATCTTGCAGTTGATGGAGATTTGTGGGATGCACATCCAGGGCACGAAGCTCCCGTTCCACCACATCCCAAAGATGCTCTATTGGGTTGAGATCTGGTGACTGTGGGGGCCAGTTTAGTACAGTGAACTCATTGTCATGTTCAAGAAACCAATTTGAAATGATTCGACCTTTGTGACATGGTGCATTATCCTGCTGGAAGTAGCCATCAGAGGATGGGTACATGGTGGTCATAAAGGGATGGACATGGTCAGAAACAATGCTCAGGTAGGCCGTGGCATTTAAACGATGCCCAATTGGCACTAAGGGGTCTAAAGTGTGCCAAGAAAACATCCCCCACACCATTACACCACCACCACCAGCCTGCACAGTGGTAACAATGTAACAGTGGATCCATGTTCTCATTCTGTTTACGCCAAATTCTGACTCTACCATCTGAATGTCTCAACAGAAATCGAGACTCATCAGACCAGGCAACATTTTTCCAGTCTTCAACTGTCCAATTTTGGTGAGCTTGTGCAAATTGTAGCCTCTTTTTCCTATTTGTAGTGGGGATGAGTAGTACCCGGTGGGGTCTTCTGCTGTTGTAGCCCATCCGCCTCAAGGTTGTACGTGTTGTGGCTTAACAAATGCTTTGCTGCATACCTTGGTTGTAACGAGTGGTTATTTCAGTCAAAGTTGCTCTTCTATCAGCTTGAATCAGTCGGCCCATTCTCCTCTGACCTCTAGCATCAACAAGGCATTTTCGCCCACAGGACTGCCGCATACTGGATGTTTTTCCCTTTTCACACCATTCTTTGTAAACCCTAGAAATGGTTGTGCGTGAAAATCCCAGTAACTGAGCAGATTGTGAAATACTCAGACCGGCCCGTCTGGCACCAACAACCATGCCACGCTCAAAATTGCTTAAATCACCTTTCTTTCCCATTCAGACATTCAGTTTGGAGTTCAGGAGATTGTCTTGACCAGGACCACACCCCTAAATGCATTGAAGCAACTGCCATGCGATTGGTTGGTTAGATAATTGCATTAATGAGAAATTGAACAGGTGTTCCTAATAATCCTTTAGGTGAGTGTATATCGATCCACTGCTGGATGAAGGCTTCCCCAATATGTTTCCACTTGGTCCATCATGCCTGCTAAGTGTTTGATTTAATCTTCCCATCTTCTATGTGGCCATCTACTAGGTCTTTTTACTCTTGATCTTGTGGTATCCATCCAAGCTTCCTTTGTCCATCTTTGATCTGTTCTTCTTCCAATGGGTCGGGCCATTCTATTTCTTCTTGTTATTCCAGGCATACATGTTTTCATGCTTCTTTGTGTCATCTGCAGTTCCTTCATCACTTTTGCATTAAGTGACCAGGTTTCACAGCTTTAAGGGAGCACTGGTAGTATATTTTGATCGAATACTTTTCTCTTCTGGCAAGTGGCTAGATTTCCTTTCAACAGCATGCTGTTTCTTCCAAATGCACTCCATCACATTTTTACTTTTCTTTTGAATTCTTCCATAATATCTCTGTCTGCTCTGATTTCTTGTCATAGGTAGACATAACATTTGACTTTTTCAAGTATCCGTTGATCCATTTAAATTTTCTTAGATTTAACAAAGCAGTTAAACATTACTTTTGTTTTACTCAGGTTAAGTCCAGTTTTCTTGCTTGCATCTGAGAGTTCTTGAAATTGAAGCTGCAGGTGTTTCAACAAAAATGACAATGCTATCTGCAAATAGTACGTTGTTCAAATAATCTTCATTTAACTTGCTTCCTTTTTCATCCCAGTCCAACAATTTGAACCCAGTTGAAGACTTCTTCACATGTTTCCGTGAAGAGTTTTGGAGAGATTGTGTCTCCTTGGCTTACTCCTTTACAAATCTTGATCTGGCCAGTGTCTTGAAATCAGTTAGAAAAGTATTTTGACATCAGACTCCTCATTTGCTTAACATGTTTTTAATAAATAAAAGATTGTAAATGCCAAGCTGTCTAAGTGGTGATTTTCAGCCAGTCTCTCCTAGAGTCACTACAGTGCAGTTTTAGAATAATTCATGACATGGATTCTGCTTCTTGTGCCTGCTTTGCAGTGATTTTCAATGTTCATCTTACAGCTGATGTGGATAGGGTATCTATACATATGATATATACATTTGTGTTTTTTATAATATAGAGCTGCTTTATTAAATGCATGTTGGTACTAATACAATATTAAGCGAAGCCATAGATTCAGAGCACTTGGGTACAAATTCATCTTCAAAACGTCAATACACCCACACATTTACAGCTTTTATGGGTTCCAGATTTTAAGAGCAACATCATCAAGCCCATTTAATGTTAGTGTTTTAAAGGAGTTGCTAAGCAGCACAATTCTCCTATTACCTTACAACATTTCTCCTAGACAGTAAAACTGTTGAAATAGAAAAAGGAAATGTGATGCAGTCATATAATTTGCTAAAGTATTTTAAGCTGTGTGCAGGTAGGATATTGACATTTGCCTTTTAAGAACATAAGGGGTTTGATGCATAGGAAAACTTTGCCAGTGGGCATGCAAGTTGAAAGATTAAATATGTGAATGATCTTCAGGTAAGATTATTGTAAGACGTAAATCAAAGATAGTGTGATGTGAACAATGAAGGCAAGGAAAGTTTTTGAGCTGTCTTACTTAGCACTACATCAGTGGGTTTCTCAAAGAAGAGTAGACAGTGGCTTTAGGCAAAATGTGAGAAATTAGGCGGTGATCAACAATGTGCTGAAATCCTGAAATGAGTTGAGAAGGGTACTCTTAAGAGCCTGAAGAAAAATGCTGTATGTGAACTACAATCATTTTATATATTTAATCCTGTTTTATTTAACTGTCTTGTTGAGGTTTTATTCCCTGAACAGAACATAACATAAGCCTGAATGCCATACATCTGTCTCAATATATTCATTATATGCATTCCTTAAAAAGAAAAGAAAATAACATTTTGTTATTCAGTATTCGGTGCTTTGCATAGCAGCAAACCACGGCACATCTTACGTATGTACAGTCATCAATTATTTTTTCTATAGATCCTTAACATTCCAATCATAGCCTTTGTATGCAAAAATATTTTTTGACATAATTTTTTGTTGGCCTCTTACTATTATGGCTGATGCCAATTTGCATACCTCAGACACTGAGATACCATTCTGTTCTTTCCTATTTTCTAACTGTACTTTAGGGGGTTAAGTCCATGGTAAACCGTTTCCTTCGCATTGAAAAACGTAGAATCTAAATCATCCTGTTAAACGCTAAAGTTATGGGTTATTAAAAGATGCTTAAGTGTAAAAGGAAAACATAAAAGAATAATTTGACCATATAAAATCAGATAAGTCATGCCTCATCTTACAGCACGGCGGAAAATAGGTCTTGAGAATCACCTTTGTTAAGGTTTCTATCTTCAGTGAGCAGAGAATGTCTGCTTTCTTTTTGTATTGCATAATGTGCTATCATAAGCTGCTTTTCAACCAGACCTGATATTATCATAGGTTATTGAGAACAATCAGGCTTTTCCTTGAATAACGTATTCCATATTCTAAAGAACATTTCTACATTTTATATTAATTTCAGTGCCTAGCAATGACTTGTGAGCAATGTTGTCAAAGAATTTAATCAACACTAAAAAAATAAATGGGAAAACATATGTACAAATAAAAACACACACTTGCAAGTGGTGTGAACAAAAAGTGAGTTTGAATTAATGCGTCATTGAGAGATGAAGTGAATGAGTCAGACAGTTATTTAGGGAACACACTTACTGCATCTCTCCCAGGTCAAGCTTCAAATTTAATGCGGTCTCCTGGACCTTTAAACCCATATATTGAATTTATTGCTGCCAAACATGAAACTCACTAGACTGTGACAAAAAAATCAGAACGTAGTATATATGCCCTGCTGGTGTTGTTATGAAAATACATTTTTGAATATGTTTTAGTTATTTATTATTTTCCCTGTCCTAATATGCACCTTCTTTGCTTACCCCTGGTGTAATCATCATCATTTTATTTCAGTCTGCAATGGTTTTCTATGTTTATCTCATCCCATTCTATACAAAATACTCAAAGCAATGTAAATGACTATGTAACAAAATAATACTAATAAACATACATTTTTCTATTTGTTTTCATACAGTGTAGAAGTCAGTGTGTAAAGTTATTTTGAATTTTGTGTAGAACAAACCTGAGCAGCAAACTTCCAAATTGAAATGCACCCTATGCTGTAAACATTTACTTTTCTATCGTGGCCTAATTGGATCATGTTTTCAGATTGTTGTGCTATACCTGCCCTAGCAAGGCAAGACATCACTAGGCTATAGCCTGTTTGTCATTTATTAAACTAAATGCCACCTTTTTGTTCTTTGTTTTATCATGTGTTCTTCAAACCTGCGTTCTTGAGATTTCTTTCAGTGTGCAGTTATTTGACATGATGGGCTACAGTGGACAATAAGAGCCACCTAGTGGTGTCACTGTTGTGATGAAGCTTGTTTTTTGTTTTTGATGTGTAAACCAACACCCTTTTGTAGTCACTTAACAACTGTAATTCCTCACCTGTTTTAATAATTAAGCCAATTCCATAGATAGAATTAGTGAAGGCCAAGAACTAAATAAGCAAATTGTTTATATATATATATATATATATATATATATATATACACACACAGGTTTATTTATATCTGGGAAATCTAATTGGATCTCTTTTAATGTTTTTTACACACAAACCTCCATTGTTTGCATTTGAGTCACAAACACTATCAGGGAATATCATACCTGTAAGTTATGACTGTATAGGTAATTAGGAGGTGTGTGTTTATGCCGTGGATTCACTTCCACATCATATCTCATCATAGCAGATCATCAGTCTGCACTGCTGTCAGTGTTAGTACTCGATTACTGCCTTGTCAGTATATTTTCACTTCTCCTACTAGATTTCCTTTCATGCCCATCTCCATTGGCAGTTTTCATCAGGACCAAGGAAGCCCTTTTTTCTCTGGCCTGGCCTGCGTTCTGATCTCTCATGTGGCTCTGCTGTGAGTCATTACACAGACAACATGGGCACGGCCTCCAATGGGAATCTGTCTAAGATGTTGTGCCTTTGTATGGAGGTATTCTTCCACAGACCTGTCCACACCAGCCAGCAACACATTCTTAATAGCCAACAACACTGAAGGCCAAACCTTTTCATGTATTCACAAACTGTTACTCTTTATTCTTAGGTATTTGCTGATTTGTCTTCTTTCCAGTATTTTAATGGCCAAACAAAGAGGACACAATATTTTTCTTACATATAATTTTTATAATCATGCAGGAACCCTAGACCCCTGTTTCTTCTTCATCCTTGTTTCTTTGTAATTGACAAACTCATACTTTCATGAGAATGTAAGCAAGGGTCACACATGAGAGGAGGCCTCTTGGCCCATCTAACTATTTTGGATGCATGGAAAAGTTATAGACAGCCCAGTCCTGTGAACTCTAAACTCTTAAGCCATATGCTTCTTTTCACACTGCAAGTGCAGAGGGTAAACAGTGGAGTAGCATAGCATCATAGGAAGGGCTAAAGCAGCTCTTACTCTGCTCTTAGAGGCTTTCTGTGGTGGCATATGTATGACAAGCCAAGAAAGCCCTGATTGACTTTGACTACATCCACCCCTGGGAGGTCTTGGCCAGGTTTATCTCTCCCTGTTGCAAAACAGACTTAAGCCACACACCCAGTTTGGCTGTGACCCTACTCCTAAGGGCTGGATCACTGCAGTGCACCAAGTGGCCTTTGGATATTCTTATGTCTTCTGGACCACTCATGTTATTGTTTCATTATGTAATGGGGCTCATGAGGTAAATGGGGTGGCATAACCCCTCCATAAAAATAAATTAGTACAGTGATAAATCTCCTGCGGTGCGGAGTGGATCAAATCTCGAGCGGGGAGCTCCAACCGCACCGGCTACATTTAGATGACTGAATAGTTTCCTAAGCTGTTACAGATCATATGATACCTTGAACTTAATACAACCTAAAAGGTCCTAATTTCAGACAGTAAAAGTATAATAATCAATATAATATTAGAGATGTTGAACGTTTAATTAGCATTTGTTTTTTCTTTATCCCTTCAAAGTAAAAAAAAAACATACAGATCAAGAATTAAACTGTGTTAGGCTAACATACTAAACTGATGACAGCTGCCACATAGGGCCCTTCTGAATTAGGGCAGAGTTACGGTGAACTGTGAATATGCTAGATTAATCATTAAAGCACTTTTTGTGTTCGAATGCCTTAGTTTATGGGAAATGCTACCCTCTAGTGTCCATTTAATGTTATCCTCTGTACGTTCGCCATAAGACGTTTGTTCCATAACTTGTTGGGTACACGATCTTTCTGCTTACAATAACTAGTCGAGCTAATGTATTAACTTTTCCTGACCCCTAATCAAGCCATCCGTGCATCACAATTAAAATGTAATGACTTTAATTACAAGCATATCATTGGTGTTTCGGTTTAGTATAATTAAATGTGGAATCTTAATTTTTACTTTAATGTTAATGCTGCATACACAGCTGCATTCAAATAAAGACTACATTCAAGTGATGATGTTTCCTTTGTATTGTTTCCTAAAGTATAAACTGAATCTAAAGAGCCTGTTATTTCTAAATGTTATTTTCCCTCACAGAATATAGATATTATAATTTCCTAAAATATATTTTATAATAGTCATTCAAACAGATTTTCCTACAATGGACATTCTAATTTTCCTTAAAAGTGTGTTATTTTCTTACCATCTTTTTACCTGATTTTCTGCCTGAATTGTATTACTTTACACACACTTGTACCTATTAGTAACACACTCTGTCGCACAAGTAGCTCAGGAAGAATCGTCAGGTGCGTGTCAGCGTAGTGATGAGCTGAGAGTAGGAGAGTGCAGGGTCAAGGATGACTCCTAGGTTCTTAGCGGAAGAAGAACTGGAGAGTGTGGTAGATGCCAAGGGAATTGTGATGGAGAGATCAATAGAAGGTGAGGAAGAGGAGGGGAAGGGGAAGAAGAGGACATCAGATTTATAGAGGTTGAGCTTAAGGTAATGCCAGTGCATCCAGGATGGACAATGAGAATATATCTATACGTATTGCGATTTACCCAGTCTCCCTGTGTTCAGTGATCTGTCCACGGCTCCCAGTCATCAACTGCCGCACAAGCTAGTCTAGCCTAGAGCAGAACTTGCCCTCTGCTATGATCTGCATGTATGTAATTAGTTTCTTCTTTTGTTTAATTTTATACAATTATACAAAATATAGCATTCCTATGTATTGTATGTATATTGCTGTCACTCTAATAGCACTGGTAGTCATACCATCTATAATTGTTATACTGAATTATACTGCAGACATACATGCTGAACTGTAAAGGTGTAGAAGGGACAGATACTCTGAAGCTCCTGGAGATTGTCTTCCATTCCTCTGGAAGCCTGCAGGCATAGACTTAAATGCTTAATTTATCTGACAATGCTTTTCTACTCACAACACATCTTCATACAAATGATGCAGATTAGAACTCAAGCAAAAGCTATAATTTACCATTTTAGACAAAACTTTCCCAGTTGGGGTTCTTTCACACATCTCGGTTGATTGAATAATTAAGACTCATGCACTCAGTGCCTGCATTTGTATGGCACAGTGGAGAGCAGGAACCTTGATTATATACTACAGGTATGCTATCAGTGAAAGATTCAGCATCTCATTTACAACACATAACAGGAGGAGGTAGAGGAGTGGGGATGAGTAAGATTTGCACAGACTTCTGTCAAAATCATATTTAATGTCAAAGAGTGTGTCTTACACTTATGGTAGTTCAGGGAACAAGGAGTCTCCGAGAAGGTGTTTTGTTGTTTTGACATTGACATCCACCATGTCACTGCAGTATGCAAATACTTTTATAGCATACTCTTAAAACTCCCATTAAACACTTTTCCCCTTTAGGATGTGATTAAACTTCATATAACCCGATTAGGGAGGCAGTCAACCTTTTTTGCATCCCCCTTGAATGTATTCAGCCTCAATCTCTCATATAGACTTCAAATTGGACTGGCATTTCTTTTCACCCAGTTTTAATCATTCTTAGTCTCTTTCAAGATGGAACAAAACAACCACTGTGAACAAAGGTTTAAATAAGTAACGATAGCTGCTTCAACTTTTTTCATATCAGGAATTTCCAGGTTTTCATTAAATATAAGAGAGGAGCGAGGGAGGATCAGGTGCAGGTTTAGTAAAATTGTAAAAAGTTGTTTATTTCTATCCAGAAGCAATCATTTGCTGTACTTTTTTTTCTCCAATGTCAAGTAACCAAAGAATACATTCCTAATTATCTTTTGCCCTTATTATTATGAAAGAGTTTAATTTCCCTCATACTTTTTGATAATATTTAAAAACTTTTTTCTAAATACATCTCTCCTTTATAACCGGCATTTATTACTTTCAGTACTGACAGGTATTTATCACATCTTTCCATTCTGCTCTTTCCAGTCTTTTTCAGCACACAATTCAAGGATGAATTTTAAACTGCAGCAAATCTCACTCCCTGTCTACAGATTATGGTTAAGCAACAATGAAAACAATAGAGCAGTTACAGCACATATTAGTTTTAAGTTTGATTCAGGATTATATATATATTTTTTTATTATTTTATTTGGCTTTGGGAATGAAAAAACAATACCGTGGGTGCATTAATTATTCTCAGTAAATGTCTGTACATTTCCTTGTTTTGATTTCTCTCTATTTCATCTTAACTAAAACAGTGTAGGAATATTTATTCTGATAACCCAGTTTTGTAAACACTTAAGGACATTTCATAGATTTGTTTTCAGAATTCTAGAATTAGGATGAAACATTCAGCTGGTTTCACACACCTTGATTAGCACACGTCTTGAATAACACTACCTAAAATAACTTTAGGTAACCCAAGACTAGTGTGGATCTCAGTCTGTGAAACCAGCCCTAAAAGTCTCAGTTGCTCTTTTTTTAAGCAATAGAATTCAGGGAGATTTTAACTGTAAAGGACAAGTCTACTTCTTTAACCAAAACACCAACATTTCCCTGCCTGTGGTACAAACTTCACAAATACAATAATTTATTTACTTTAGTAATGATTTGGTTGCTAAAGGTCACAAGTTAACTCAACCTTTGGTTTTCAAACAAATAATGTGCAGGTCATATATTCAATACTACTATTACTAATAATAATCATACATATTTTTTGTTGAATTGTATTATAGTAGATTTTTCTGAATCAAATGTTTTTACAGTTGTAGTTACTTTGTTTTCCCTATGTTTTCATGTCGGAATGATCTATCAAAGCAATCATCTCTGATTTTTCAAAATTAGGCTATTGTAACTGAGAATCAATGGCACAGCTAATAGGAGGTCTTTGATGCACAAGGTCTGTTACAAATGGTAATTGCAGCTAGGTATGGCTGCCAATGGTGTCCCACCTTCTATGGAAGCATATAGTGGACTCAATTAAATTTTGAAATAAATAATTAAATGTTTAAATATGTACGGAAATATATGTATTTCAACATTTATTTCATCTTTCATTGTCGACCATGCAATAATGAAATAAATAAATCATTAATTTGCTATTGGTTTTGTCCCATCCAACCAGGGATGCAGATTCAAACATACCATTGGTCAATCCTTTTTTGCGCTGTGCTTGATTGTATGTGACTGTGATCTTAAAAAAATACTAACTTCTAGCCACAAGAGTTTTTTGGTAAATTTGTCAGGGAAATTGATGACAAAAACAGTTAGGCAAGATGTTATTTTGTATCAGTTGTTAATTTAAATTTGGGCAATTAATGCAATCAATAAAATATTTATGTATTTTGGCTGACCATATATATATATATGTGTGTGTGTGTGTGTGTATATATATATATGTATGTTTACATTTTATGTACAATAAGCCGTTAAGTGTTTCCTACATTGAGCAAACTAATTCTTGGGTTTGGAAGTTTACCATTTTGATAATTTTTAAATGCCTCCCGCAGGATTTTAAAATAGCAGTCACACACAGTTGAGCACAGCACAGAAAACGATTGACCAATGGCAGGCTTGAATCTGCTTCCCTCGGGGGGTGGGACAAAACTTAGTATGAACCAATAGCAATTCAATGATTTATTTATTTCATGATTGCATGGTCACAATGAAAAGATTAAATACTTAAATACATATTGAAATAAATAAATATTGAAATAAATAAATGATGAAATAGTTCAATAAATACATAAATGGTGAAATACATATGTATATTTCAACTTTTAATTAAGTCCACAATTTGCTTCCATAACCTTGAAAAAATAGAGACCACTGCAAATGTTTCTTAAATCAGTATCTCTACATGTATGGCAGCCATTCCATTCCATTCATATTTGTATTTGGAATTTGGGAGAAATGTTGTCAGTAGTTTATAGAATAAAACAAAAATGTTAATTTTACCCAAACACATACCTACAAATAGTAAAACCAGAGAAACTGATAATTTTGCAGTGGTCTCTTAATTATTTCCAGAGCTGTATATAAGTTTAACTAGAAAATTGCTTTCAACATAATTAAATTGTCCTTATCTGCTGGAAAAGTAATTTAGTTGTATTTGTTATTACTTTCAAAAGGGTGAAAGAAACAAAATTAGAACTCATGACTTTGTGTTTTCACTAGTTTTAAAAGATAACTCTCCTCTTTATATTTTTTAGCTTTTTTGTTTGTTTGTGGTTTGTTTTTCTATCAACGTTAATAAGAGAAAGAGATGCACACAGGTCATCGGTATGTGCAGTAGAATGAAAAACTGATTAATAATAATCATGGAATTCCAATATATATGGAAGGAATGAATTATGGAAATTAAATAGAGGGAAATTAATCTTGAAAAGGAGTTAAGTACTTATCTCACGTAACTGACTTTGCTGGCAGGATTCTGAAATTGCTGAGATCGTGTGAAGCAAGAGAATGTTTTAAATGTAAATATTAAGATAGTGGTGTTTGTTATTAACCCAGGTTGATTTGTAAAAGTTAATGCAGTTTGTGTACCCAGCTTACTTAAGTAGATTTTTATAGACACTTAGACATGCTGAAGGAATTGTTATGCTGCATGCATTTGCTTGCAAATCCCAGGTGTTTGATAAACAAACACACACACAAAAATCAATTTACTGTTTTCTTAATATTACTGGTCCTCGTGTGTCAGGTTTGTTTAAGATAAAGATGCAGTGGAAATAACCTGAATCTTGTTTATAGCAGAACATTGTGGGACTGGTTGCATTAGCAGTCCCTGAATGCACTGTGAAATAATCTAACAGCCACTCAACCTAATCTCTAATGATAAGACCCACAATGTGCTGCCACTTTAAATACAGGGATGAATTTTAAAGCACATCGCCGCCTCAGTTTAAATTAGGCTGTAAAATAACTGGTTTAACATATAATGACACCTCAAAGCAAACGTTATCTTTAGCATTTCAATTAGCTATTGGATCATATATCACACTAAGCTCCTATGGTATACATTTCACATTGACACTGCAGGTATTATAATTCAAACCTTTCAGTATCAATGTGCAGAGTTGCATAAGCTACTCAAAATAAGGAATATTACAGTCACATTCTTATATCAAATTTTAAGATCTATAATTTTGTGTGTGTGTGTCTCTCTCCCAAACAGTGTTTATTTCTTAATTGAATAAACAGAGAACAGAAATATAAAATATATACATTTCTGTATCATTTGTAACTATTGGGTAAGACAACACCTAGAGATTCCAAAATTAAACAGACATACATCTTTTTGTTTGTTTAATAACGTTAATGTTCTCTTACGAATGTGAAGTGAGAAAAGTAAACTTAATATGTTCCTCCAGTAATTATCAATTAGATCTTCAAGCATATCTGCATTTTTCTAGCATAAACACTGTCTGGTGCATGTAAATAACCACCCCATCTTCAGTTAGATACAAACTATACATGTTATACCACATCTACTGCAATTTTTCAGTCATCATTCAGTCAGAATGCTTTTGATAATTGTGCATCATAGGAATAACAGCTCAAAAGTACTAGCTGCTGTGTGTGTGCATGTGTATTTGTCATAAAGGAATCTAGCCCTATATCGCCTAATTACCAGTAGTATATAAAGTACACTATTCACATAGCAATGTACTGAGTGTCTATAGAAATGCTAGGCCTATAGGCCTAGGTTTCTTGTACTTGTTTCTATAAGTCCACCTTGACACTGTTGACATAGAACTAATTTTTTCTTGAATGTGAATTTTTAAATGTTTGTCCCTAGACTGTTTCTTTTATACCCTGCAAAGATCAAGATTATCATAGTTTTGCACAGAGGAATCTATAGAACATTTGTTTTAGGTTCCCTTTATTGTTGAACGTATGTACATATGTACATATGTATGTATGTCTGTATGTATAATGCTTTGTCCTGTGGAATGCTGAGGGGGCCCATGATTATCTGTGATTGTCATAGCAACTCAGGTTATTTAGAAAGCCATGAACATAGTCATTGCTCTCTGTAATAGGCTGCAGATGTTGCTTTTATCCCAGCGTGGCAGAAACTAATTGAGTCTCCTTCCTTTTCTTTACAAAGATTACACTGCACTGCCTATTCAGTGTCATCTCCACTGTAAATTATATAGTGTATACAGTGTGATACATGGAATGCGTTATATCTTTTAATCCACCATTACTATTTAAATCGGGATTGGATGAAAGAAAGACAGAAAAAAAAAAGCAGTATTTCTCACACTTCTTGAAACCGGTGTAATTGTACACAAAGTGTAAAGGCCCTGTAGGGTACAGATATCCAATTGAATTGTGTGATGGAGATGAGGATAGTATGGGATAATTAAGTGTACACCACGACAGATTTCGAGGATTACAGCACTGCTTAATGCACTTAATGTTCCTAATAATATCATTCTGTCCAACACTGATTTTTGCAGGATGTTACATAGTGTAAACACATTTATTTAAAAAAACCTCAAATATGAACACAACACCTCATAACAAATAGACAATTCAACCTCTTCATTGCTGCAATGTGCCGATCAACTGGTGTGAAGACGTGTTTCGGTCAGCAATAGAGATGTGTATGGTGGGATTTAGCAGGTGCTTTCTGATGTGTGTGTATAGACAGTGTTGCAAGGGTTACTTTGAAAGTATATTCCCTTACAGAATACTAATGATCATTTGTAACATATTCTGATTTCTCACAAATCTCGAATGTAATCAGATTTAAAAAGATGAATTCAGATTAAAAGAAAACTCCAAACAACAGAAGTAAAATTGAAGAAGTAAAACCAAATTTAAATATTTGTTACATCTAATTTACAATCAATTTAATATGGAAGACTGATTGAACTGTTGTATCGGCTCATCTGTCTAAAATCTCATCATGGTATTTGTGGTAAGTCATTATTATTATTCTTTCTTTCACAAAGAATAAAATAGGATTAATAGTAATATATTAATTAAAATATGTAACATGAACCTGTCATAGTTCTAATGGCAAAAGGTGTTTTGATATATCATTAAAATTAATTGCAATTAAATTATTTTGTATTATTTAGTAGTGTGTACAAGAATATTATAAAATGTAGTAGTTGTTCTTCCAGTGTGAGATGGAGGCTTTCCTGTATGTTTTCAATGGTGCTAACGATTATAATATTGGATTGTATTATGGTACAAAGCAGCACTGTTTATAAATATATTACAAAATAATATTTTTATTATATGTAAATTTGTTATCTTTGCCAGTAAGCCACTGAAACCAAAGATGTTTTAACTTCACTTGACATGATTCATACGTCTAAATTAATTAACATAGTTAACATACTCTTTTCATGGTGAATCTAGGTTAACAACGCTATATTGGAGGTGTAAGAATGACAAGAAAAGCTAAATTGTCCCAGAATAGTGGCAGATAGTAGTGGGATACTGAGTACCTCAAGGACTCTGTTGAGTGCTACCTCCTTCAAGGACACTTACATTTATGTATTAAATCAGAGAGTATTTTCAGATCATTTTTCCATCATTACTTATTATTTTGCCCTAACTGCAGGGGTTTACGTGGAATTCAATCAGCTCACAAGCAACGTTATAGCTGCTGATTCAGTGGTATTCTCCAAAAACAAGGTCGATGATGGTCTTGAATATATAAGCACATAGATGAGCAACATGAGCTAAATGCCTGCCACTCATCTCTAATTATTCTAATGATCCTGTTATTATGCAGTACATAAAGTATAAACAAAGTGGCATTGGGGATATTCTTCTCTTTAGGTTCAGGACACCTCTTTCTGGATGAATATTCAAGTGTAGTATGTACCTCGAAATGTGTTCTGACATTATGAATTTGGATTCTGATAGCCCGATAAATGGGGCAAGGAAAACCGTATATGAACAATAATTCTAAAAGTCTACATGCTTTGTCAAGGTAACATACTGCTTGAAAAAAACAGAGTTTTGAGAAATGTGTAGAATTAATTCTATTTTCAATCAAAAATATTCTGATCGGATCTGATGTGTAGTATGTCATTTTAAATGTATTGTAACAACTTCATACTATAATTTTGAAGTGTTAATAAACAGGTAAAACAAAACAAATATACTTATTTTACCAAGAAATTTGATGTTTCTTAACAATTAGTGAAACACAAATTGATAACATACCATTTCTTAGTTTGCTTCTACTTATCTGTTTGTGATGTTTTATCGATTGTGACAGTATGGGGGTATGTCCAGCACTGTCGGACCTCTCAGGCGGGGTTCAATGAACATGTAGGCAGGGTTATGGGGAAAATAGTGCATTTATTACAGTGCTCTGTTCGCAAATCAAGAGATATACGATCTCCAAAATTAAACCAAACTCTTCATTGATTCTAAATAACACTGGTGAACAAGTGTCTACATAAAACTAATAATAAACACAAACACACTGGCAAACAAGCAAAGTCCATGATCCAAGTCCTAATCCATAATTCAAAGCCAAGTCCCGTTACCGTTGTTTCAATTCTCCAACGCTTACTCTTCTCTCCTACTCTCTCTCTCTCATACACTCCCAGACTTGCCTCCTGCCTCCCCAACAACAGCAAATTGATTGCTTCCCTGTTTTAAAGAGGAATGGAGCCAGTCACGTTGGGAATAAAAAAATATCTAGAGACATCTTTATGAAAAAATATACTAATTTTGTGCTAGTGGCATGTTTTTACCACCCTCCTCCTAAGGTTTTAAATGGAACAAAGACACCAAACAGGTGTACAAAAAATATATAAACAAATAATATCTTGTGTTCATTTTAACATATTAACAATGTCTGCATGCATCTGTGGGTGTTCATGAGAGTCTGAATGGGTGTATGTCACATTTCTTAAAAGTTGCATGCTGCAGCCATGTTTGGGTATGCGTTTCATTCTCTGGCATACCCAACATAATATTTTGCTACATGTGTGGGTTATTTATAATTTCTTTCTGATGTTTTGCTGCTGACTTGCACAAAAAGTTGTCACAGTGAAACAGTGAATTTGTGAACAGTAAACTAAATCCGGTGCTTGAAATCTGTGGTCGCGTTTGTGTAGCGCAACAAACATAAAATAAGCTGACAAACAAAAATCTTTTAATTGTAATTCAATATGACAAGACTCATGGACACTGAAAACCACCTTAAATTAATTTAAATTCACACAAGTCAATCTTTTTGGCTGACTGAAGTCTCTGTGGTAACCTGAATCACAAATGAGACACCACGGCCAAAATTGCTCTTTCCACTCCTTACACACAGTAACCGTATAAATTTAGTAACTGTTATTATTCTGCCAACAGTAGGTTATTTATAATCACAGAATAAATGCTTTTATTGGATGCCGAGTGCAATATGTATTTTTTATGTACCAATCGAACATGATTTTGGGACGTTGCACTCAATAACTTAGTTATGTATTAGTATTTTATTAATTCAGTCTAAATTCTGTTTATAATGAATAAGTAAGGCAGACAATAATTCTGAGCCATTTTAGTTTAAAAAATATGCTCGTGTTTGTGACTACAATGCATGTGATAAAATCGCCTCTAAAATACGGAAACTTTTCATGATCAAATTATTAATTACATGAAAACGGTAAGGATTTAATTATTGAAACTATCATATTTTTTTTCTTCATTTTGTATGCTTGCTAATATTATTAGTATTATTATTTATTATTGTTTTTAATCTATAACTATTGCCAAGTTGGTGATCACCATGTTTTGGGAATGACCCATATATAATATATATATTTTATCATGGAGATATTGATGTACACTGATCAGCCATAACCATTATGACCACTGACAGGTGAAGTGAATAACTCTGATAATCTCGTTATCATGGCACCTGTCAGTGGGTGGGATATATTAGGCAGTAAGTGAACATTTTGTTCTCAAAGTTGATGTGTTAGAAGCAGGAAAAATGGGCAAGCGTAAGGATCTGAGCGTCTCTGACAAGGGCCAAATTGTGATGGCTAAACGACTGGGTCAGAGCATCTCCAAAGCTTGTGGGGTGTTCCCGGTCTGCAGTGGTCAGTACCTATCAAAAGTGGTCCAAGGAGGGAAAAGCGGTGAACCGGCGGCCAAGACTCATTGATGCACGTGGGGAGCGAAGGCTGGCCCGTGTGGTCCGATCCAACAGACGAGCTACTGTAGCTCAAATTGCTGTAAAAGTGAATGCTGGTTCTGATAGAAAGGTGTCAGAACACACAGTGCATCGCAGTTTGTTGCGTATGGGGCTGCGTAGCCGCAGACCAGTCAGGGTGCCCATGCTGCCCCCTGTCCACTGCCGAAAGTGCCTACAATGGGCACGTGAGCATCAGAACTGGACCAAGGAGCAATGGAAGAAGGTGGCCTGGTCTGATGAATCACAAGTTCAAGGTGTTGACTTGGCCTCCAAATTCCCCAGATCTCAATCCAATCGAGCATCTGTGGGATATGCTGGACAAACAAGTCCGATCCATGGAGGCCCCACCTCGCAACTTACAGGACTTAAAGGATCTGCTGCTAACGTCTTGGTGCCAGATACCACAGCACACCTTCAGAAGTCTAGTGAAGTCCATGCCACTACGGGTCAGGGCTGTTTTGGCTGCAAAAGGGGGACCTACACAATATTAGGCAGGTGGTCATAATGTTATGGCTTATCGGTGTATATCATCACCATCAGCCTATATTATTGATGTCATGGTTGGGCAAAGTCTGTTGTGTCTTGAGGGCAATGTATTAATATCTTTGTAAATATTTTGTATGAAATGGGAAGTAATGTATAGTTCTTCAGATCTTCTGTCTGTCCTTTATTGTGAAGGAGAATGACCATTGTATTGTTTCATTTATCTAGTATTTGTTTATTTCTGAGATGTTTTGTGAGACGTTTCCACATACAATATAAGCTAAATGTTGTGATGTAAGTGTTATTATTGTATGCTGGTGTTGCTAAGCTAATATTGATATCAGGTGGATGTATAGCTGCTTAGAGTGGAGCTGAAAAACGATTCAGCTGAGACTGAATGTTTTATATATCTATGCAACCTTGAAACAACTGATTATATAGTCTTTGTGTTTGATATATACATGTTTCCATTCTTCTGTGGGTAATCTTGCTTTAATTACAGGGTCAATATGAGTCATGTGTCCTGAGACATTTAGGCTTAACATCTTGACTGAGGAAGCTGTGGTGGCAGCATATCTGGTTAGGGTACTTATGAGTTGACATTGGCAAATTAGTGGATACTGATTGTCTCTTAGCCCCACACCTAACCCGGCTGAGTGGGACTCTAAGCAAGGCAGACACACACTGTGTAATGTAGGCTTATACCCAGTATAAGCAGTACCAGAATAACTCACCTTGCCACATTCCTTGTTGAGGTTGTGGACTGAAGGAAAAATCATAAAATGCTTGAGCAGTGCCCTCTGTTTCTAAACCCATGGTCTCACTGACGTACTCCGGTGCACACACACACTTTCTCTCCCTGGCCATCGCCAAACCAATTTCACTTTCCTGGCAGCTCATCCTCCATGTGCTGCCATTTCACACCACATTTCTGACTGTCAGGTTCTGTGTTTTTGCCAATAACCCACACTTATCTTACTGTGAACATCCCTACAGTACATCATAAATCATAATGTAAATGTCAGGGAGTAACGTCTGTGTTGAGAGAAGTCACATAGTTATCCTTTTTTTTAATATTATAATTTAAACATGTTCAGTTTCATGTCACACAGCCTTTATGGCAAAATACGTTTAATAAAATCATCAGATTCCTCTTAGTATTTAATTGTTACCTACACTGATGTTACTGTGCACCATTGAGTTTTTTTTTATATACGTTTTTTTTTTTTTTTTTTTTTCTTCTCCATCCTGGCTCATCAAGGTCTCGCAATCAGATAGCATAATACAATTCCTTCTAGCAGAAGGAATATTATTCAGGTCAAGTCTCATTTGGTTTCAGTTCTATTCACTGGTGATGCATGAGTGTTCCTGCTCCGTCAAATGGGCTCCCGAAAGATTGGAAGTGATTGCTATTCCTTAACAGTTCATTGGAGGCGTAAAGCACAAATATGGTTGGAGAAATGAAGTTTGCCTCAATTGTGAAGTGGTCACATTGGTAGCAGGTTAATGGAGAACAGCAAATACAAACTTGGCGATATTAAGAGGTTATGGCTAATGTGTTGAGTGCATATTAGAGTCCTCAGCTATAAAGACATCTGGAGATGTATAATAAAAGACAGAAAAGTGGCTTCTTATTCTCCAGTCTTTTGGTCAAACATTTGTACTTATCTTCATCTACAAGATTTAAAGAACATTTCAGTAATGCTTGTGCAGCGTTTTTGTTGATCACATCAGAGGAAATATAGTCTAACCTAGGCCTTGAGCGCAAAGTACAAAACTGAACTCTATTGCATTTTTATTTAGAACTGGAAGAAAGTGGCTTCTGATAATACATTGTTTTAAATTTGTTATACGGGGAAGCGCAAAGTTTATATTTGTTCTTGGCCCTGTGTACATTGGTTACATAAATGTGTTTCCAGAATATATTTGGTGTTGGTTTGTTTTATGTTCTGTTTTATGTTATACTGTTACAAGACAGCAGATAGACCACAGAAATGTAGCTTTTACAAACAGATATGTTGGGTTAGTTGGCAGTGAAAAGAGTTTGATCCTTCATAAAGGTTTTGAAGAGTAGTACATCTTTTCCTAAAATGTCCTCAATGATTACATGAACATGAGGCATAGGTGGGAATGCAGATGTCAGTCATTTTTAGGTCCTGATGAAGTCCTGTTTTCTTCATTTCCTTCAAAATTGTGCATCATATTAACTAAAGTGTGAAGTCCAAATATTATGTTTGATTGGTTTATTCGGCAGTCCCCAAGCCTGGGCAAGCTATGTGCAAATCCACTAAGAAGTGATGTGAAAAGAAGACTTCAGAGTAAGAGTTTAGAAATGTCCCTACAGAAAATAAACATTGTATATTTCTTTGTGAAACAACTTTGTCTTTTATACTCCTTTTCATAACTGTATTATGAACTCAAAATAGAAAGGAGCTTCCTCTGACATTCTGGATCCTTGTTTCTTGTTTAGCTTGCTCCACACTTGTATAGGCTAATTATAATTGCATTTAATTTGACCATCCCAATATGAACAGTGAGATAAACAAACAAAACATGGTACATTAAATCGAATTGTGTTTGTTTTGAGTGAGTCAGTCAAGTTCGATACATGCCCTCTACGCCATTTAGTTTTAAGGTGAGTATGTTAGTTTCTTAATCAAGTCCTTTGCTTCAAAGTGCTGCTGTAAAGGAAAAATCTGATTGTACTTTGTGTTTCTCTCTTGGTGTAACAGAAACGTGTTGCTCTCAGGTGATTGTTTGTGTTTTGGCATTGACATTTGTAGGGTCTGCAGCTTTTCTTAGTTTAGTGTGTAAAAGAGGCTGGACATTAACAGAAAACACTTGCAGCGCTCTGGGGGGGTCGTCTGCAAGGCGTGATCTCTCTCTGTTGGTCTGCTTTTACATTGTACCTTACAATCATATTTGAGTTACAGAAAGGGCAGCCTATATGCAGTAAAACAGAAATAATATAGAAAGTGAAAAATCAATTTTAATTATGGCACCACCATACCTGCAATACACCTTTAGGCCCATGGGGACATTTAAGATAAATTGATTCTGAAGTCATTAGAATAATAATAAACTACTACTACTACTACTAGTACCACTGTGTACACCCAAAAGCTGTTTTGTAATGAGCATTGTACACTGCTGTGCCCAAGAAAGCCCTCATATTAAATGCATACGTCTACAGAGTACAATTGAAATGTATAATTTCCCAGCATCTGAATTTTCATTTCGGTCTTATTAACTGTTTTGAGAATGCTGTCTCTGTAGTAAAAGTCCTGGTAAATGGCTTACCGTATCAAACAATTGTAGAAATGACTGCTATTGTTTCACAGAATGATGCTGTGCATAGAAAAAGCAGCTGGTAACAGCTCACAGGGAAGCAAAATGGTCAAAACAGGGAAAAAGAGGTTGATTAGTATGTTGTAGATGCTGCTGTCGTTAGCAACTATCTGCTGCCAAAAACTGTTGACAAGCAAAATAATCTTTTGTTTCTAATATATTCATAGCTGCTACCTTATCTAATTGTTGTAGAGTATTGGTATTCAAGAGATAAATTGCCCTTTTCTGGTTTAAAGAAGGCCAGATGCAGCCTTTAATGGGCTATTTCATGATATCGCAGAAGTGATGTTGCACATTGACCCCTATTAAAGCTCAGAGGATAAAAAAAGAGAGAATGTGTTTAGTGGTGTAGTGATTATTGCTTTAGCAGTTCATAACCTGGATTTTCCAAGTTTCTGAACTGAGCATCCTCAGAACATGCATTTCAAAGGCACCTGCCTGTAACCCCTTCATCGCATGTCCTGCAGTTTGATATTATCAGATCCATACTACAGGAATAGGAAAAAATCTAAGGATTTGTCACAGATTGGTACTCTTCTCATAGATTGGGTAAAACATATTCAACATCAATTTATACAACAGTTAGCCTAATTGTTTTATGATGTGTGTAAACTATTACTTTATAAAGAAAATAAATACATTTAACATCATATTGTATTGCATGTTTTACTATCCTCGAGTCTAAATTAAAGAGTGATATTCTGTGGTTTCTGTTTTAAAATCGAAAGCTCATCTTCAGAGATCATGGTCCCGTCCCGACGTAAAACAGCGCTGGTGTTTGCAGTAGCTATGAATGGGTAGTTACAGTGCAAATGGTGCACTTGAAAAACTACTGCTCCAAAGTAAAACCTGGATCAGTTTTGCTCCTTGACAAATCACATATCAATACGCTTGTACTACTTTGGTTAAAATTAAACCCACTTTGATGTTGAGATTGAAAGCACCTTGAATACTGACACTCAGATTCCAGGCTCGGTTTGTATCCCCCCCGCCAGGAAGAGAAGCATAGACAGTAATTTATTCCCCCTGGATTTAGCCTGTGTCATTGTGTGTGAAATACGTTTTCTAGAATCGGAAGAAATAAATAAAAATAAAGCACAATGAAAATGTACATTTACTACCGGCACATAGTCTGAGACGGACTTAAGTAAGAAACATGGCAATGAATATATAGCATGGTCTGTAGCCCTCCCGCTAAGACCAATATCTGAGCATTACCCTCTGTAGTCTTCTGTTGCCATGCCACTGTATTTTCAAATATAGTATCAGCAATTGTAATGTTTTTTTACCTTTTCTTTTCTCTTCCCTATAAACCTTTTAAAATAGCTCTGACAATTGTACTGTTTTTTCTTTGCCATGGTCCTCAGAACGTAAGCCTTAAAGGACGATTTAAATCTCAATTAAAGAATTGTGTTTGGAGGCTCTGGTTGGCCTGTCTTTGTTTGTAATCATTTACACATTAAGAAACTGAAGTCCTTGAATATAAGGGGCAATCTATAATAGATGGTTGTGTATATGTGCTGTGTACTCATAATCCAGCCCCCCATTATTGTACTGCAGTTGGATTAGGGATATTAGTTTGTGAACAAATGTTGTAATTGTTGAAATTAATTGTCTTTCATAGTAGGCCTGTGTTTCTTGTGGCTTAAACCAGAGACCCAAGGAGCACTGCAGACAGATGTGAGATGTGGCCAACAATATTTTAATCAATTCCTCTTTTTTTCTTCTAGTTGTATCTGCTAGGTGAATGACATTATTATTTGAATAACTCAAGGTTTTGATTCCAGAATCAAGGAATTTACAGAATCAAATCTTAATATGTTTGATGTATGTGGTCAAAAAGATTTATATTAAAAACAACAACTGGGTAATATATTTTGCCAGACAAGGAATGGCTAAATGAGGTTCCCTTCACCAGCAGTGGAGACACACCTTGGCCGTTTAAATCCTGCATTTGTCCTCTTACGTACCACTGCCTGAAGTCACACTGGTGACAATTTAAGATGGATGGGAGATTGACAGTATCAATCCATTGATAACTCTTGCCTATTTTTCCAATGGTTTCTGGTTGCACAATCCTGTTACTTATACTTCCTTTCATTTGAATCGGGTGTTAAACCATACCCATATGTTCAGTAGTAGATGGAAGAAGATTGCTTTGTTAACCTTGGTGATAGAATTAACATTTGCATCCATCTTTAACTCCAGTAACCGCACTCCCTGAAATCTCAAGATGGAGAGGAATGCAACAACATCATTCAGTGTAGGAACAGGATTGTCTGTTGTTCTGAAAAAAACATAGCATTGGAGCCTGCATGCAGCTGTGGCATATCAGTACTGTATTTGAGTTGTTAAATCACAGCATTTTCCATTTGTGGTTCTTTTAGTGAAGACAGTGAAGGCAGCATGTTTCAGAAAATCTATATTCAGTCCATGCCGTTCATTTCTGCTCTCAAAGGAGGCACAGTATGTGATTTTTCTGCAGGACAGAAAAACAAAAATAACCAGGGAGTCTATGCCGTGATGAAAACAGTATCTTCTTTACATATGAATGAATGTTAGTGGACCTTCCTTTTATAACAGCAATTAATTATGCATATATTAAACATACAGATTTCAGAAATTAATCTGATTTCCTCCTTTTTTAACAGGCTTTATATGGATGCTTGTGTTTATTCTTGTATGTTCAAATACATGTGTGTGGACAGATGTGTTCCTTAGTATGCAAATATCTGTAGCTAAATGGCTGCCTCTCTTCCAGATGTAGGGGGTTCTTTTTATTGTTCTTTTGCCAGCATGGGGAGGTGCTGTATACTGAGAGACAGCTTTGATGTTTACATCCGTGGGAAAAGAGCTCATAAGAGAACTTGTATGATATTTTGAAAGAGTAGGAGATCAGCGTAGGAGGTGTACAGCTTTGATCAACTTCCTATTATGATGCCTCTGTTTGATTTAGAGCTAATCCGTCCTTACAAATGTTGTTCTTGGTGCTTTGTTTAGGTTCGTGATTGTTTTTGAATGTGTTTGTCCTTCATTATTTGTTTGTTTTAGAAAAATGTACCCAGACTGTATTTTAATATTTGCATGTCAAATTTACTCCCCAGGGAAATCCACAATACATTTTATGTTCATTAGAAATTGTAGTTCATTATATACAGAAAAATGATCAGAACCATTCATTTCTTTTTTGTATCTCTTTTGCTTATTCCAACCCTACATCTTTCCATGCTTTTTGTGTCGTCCTCAGTTTCGGTTACATTTTTGTAACCAAGTTTCACAGCCATTATTATTTTCTTGACCTTATTTTTGTGCTTTTTGGTGGTATGATAGATGCTCGATGAGCTTGGTATGTATTTAACATTCAGAACAACACTTATCCTTTTGATTTGCAGAATTGAAGTCATTTTGTCGTTATTCCACGACAAATCAAGTATAATTTGCAGGATTAGCAATCTAATCCCATAATACCACTAACCCCATGACATCCTACGGCATGTGTTCCATCTCAGAGTTTCTTGTGGATGCTTTGGATCCTTGAATTCCGTGGATGCCCTCAATATGGTCGTATTGGCAAAAGGAAATCTCAGTTGGCCGCACAACACAGCCCCGGAAGGCTATTCCATCTCCTCCTTGGCCTATAACTTTATATGTTTTTTTAGTCTTGATTTATTTTCTCAGGGAAGTATTTTGTGTCGTCCTTCTTTTTTTAGAATTGTTGTCCGTCTATGGAATGATGTTCACTGTGTTTGTAGGTGTCAATGTTTCACCTCTCTTGTCTCTGTATAAACCATCTTTACTTTGTTTACAAGAGAGTGGGATTGCTGTTAAATTGAATAACATGCTTCCTTAATAGCTATTCCATGCCAGGTAAAGCAGGTATTCCAAATAAATTTAAAATGTGTGATATAGACTACCCTCCCCGTATGTAGGATATTATAGAAATATTACCATTTGTATACAAAATATTCAGAATATGAATGTGATATTTCACCCAATTGTAGTGGATAAATGTTATCTCTATACCTTCTATACATGTCAATATCTACAGAATTATTTTGTTTATTTATTGTTTTCCTCTTGCCTCTTTTAGAATGTTGTCAGCTCACCAGAGGGTGAAATTAGCTAATTTATTCAAACTGTGAGTTAATTGGGTGTGGCTAAAACAATATCAGACTACACTGCACTGTATATAAAACAATGCACAATGAAGCTACTGTAATAAGATGAAAGATTATGCACATTATTAAAAAGAAGTCTCACGACACAAGTGACAGATTGTAGAGGACAGAGGACACATCTGAACTGAAATGTGTTTTACATACACCATATTAGGTAAGGGTAAGGTGACAAGCTTTCTCCCTCACAGTAATATAATACCTGAGGTAATGTAAAAAGTGTAGATTGTTTTAATTAGAACCATACAGGCTAATCCATACTGTGATACATTCAATAACAGCATACTATAAACCTGGGACAAAAAATAGAATTGAAAATAATGTATTGATTTCTGATCTGAATAAATAGTGGCTCTAAATAAAGATCTATGGCTGTTACACGTAAAAACATGATCATGCAGCATTCACATCAGCAAGTACATCGGTTCCTAGTAATATCCAGACTGACTGATCCCCAGGTGAATCAGACATCTCAGGAGAGGATAGTTATTTTCCTGGAACTTCAGTCCTCATGTGGTTTCCTGGTTGATGGTTTTGCTTTTTTGATGACCTGGTAGCCCTGAGTACTCCCTTTGCCATGTTCTGTAATCAGACGTCCATTTGCCTGGCTGAGCAGTCCCTTGTCAGCTTCCTAAGGACAATACACAGTAGTGCAAAAACATGCTATAGCAGTCGGGGCTGTTCAGGTGTTTTTTTTTTGTTCTTTTTTCAACTTGGCTTGTGTTTAATAAAATGTGGATGTTAATCATGCATGTGAACTACAACAATGCACTGCAGTCATGCTAATTACACAGTTGAACTTAACAGACACATATGCACAAACATTTTAATGTGCCAATACTGTGGAAATACTTATTTAATTATATTTCTGCAGTAAATATTATCTTTTTGTGTTATTTTCCCACCAGGGAATATAAAACGATTATACTGCTGCACTGCAAGAGAATCTCGACTCACCCCCATTAAGGTCCCTCCATGTCTTCATTTGCAATGCACAGAGTGAGTTTCTTATTCTTCAAAAGGGAAGTAACATGAATGTACAACTTTTTTACCTCTCAGGTGCAGAAATCACGAAATAAACAGCTGCGGGAGATCTTCCCGGATGGCTTTGGGATTCATCACGCAGGGATGCTGCGGCAGGACAGGACCCTGGTGGAGGGGCTCTTCTCCCGTGGACACATCAAGGTTCTCGTGTGCACGGCTACCCTGGCCTGGGGGGTCAACCTCCCGGCGCACGCTGTCATCATCAAGGTCAGAGCATCTTTCACTCGCAGTTTAAACAAATGCATGTTTTTTGGTCTGGCGCTTGTGGGGTATGTATGAGGGGTGTAGACTGTGTCAGGTTCACTGCAAAGAGGGAGCTCGATGCACACAGAAACATCCGAGTCACTTGCATATGTAACTGGTACATAAACAGGTCCAAGGGCCATGATAACACTGTACATACCAAATATGTCCGCCGCATATTAAACCTTAATACTCAGCAAGAATCCTGCGAAGGGCACTGATTCAAATCGCAAGCTCTGCGGGAGTCCTTTTGCCTGCTAGACTGTAATAACAGCCCGCCCCGCGGTGGAGCCGCCGCTCGCCCATGTCTGATTGTTGTTTCTAATTGGGGTGTGAAGGTTCTTGTCAGAAGTTTCCTTCTCCCTGGCAAGGTGCTCTGCTGTACTGCAGGGTACGTCACTCAGCATCACTCAAACTGACACCTGCCAGACTGCCTTAGCTTCACCGTCCTTTGAACATAAAGAAGGAGTTTTCAAGCCTTGTGACATTAAATCTCAGAAGCAGATTTTGTTGTCAGGCTGATTTTGTTTATCATAGTTAGCATGCTCCACTAGTGATTATCCTTTTTTTTCCCATTTAAAAGATTAATTTAGCAGTTTGTCCTAGCTGACATGATAGTGTGGTATTAAAAAATGGCAAGGGTGTATTTAGTTTCCATTGTTCTAGGTGCAGATGAATAGATTTTGGCTCATCCTCCAAGTGCTTAATCATAAGCTAGAAAGACTTGTTACATCGCAGCGTTTTGTTGTCTTTTGTATTTTTTGTTTATAAATATCCACTAATACTGTTAACATTTGACAAATATCAGATGTAAAACCATGTAAGTATAAGATTCTGTGTGTGTTATTGAAAGAGCTATTGTTTAACAATATAGTTTATTTAGCTTATTCATGTATCAACTATGTTTTCTTGTATTTAAATCTTTTTTTCTCCTTGCTTTAATTTTTCTTTTGTTTATATGCAAACAGGGTACCCAGATCTATGACGCTAAGAGGGGTACTTTGGTGGATTTGGGGATTTTGGATGTTATGCAAATATTTGGTCGTGCAGGACGTCCTCAATTTGATAAATATGGAGAAGGAACCATCATCACAACACATGATAAACTGAGCCATTACCTGACTCTACTTACTCAACAAAACCCAATTGAGAGCCAGTTTCTGGCAAGCCTGGCTGACAACATGAATGCTGAGGTATTCTATTTCCTTACATTATTGTGTATATAAATCTTATTTCTTATTATTTGAAGCTACAGCAGACTGTGTTAAAAATAGGCCAATCCTTAAAACTGCTTGAACAATGTTTTTATAGTCAGAAAAAAAAGAATTCACACCCTTTGAATGAAAACTTGTCTTTTTGAAAAATACACATACTTAACTGAAATACAACAAGCTGTTAACGTTTCCAACACGAATGTAATGAGAATTATCCAATGCCTGGAACTGTAAGAAAGTGCAATCGCAAGACATAATAAAGAAATAATTCAGGCATGTACAGTCCTTTATCTTTTTTGTCTTGTGATTTGTAGTTTTGTAGTATTACTGATTTATTTCAAATTTGCCTTCTGTCTTTACATTTTAGTCAACTAAGCATTTTAATTAAAAGGTAAAATAAAATTAATTACAAGTAATAAAAAAGTAATTGGCTTTTTTGCCTTTCTTGCTTTAAGCTATTGAAACGGGATGGATTTTTCCTCGGTAAACACTTCATTATAATTGCGAAGTCTTACTGTATCTCACTACAGCATGCTTTAAGCAACTGTTTCCTTGTGGCAGTTCATCTGAAATACTGAGATAAATGAGTGAGTCATCCTTCCTATTTATACAGAGCTTGTTTGACAAAAGAAGGACCCAGTACAAAGAACCAAAATAAACAAGAAACTTCTTTAGACTACCTTTCCATCTGGCTTTAAAAAGGCAAAGCAAATATTTTAAAGAATTTAGTGAAGAAGTTAAGAAATCCTGCAGAACAGTATTGTGTAAACAGTGTACATCAGAATCTATCTCTTACCTTTTGAATAAAGTGCTACATTTCTCTCTAATTACATATCACACTTAATCTCTGCAGTTCAGCTTTTATTGCAGTTATCATTATGGCATTTAATCTATAGTTCAAATATAATACATATATAAAGCACTGTGTAATAATTTTGTTGTTATATTAATAGCAGGTTAAAAATATACATTGGGTCTGAATACAAATTAAATAAAACCAGTATCATTTTAATGCAATTTCTGGCACGTAGCTAAGGATGGTGAGATGTTATTTAATGTTAAATATTTCTCGATCTGCTCACCAGGTGGCAGCACCATGTATATACAACACAGAACACACCACAAGGTGGCACTCAAAGATTGAGAATGATTTCATGAGGGTAGATTGTTGGAATGTGGTTTCTTGAAATTGCCCCTGTTTAAAATGATAAACAGACATTTATTTTTAGAAGAAGTTGCAGCAATGGAATTAGTTGTTCCAGATTCGGTAGTGTTGCCAACAATGCCCTTCTAAGAAAATTATTTATAAAAGCAAATCAAAAGCAGTGTTTCTTATTTAAGGGATCATGTTTTAGCATATATGAATATACGTCAAAATATGTTATGCTTTTGCTTTTGACTAAATGTTTTATAAGTATGGTTTAACTGAGTTATTTTATGTCAATAACAGTAATAGTAATAATATCTTTAATTGTATTGCATTAGTAGCATGTATTATTTCTGTATTATATTTTAAGGAAATGGTCGCTACAGTTAAAGGAATCTGAAACCTCAGTACTTTAAGGTTGAAGGCATTACTGATTCATCTCACGTCAGTGCCGATTATCTTTTCTTAAACCCTGCCTGTCAGTTCACTGTGAAGGCAGGAGGTGGGAGAGTCATTTGAAAAAGAAAGAAAAAAATAATAATTGTTTCCTGGCATAGAATTGTTTTTAAATAATTGGACAAACTAAGCAAGTATGTTAGAATGTGTAAGGAATCCATAGACGTTTGTTTGCAATACAAAAAATACATTACCTGGTTTTCGTATTTAAGTAATGATGTAAAAAAAAAACTACTGATTTGTAAATGTGGGTCCAAATGTACAGTTATTTGGATTCAAGAAGAGTGAGCTGCATGATGATAAATAGGAGTGTGTGTGTGTGTGGGGCGGGGGGGTTGTGTAAAAATAAAAAAACAGTTAAGACTTTCTCTGTCTAAATATAATGTGTACTTTTGTAGATTTAAAGGTAGGCTCTGGATTTGCAAGATAAATAGATTGAAGATGCTTGATAGATTCTCCTAGAATTGTATGTGAATTTGTGTTTGTATGTTTGTATCTATGTATTTTGGAATAAACTCTTGTGATGAAAACTGAATACTGTATGGTCAGATAAATACAGGTCACTGTGGAAATGTCAATAATAAGTATACTAATCGTTAATCAAAGTATTGTTTTTTTTTTTGTTGATTTTGGAGTGCAGAATAATCTGACAATATCTCAGATGCTTTTATAGTAGAATATAACTTTCAAATCAATATGTGACAATATATATTTTTTACAAGCATTGAGATAGTTAGCACTATTTCCATAAAAAGCTAATAATTTTAGCTGATATTGTATTCAATTTTTGTGTGAAATATATATAGTTTCACAAATTATGTATTATTATTATGGGCCACCCTTCACAATAAAACACAACTGTTTTGATTTGCAGTTGGACAGGATGTTGTTATTCACAGGAAGTGCTATTTCTATCAGGTTAAAGTTGTCTTTCAGCCTGTGACCTTCCTGATTAATATGTGCATATTTTCAGTAGGAATTGTTCATTAAGACACTTTAAATTCAGTCATAGATTTCTGTAATGGTTGCATTTGAACGAATATGTTGCCTGTGAAATGTTTCACTCATTAATAAAACATTAACTGATTTATTGTGCTGTAAGTCAAGACTGCAGCTTTCATTTCTTTGTTGTCAACTTCAGTGCCAGTGAAGCTGAATGCATTTATCAGTTCCTTAATGTGTCATAGCTTGCTACAAAGTTTTTTTTTGTTTTTTTGTTTTTTTCTAAACTGTATGTGATGTTGTCAGTATGGTAAAGGGAAGGAATGACGGTAATTTTATTTTTCAAACAGATACAGTATTGTAAATATAGGTTCTACTGTAAAATTCCAGTAATATTTTTTTCATTGAATGGAAGCATTTGAGTTTATTTTTCATCATCTTGAGCATTACAAAACACACACAGCCAGACTAAACTTAAAATATTTAAATCCCCAAAAAGGTTGTGTCCAAATAACGTTGTAATTTGTTGCATTAATACTTAAAACTAATGTGTGTGTGTGTGTGTGTGTGTGTGTGTGTGTGTGTGTGTGTGTATGTACACGTACATTCCAGGAATGTATTTTCTTCATCCTGAGAGCTCTAAGGGCCCCGTTTATGTTCCTTCACTCAAATGTTTCCTCTTAATAGTTCCATTTGTACTCTATATTAAAACCTGCTTTCATGTTGCCTCTGCTCTGACTTAGTGGAACATAAGTTTATGTAATAGGTTTAACTTAAGTGGTAGAAAAATAAACTATAGCATGTAAGGAACACTGTGCCCTGTTCTTGATTTGTGAACCTGGCTCCATTTGCCACTGGATACATGTTTTCTAAATAGTTTTCAATGTTTATAGTGTAAGTTGATAGCACTGGGTATATTCCACTTTTCTTATCAAACAATTAAGTAGCCATACACTCCAACTTGCTTTATTCAACATTCATCTTTAGCACACTGTAATAAATGAAAGCATAACTGCATAAAAGTAGGTTTGTATTTTTTATTTTACAAAATCAAATTCAAATAATAAACAGATATAGTACTTTTACTATTAATCGTTCTGTTTCTGTCTTGGGTTTATGGGAGCCTGAGGTCAGTTTAAAATTGCATTTCCACATTTCTTTTATATTGAAAATCCCAGTGCAGCACGATTTGTCAAGATCTTTTCATGGGAGAGTGATTAATTATGCTTGCATTAGTTTTAGTTCTGTTGGGGTTTGCAATAATGTTGGAATACTGTATGTTATAAAGAGTGCTATAGGAGCTGTAAAGTATAGTGTTGTATATTCAAAAGGAATACTTTGAAAATTACATGCCATATATTGAAATAACGTGTTAAAAGTGTCTGTGTTTGTTTCTTCTTTTGTTTGCAGGTAGCATTAGGAACTGTGACCAACATTGAAGAAGCAGTAAAATGGCTAAGCTATACATACTTGTATGTACGAATGAGAGTGAACCCGTTAGTGTATGGCATCAATTACAAGACATATCAGGTAAAATGTTTATTTTATGTATTTATTATGTTGTTGTTGTTTTTTTTTTTTTTTTTTTTTTGTTTTTTTTTTTTTTTTGTGCTGTCATGTTTTGTTAAAAATTATAAAAGAGCAAATATTTGCCTATTCTGTCTGTCCAGAGACTGGAGTAATTTTTGGGCTGCTTAAGAAAACTCTTCCATTAGAAAGAAATGAAGACCAACCAGTATTGGGTTTTATGACTCACATGTTTATTTATGTAAGCAGTAAAGAAAAAAAAAATGCATTTTAGACATAAGTGTGTTTTAGTGGTGTTTGCTTAATTGCCCTTTCTGTGCTTTATTATAACAATTATGCTTCATTTAATTTGAAATATAGTTTGCAATGTCTTGTACATACTATTATCTAATCCTACTGGATGAAACACTGAGATGTAAAACCAAATTTAACCAATCCTTGTACCCAATGTACCAATAATTAAAAAAAAATATATATATATAAAATCGTGCTTTTCTCACTCAGCACAGTCATTACATGGTAAAGTCAATAATAATTGTAAAGGGTTATTATATACATGTTTTTTTTTATTATTATTTATTCTGTTTGTTCTGCTGTTGTTAGTTTTAAATACTGTATAGTTATGCACTTCATTCAATTTAACATCAAATACTGATTTTCATACATCTGATTTTGCATTTTCTATTTTATGAAAGTTTACCAATTAAAAAGGCTTCAGGTTAAATTGTAAGGAAGCAGAAATGTAAGAAACATAATTGACAGAATTCAGTTGTTTTCCATTTTCTGATTGATCCAGATGGATCCTGGTCTGGAGATGTACAGACAGAAGCTGGTGGTGGAGTCTGGGAGAAAGCTTGACAAAGCCAGGATGATCAGATTCGAGGAGAGGACCGGATACTTTTCTTCCACTGATTTAGGAAGAACTGCTAGCCACTTCTACATTAAGTACAACACCATTGAGGTGCACAGTCGACCGCTTGTTTTATTTTTCCTCAGTCTCTCTTTGTGCAGGCATTGCTGTGTTTGTATTAGGAAAACACATGGTGTACCAACATTTCCAGCACAAGTAACGCTTCAGGCAGTTTCAAACTGCTGCATGTTGCTCAAGGACTCAAGTAAATCTGTTTTTTTTTTGTTTAGTTTTTTTAAGGGAATCCACTTCAATCCCCAACATTATAAAATAATGCATTCTTTAAGTTGAATACAAGATGTTGTGGTATCGAGGCCTCAATATCAGATGCTTTTTCAGAGCAGTCGATGTTGGCAATATGCAGTCATAGATAAAGATAGATCTGACAGCATTCTGAAACCCTCAGTACTTATACTTTAGAGGATAAGACATTTAGTTATTCCTTGCTTGTAGTTTAAGATGTGTATTTTGTTAACTTAAAACTGAAGAAAAAGCAGAATGTGCAATAATTACAATGAAAGTGGTCAACTTTCAGATGTAATAAGGATAAAATAAAATAAAATAAATAAAATAAAACTGCTTGTTTTTTCAAATGAATTCACCGGTGGTTGAAGTGTTTAGAAAATGGAATATTTATTTTCAATATGTAGTATTTAAGTAACAGCTTACAGTTTTTTTTGTAACATTTTATTGAAAAACTGAATAATTCTCAGGCCTAATAATGAACAATGGATTTATAGTGAGTAGTACTTGGCTAGCAACACAAAACACATCAGAAAAGGTGTAAGGTTATGGTTTTGTTGTGGCAATAATTAATTAACATTATAGTTCCGTGTGTACAACATTGGCGATTTTATTCTCTCTGATGTAATGTAGCAATATTATAGAAATGTATGAGACGTGTATTTGTAATTATGTTTTTGAATCACATTGCTCGTAAAGGACATTGATTCATTTTCAGTTGAGACACATCTGTAATATATTTATAATAGTCATTATGTAATCAATCAGTACTGTTTTCCACATTATTCTAAAACATTAAAGTTTTCCATACGTAATCTAACAACATTGTAATAGTTTTACAGCATCAGTGAATGCTAATGGAAATAGTGTGGTTACGATCAGTCTATTTTTTTGGTTCTCACAACACTGAACAGAATGCTGCACTGACCTATCTAGGAGTCTACAAATTTACATTGTCTATTCATAATTTCACAGAAGGAGAATTTTCTAACCACATTGTCATGACACTACATTTTTGCTAGCACACACTTAAAATAATTATATTTTGTTTTTGTTTTTTTGTTAACGGAAATCAATGTTTTCAGTCACTGTCAAGCTCATAAGATATCAATGAGACTCAGCTCAACACATTATTTTTAAAACGCACTGCTCTTTCTTATTTGAGCACTGAAATCCATGTCGCCTTCCTAAGAGCATTGCATATTGCTGAAGAATAGCATGATTTTGCTTCTTTCAAAATGCTTTTTCTTTATTTTACCTTTCCTTTTCTCTTTACCAGCAAACATCTCAAGGTTTCCCAGTAGGCACTATATTTTGTCCTCTCCTGTTTTTCTTTTCACATATTTTTTCTTCTTTGAGCTGAAACTATAAGATTGTTTTACCTGTCCATACCTGTCCTCATTTCACTTTTCCACATCTTTATAACTGGGTTTCCAATCTTGATACCTTTTCAGTAGGATGTGTAAGTGAACACTTGATCCTAACTGCAAATATATTTGTTTTTTGTTGTTTGTTTATTTTTCCACCCAGACATTCAATGAGCTGTTTGATGCGCACAAAACAGAAGGTGATATTCTGAGTATTGTGTCTAAGGCAGAAGAATTTGAGCAGGTCAAGGTGAGTGCATTATTGATTAAAATCTGGAGGGTGATTGAAGCGATCAGCTACAGACCCCGAAGTGTAAAAGTTGTATATAAAATACCTTGACTTAAGCCTTTCTGCGCAGGCATTTACTCGTTGTTTCCTCATTCTGTTGTCCAAATAAGTAATGTATGGGCTGTTAAATGGACAAAAGATGTGAAAGTTCACCCCACCTGAGCAGCGGTGTGGAAAGGTTTTCCTACTGAACTTTGACATTGTGCCGCTGTTTAACTTTTATTTTTTCTTTCCCTGTTTTGTTTCCCCCTGCTCTCACAATAATGCCTCACTCTGGAATGTTCATTATTAGCCAGCTCTAAGTAGCTCATGATTAATGCAGAACTTAGTTTGGGAATGTTTGTATTTCTTTATAAGTAACTGATGAAGCTCAATGCATTCCTTCAACACAGTTGTGTAATGCCCCATGAGGTTGCAAATGCCTTAAAATGGGTTTAGTAATAATTATGGTTTTTTTTGTTTTTGTTTTTTTATCTCAATAATACACAGAGGTTTTTATTTGAAAATGGTGTGAGTGGCAAGGCCATTGTGACTTTTCTACGGAAAAGTTGTTTTGTTTTCTGAGAGCCTCTTTAAGTTACAAATTACATGTCCAGTTGTGTAATGGAATTTGTTTTATTGTATATTGAAATTGGATAAACACAGATGGCAAAACAAAAAATAATACCCTAATAATGCCATTTCTTACATATCACATCAAATGTGATTAAAACATCAAAATCTATATTTTTTTACAATCACTATACCCTACAGTAACAAGCACAAGCTATGAATGCAGATTGGACACAGTTCTGGCTGTGATTACATTGGAGGTGCTTCTTCAATAGTAGTGTTTTTCTTTGCTGATTGATGGGTTTCATTGATTGATTGATTTAAGGTCAGAGATGAAGAGACTCAAGAGTTGGAGCAGTTGCTGCAAAATTACTGCGAGCTCCCCGCTGCCGGTGGGGTTGAAAATGGCTACGGGAAAATCAACATTCTGCTCCAGACCTACATTGGGCGTGGAGAGGTGGACAGCTTCTCACTTATCTCAGACCTCTCATATGTAGCTCAGGTAAGAAGTGGCAGATTATTTTACAATTAAATCTTTACTTTCCTTGGTTGAATTTTTATCCCCTTTTTTGGATTTTTATCCCCTTGTTTTTGTAACCACAGTTTCCATCACACATTACCAAGTTGTCTATCTATCTTACCAGGTAAAGACACTTTTGTAGGCTGTGCATTATTATTTTCAAAACATTAAAAAATAAAAAAATCCAGAATATTACATTTTTAACAACATTAACATTTGCATATGGTCTTTATAAGACCATGAGAAAGTATTTAAATATATTTTAATGTATTTTAGTGTTCAACCACTTGGCTCAGATGAGGTGTTGACAGTATGGATTTTAGCTGGGCCTAAAAAAGCTTTCCTCTTTGGTCTTTTCAAAGGAAGAGGTTCCAGCAGTACTTAATTCTGACTGCATTATTTATTGTCAGTGGGAAGGAGGAACCAATTAAAGGAGACCCAACCCAAGACCCAAGTTGTTCTTAACATCCTACATCTATGTGTGTGTCCGTGTGTGTGTGTGTATACACACACACACACACATGCACATAGTGGCTATAGGAAGTATTCATCCCCCTGGAACTTTTTCACATTGAAGGATTGTTTCCCTTTGATTTACACAACCTACTCAACACTTTGAAGAGGCAAGAACATTTAAATTGTGAAAAAACATTTAATTAAATATCTTGGTTAAATAAGTATTCAACCTATTAGTCAATACTTGGTAGGACCACCTTTGGCAGCAATTACAGCTGTGAGTCTCTTGGAGAAAGTCTCTACTATTAAACATCTGGATTGTGCAATATTAGTCCATTCTTCCTGGCAATCTTATTGAAGCTCTGTGAAGTTGGATGGAGACGGTTGGTGGACAACCAACTTCAAGTCTTGTGACAGATTCTCAATTGGATTCAAGTCTGGGCTTTGACTGGCAACTCTGGGACATACACTTTCCTTTCATTTGTGAAAGTGCTGTAAAAAATATAATTACTGATAAATGTAAAATGTACAACAAAAGTTAATCTGTTAAAATTAAAAATATTAAAAGTAACTTTTTATTTAAATTTGTATTTTATTTTTAATAGTGTAATTTGATAACAAATCAGACAGTGTACCCAGGAATCAAATAAATATATATACAGTGCCTATAGAAAGTCTACAAATTTCACCTTTTGTTGCCTTATAGCCTGGAATGCAGTAAAACAGTTTTGTTTTTCATTTATCTACACATCCTACCGCACAACTTCCAAGTGAAAAAAATATTCTATATTTTATTCGGAAATGTATTAAAAATAAAAACTGAAATACTTTGGTTGGGTAAGTGTCCACCCCTCTTGTAATAGCCAATCTAAGTTAGTTTTGGTCTTGCAACAGCCTTTAAAATCACACACCAAGTTAAGTGGCCTCAAGTGTTAAATTGTATAGATTCACATAAGTTAAATGTGACTTATTTCAGCTATAAAGATAAATTCAGCAGTTCCTGTAGGCTCCCTCTGCTGGGTAGAGCCTTCCACATCAAAGACTCAACCATAAGTGGAAAAAATCCTCATTTAAATGCATCTAACTTGTAAGGCACTGACAAAACAAAATGTGACAAAGTGGGTGTAAACTTTCTATAGGCAATGTAAATATATATATTGTGTGTCAGTGGTGGGGGTAGTGCCTGCACTGCCAGGCTCTGTAAGGCGGGGCTCAGGATACACTCATGTGTTTTGGTGCAACGTGGTTTATTTAACAGACACAGTGCACGAGAAACCAAAATACATACGAAGCCAAATAAGCACCTAGCTCTTTGTTGACCATACCTAAACACATATAACAGGTCCCTCTCTATACATGTAACTAATGTAAACACAAACACATCAATCAGAAACCATCCAAACCTATAATCCAATTCCCTTTGTCAAAAGCCAAGTCCAAGTTTGTTTCCATAATTTCACCATTAAGTTTACTTCTGTCTCACGCTTACACTCCCACACTCCAGGCTCTCCTCCTGCCTCCCCACAACAAGGATGTTGGGCGCTGCCTGTTTTTATGGAGGAGGGGAGCCAGTCACGTAGGGAAAAGTGGGTAGGAGAATCAGTTCAAATTGTTCATGGTACTGGACTTTGGCTTTGAACTTTAACTACAGGCTAGGATTACTGACTGGATCGTTTGCTGTCTGTGTTCGCGTTTATATTTAGTATGTGTTTAAGGAGGGACTAGATTTGTTTTGCTTTGTATTTGTCTTTTCACGAGCCCTGTGTCTTGTAAATAAATTATACTTTCACACTGTAACCTGCCCTCAGTTTCCTGAGCCCCACCTTTTAGTGCCCCAGCAGTGCGTGCAGTTCCCCAACACTGCCACAATATATTTATATTTATATATTATATATATCCACTGAACTCATATTGGTCCTCACATGTTTCTTTTGTAATTGATTCCATGTGTTCAAATATTTCAAATACTTATCTGCAAATTTCCTCTTTGTTCCTAATTTCTTAATATGTGTATGTGTTTCTGGTTTTTGAACTCATTGCCAGTGTGAACAATTTGTCCAGATCCACTTTTTCTATTGACCAGATCTTTGTCCCGATCCAAGCTTGTCTTTTATAGTGCTTGTGAAGATTTTAAGCAGTATTGACAAATTAATAAATCAGTATGCAGTTAATATATTTATTAAATATTTATTATTTTTAAAAGATGGTGGATGACAAACTCATTGAGACAAATGTTGAACAGTTAGAATTATCATTGAGAAGGTGTTTGAACAGTGCAAGTTATGTTATGACTTATAGACTTAAAGCCAAGGACCTACAGAATACAGTTAGGTCCATAAATATTTGAACAGTGACACAATTGTAATCATTTTGGCTCTGTATGCCACCACAATGGATTTGAAAGGAAGAATCAAGATGTGCTTTAAGTGTAGATTTTCATCTTTAATTTGAGGGTAGTTACATCCAAATTGGGTGACCGGTGTAGGAATTACACCCATTTTATATGTGGTGCCCCCTATTTTAGGGGCTCTAAATTAATTGGATAAACTAACATAATCATGAAGTAAATTGTGAGTTTCAATGCTTGGTTGCAAATCCTTTGCAGTCAACAACTGCCTGAAGTCTGGAACCCATAGACATCACCAGATGCTGGGTTTCGTCCCTGGTGATGCTCTGCCAGGCCTGCACTGCAGCTGTCTTTAGTTCCTGCTTGTTCTTGGGGTGTTTTGCCTTCAGTTTTGCCTTCACCAAGTGAAATGCTGCTGAATTGGATTCAGGTCAGGTGATTGACTTGTCCATTGCAGAACATTACACTTCTTCGCCTTGGAAAAAGTATTGGATTGCTTTCGCAGTATGCCTCGGGTCATTGTCCATCTGCACTGTGAAGCTCCGTCCAATGAGTTTTGAAGCATTTGGCTGAAATGGGTGTAATTCCTACACTGTTCACCCAGTTTGGACCTTCAAATTAAAGCTTAAAGCACATCTTGATTGTTTCCTTTCCAATCCATTGTGGTGGCGTACAAAGCCAGAATGATGACAGTTGTGTCACTGTCCAGATATTTATGGACCTAACTGTATTTTCCCAGAATCTAGAACATCAGTTCATAAAAGAAATGTGAAATCGCACAACCTGGATATCTGTGGCCATAGCCCATGCCTCCAGCCTCTATTCAACACAGTTATTTGACGATATCCTGTGATTTCATGAGTGAAAAATTTAATTTCCAATGAAACCAAAACAACCAAAAGCCTTGTGGAGACAAAACAACATAGGCCTACAAAGAATAGTTAATTGCACCTACTTTCAAGTATAAGTTTTCCGTTTGTTGAACACTGATTGAGCCTGGAGAAAACATTAAAGATTCTGCATGTTCCAGTGAATAAAATACCTTGCATCTCTGGTGGCACTCCATAGAAATCAAGAGTGGCAGTCAAAAGATTGCAGACTTCACTCAGTTCAATGCAAGAGATCAAAATAGCATTGGATGTTAGGTCATAAAACAACATTTCCTCTTGTCTTTCTCATAAAAGCTTTGACTCCATTCCATTCATGATTTTGTCAGTTCTTTGACGTACAGATAGAAAATTCCAGATTTTCTTCTGTAGATTAGGTACTGCTTGTCTGTGATGTCTGAATGCACAAAATCACTGCTTCTTCTTTACTGAATTATTTCTCTTCAGAATGCAGCTCGAATTGTCCGTGCACTGTTTGAGATCGCCCTGCGCAAGAGGTGGCCTGCCATGACGTATCGACTGCTGAACCTCTGCAAGATCATAGACAAGCGCCTGTGGGGGTGGGCAAACCCACTGCGTCAGTTCCCTATACTGCCAGGGTCTATCCTTACCAGACTGGAAGAAAAGAATCTGACAATTGATAAGCTGAAGGACATGAGGAAGGATGAAATAGGTGTGTTTGCTTGTCATAATTTGTAAGCATATTGTTGTATATTGTTACACTGATCAGAGTTATTTATTGTGACTATGTATACCTTTAGTTCAAATAATTATGGTTATAAGTATGTTTTAATTTTATTCTCCTTTTATTCTCCCCATAAATAGGCCACATGTTACATCATGTGAATATCGGGTTAAAGGTCAAGCAATGTGTCCACCAGATTCCTTCTTTAACAATGGAAGCCAACATCCAACCAATTACCCGCACAGTGCTCAGAGTGAGGCTAACCATAAACCCTGACTTCAAATGGCATGATCAGGTAAGAATTGTAACAATTGCTTATGAAAACGCAACACTATGAAATCAAACCAATAATTTCTCCATGTTTATGCTTAGAACTTCACACTATATTAAATGTACATAAATGTACAAATGGAATTTGAAATTGATGCTAATACATCACATTGTTAGTTGTATTTGCTTTATTAGATCAATTTGACCAAGGAAAAAGTAATTTTAAGAAAATGTGCTCATATGTGACCTCCCTGCACTGCATCGTTGAATTAATTGTCAGGCAGTCTTGAAGATATTAAAATAGTCTGTGTACAGGAATAATAAAAAATAAAAAATTCTAAGCATCCAGCTATTGTTTCACAATAACAGCACAAAGTAAGCAGTGTAGAACAGTTACAATATTGGAAAGTCAGTCTTAATTGCAACAAATCTTTAACTTAGGTGCATTCATACAGTAGTTATTACAAAATCACTTGCAATCCTAGGTATGTCCAACAGGAAGCCTTGGGTCACATGACTAAAGAATGCTTAGGATTACATAGTTATAGTAATGTAACAAATGAGCCTCGTAAAATTACTAGTAATTTTATGTAAATTAATTTGTTTTTATAATTATATAATTTCAGTCAGTTAGTAAGCTGACTTTGTGTTTACAAATTAGATAAATGTATAGGTCCTGTGCTTGATTGTTCACTTTCATATACAAATAACTTTTTTTCTCTTAGTATTCTTCCACAAAGTGTAACTTCATATGAGCTTTTATAGTTGCTTTCTGGATAGGCAGATCAGGAGTTATAAGGCTTTATTTCTCTATGATAAAAAAGACCAGGTGGCGGTTTCACGGAAATGCTAAGCAGCTCTGATCACTGAACTATAAAATGTTACACTAAATCTTCCCAGTATCTCTCAACTTAAGGACCAGCTGTGCTGGCAAATTTAATGCTGTTTCTCGTTGGTACAAAAATTGGACTTTTTGTTACAGTTGGGTCTAAGCATGATTGGCCTGTTGTTAGATTATGGTTTAAGCCTGCATAATAGCAATGCAGTTGCATCTTCAACTGAGAACCAGATGGACAAGTGTGATTGACCCGTTAGTCCGAGCCCTACTCTCTTTATCTCAGTCTTGCTCATACATACACACAGACACACACCCATACTCCACGGACCACTTATCAGTATAGAGCCTCTGTATTATTGCCAGCTTAGCTTGTAAAGGCTTAAGCTGCTGGTGACTCCCACCTTTTGAAGACACAAAGGCAGTTCTGTGAGTATAATAACCTCCTGAGTGGTCATCCAATTTCAAATGGAAAGACAAACGCCTGAAAGGTGGACTTTGATAGCACAAGCTCCTTGTGCAGTTGAAATCGATTTGTATCTGTAATGACCATCCTAACCACGCTGCAATACATCTGTTATGCTTACTGCTGAGGTCACTGAAGAGTATAGATATATAGACGAAAATGGATTCCATTGTGTTTTGAGTTATTCAAAAACAAAGGGATGTGAAATTGAAATTCTGTACATCTGTCCAGTTGTTGGTTTATCATTTATTTTTGAGCTCCACTGTCTAACCTAGGAATAAATCCATGAATTCATTACAGGATAAATATGTCAGATGAAACTCTGGACAATGGAAGAGGACACTACTGTATTTTCTTCTTGCACTTTAATAAGCTTCACACGATACATCCACATCAGTTTTGTTGCATATTTTCTAATTAAGTCACTACCTCCTGTCAAAATGTTTGACATAATGAAATGTATTTATTTTGTCTAAAGCGCATTACTTGCTAGTCTTTCCATTTGCTTTAATTTAGTTTCATTCTAATTCTCAAAGTAGCTCCATTATTTATTAAAATATGATGAAAAATACAAATAATAAAATACTTTTTTTTTCCAACATATATAATATTTCTCTACAATGTGAAGTTACATACATGTATGCCTAAAGCTCAGTTTGTGTACCCTGAAGATTTACGAACACTAAAATACCTCATGGTATTAGATTACCAAATTAAAACTTGTAGAGATTATAGACTCCAAACAGGCATTATGTATTTTATTGAGAGGCCAGGCTTTAACTGATCCTTGCCAATTTCTTGAAATAGGATAGTGGGATTTCCTAATGTGTGAGCTACTTATGTCTGAATGTGCTTTGCTTGAGCAGATTAAAGACAGTATTTGGTGTATGTTAAGAAACAAAACAAACTATAAAAACAAAAAACAACAGTGGAAAGTCTGATTATACAGTAATTGGGTTCACAATAGGGTTACCCACCACCCACCTCTGTCACTGAACTATTTTTTACATGTACAGTTCTGTGCCTACATAGATGTGAAGAATAGAGTTACTATTCTGTGTATATTATGGTAGCCTGTGAACATATCAGTTAGAGAGGCATCCCCTTCAGTCACCGTTGAGAAATATTGCTTCCATTGAAAGCGGTGGTGCTGCTGTACACCCAGGCAACTTGTCTGATTATTTAAAGGCTTCAATCCCGAATTGTCAGAAACCGTAAGTAAAATGCTCATTATCAGGTTTAATCTGGGTCTTCTAAATCCAGGAAAACAAAGGAAAACTGATAATAGTGCTCACTTTTGATCCCTTTGAGGTATGGGATTGTTTCAACAAAAAAATCCTGTACTTGCAATTGAGCTCTGTATTCACTGATGCTCTATTTTGTATCTGCTCTATTGCAGTACAAATTATTTACCACCATGTTATACTTTTATTTAAAAAGGCCTGTTTATGACCAATCAGTGATGCATGTTCTTTTCATAGGAGAGTTGAAACAAAATACCAAAGGCTTAAGTGTAATCCTCCCCATATGGACATATATGTACTATAAGCCAATGTACACATGTATGTTTATTTGCCAGAAACCAGCTTAAGCAATTGTCATTTTTTTCCATATGTCTGCAGAAATCCTTGTATACAGCAGCATACTGTTTAAATACAGAATTAGCTATTATTTTGTAATGTACTTTAAGCTGTTTCTTCTTGATCTGCAGTATCTGCTATAGTTGATCTTTGAAATGCAGAAATAAAACTGCTAATAAACCTGGTACTGAAAAAATAATGAATAAATACACTGAATGCATATTTATGTATTTGTTTTATCAGGAGTAGTTTATTTAAATTAAAGAGGAACAAACCACCAACATAAAAAACAAACAAACCAACAAAAAACCTTTGTTTTTATGGGAGGTTATGTCTTTTAGAAAACTTTGATTCGCATTAAACAGAAAACTTAACGAGTTCCACAAAAGAATCCTTCTCAGTCAAGCAAAGAAACTATCCAAGAAAGTAACTAGTTTTTCTCTGATGGAAGATAGCCAGTTTCAGCAACTATTAAGAATCCTCTACTTTCTAGCTCTGTGGAGAAGCAATTTCAGCGGCTTGCACTGCACAGTAATATTGAACTCTCTGAAGGTGCAAATGTAGTTTCAAGAATGGATTCGCAGCTGGAATTAAAATAGTTTCCTCCTGAAAATGTTTTTCAAATCCTGGTCATGTTTGAGGTCTGATCTAAAATGAGACAGACTAGGTCTGATATAGGAGAAACCTCTTGGCCCCACATCCCAGTGGGATTGAAAACAAAGGGCATAGACCAAATGTGTCAAGTTTTATTATCCCAGATCAAACACTGCATGATGGGGATCTGTAGTCTTCTCAATCATCTGTGCAGGAAATAGGTAATGGTTGTGGGCTGGCAGGTTATGGAAAATACTTTATTGATCTATCAGCTAGATTTTGAGATGGAATTATCCACGTTGCCAACCTTCTTGAAAAATGAAATTCCTACCTTTCTTTCTTTCTTTGATGCGTAAATGCTAAGAGTGGCCTGTTTACTCTACCGGTAGCTTGAGAAAATATAACTCAAGAGCTGTTAATGACTAACACATCAAATCATAAGAGTTCTTTGTCAGTAGTTAAGAATTAAGCTAAATGCATTAAAATACTTTTTATATCAGGATTTATGCCTTGGAATGAAATGTATGCATCAGTATTAGTAGTAACTGTTCTAGCATTTTTCTGATTAATTAACGTTGAATAAACTGTCAATACTACAGCGAATGAATCTTATGAATCTGCTCGAGAAATTCAGGGTTAATCTTGACTGATGTGGAAGTTATACATTCCTCAGTGTCCAGAAATTTATAATTCTTGAAACTTATTTGCCCACAGTGCAAAATTAGGCCCAATATGGTTATGACAATGACAAACAAAAGACAGAACACACACAAAGCAAAACCTGGTGGCTTGACCCTGAAGATACTTTTTGTAGAATTATTATATTTGCATCCCATGCAAAGAAGTCTTTTGGGTAAATTGGATAATTTCAATACATTTCTAGATGCTTAGTCGGAGATCACTTGAAACAAAAGGACAGTGCAATGTTTAAAATTTGTAAAGAAAAAGTTTACAAATGAGAGGAGGCCATTCGATCCATCGTGCTAAACAGTTTACAAAAACTCCCAAACATAAAACGTATGTTCTAAACAAATGTTTTCTGAAAAAGTATTAAAATGAAGAATTTATCATATAAAAGCAGCACTTACAATGTATATCTGTACTAATTTAATGGGTCTGTATCACACTAGGAGATCTCCATACTCATGTTATATCTATAGCAGAGTAATTCTGCCTTTTTTCCAGTTTGAAAAGTAAATTAAAAATATCACCATTTAAAAAATATCACCATACTAAAACCTGTATTATTTGTCTACTTCAATGCAAATGCCTTCAATTCCTATCACTCCTTTGTGTGTGCATGCATGTGTGTAAATAATAAATGATCATTCAAAAGCAAACCTTAAGCTGAAGGGTTATCTTTTTTTTTCCACATAAAATTCTGTCTTACAGTTACCTTAATAAAAAAACACAGGCAGGTGAAGACTACTAACAAGCTAAACAAAAGGACTATTCACTGTTCCTGTGAATAATCTATTTGTGGTCAGTTGTTTACTCTGTTTCTTGCCTGTGTCCCTGTTTAGGTCCATGGATCAGTGGGAGAGCCCTGGTGGATCTGGGTTGAGGATCCCGCAAATGACCATATATATCACTCTGAATATTTTCTTCTTCAGAAAAAACAGGTGTGGTTTCTACTGTTTTGAAAATGGTCCTGTTTTTTGTTAGTGGTGTCAGTCAGTTTGTAGACTTAATAAAAATAATAAAACTAATATGCATTATTATATTCATTTTTTCCAGGTTGTCACCCATGAACCCCAGCAGCTGGTGTTCACCATCCCGATCTTCGAGCCAATGCCCTCTCAGTACTACATCCGTGCTGTTTCGGACAGGTGGCTCGGAGCAGAGGCAGTGTGTATTATCAACTTCCAGCACCTCATCCTGCCTGAGAGGCACCCCCCTCACACAGGTAACACTGGAGAGCATCGGCCTCATGTTAATAATTAATGATTTCAGAAAGGCTAATGTGGTGCTGGGCGAGGAAAACCTTATTGAACTTAAAATGGACATGCTACATTTCCCAGTATTTACCTAGGAAGAGAATAAAATGCAAGTAATTTGCAAACCCAATAATCGCCACCACACTAGATCATACATTCCCAAGAAAAATGTATTGGGCACAAAAACGGTGACATTTACAATAATAAGTAAAACTATCCGTATTTCAGATTAAGATTGCAAATTATATGTATCTGACAGAATGACTGCAGTTTGCCGTGAGAATGTTCTTCAAGCCAGCGAGTCATTTTGAAAAACCCTTCTTAATCCCTGCAATGCTTTTTCCTTTTTCCACCTAACGGCTGAGGAATTCATGTGTTGTCTTTTCCTTGTCTAGAACTGCTGGACCTGCAGCCTTTACCCGTTACTGCCTTGGGGAACAGAGAGTACGAAAGTCTGTATAAATTCACTCATTTCAACCCTATTCAGACACAGATTTTCCACACTCTTTATCACACTGACACCAACGTCCTCCTTGGAGCTCCCACAGGCTCTGGGAAGACTGTTGCAGCTGAAATGGCAATCTTCAGAGTCTTTAACAAGTACCCAGCATCCAAGGTGAGCATGTGGCCTTAGAGGGGTGCTGCCATTAGTGTGCAAAAGTGCTGGACATTGTGATTAAATATTATAATGCTGTCCAGGGCTACTTTTCTGATTCCAGCATTATGGGAGAAGAGTGAAGCATTTAAGTACACAGACCAGGACTTAAAACATCTTCTGTACAAAAACTTAAGTCTCTTTTCACTTCTAGGTGGTATACATTGCTCCTTTAAAGGCACTGGTCCGTGAACGAATAGAAGACTGGAAGATCAGGATAGAAGAAAAGCTGGGCAAAAAGTAAGTCCAGTTAAATTGCTCTGATTAATACACTGATTTTGTAGTACTCAACGTTATCTAGAGGCTTATTTGTACAGCTTTTTTATAATCGCCATTATTGATGTTTACATTACTGCCTGATATACCATCTTTTCAAATCACTCCTTTTTCTAACTCACTCGTTTCCACCTGTTCGCAATCGTTTGTGCATGTACAATTTTCCTAAGCAGATGATTACCAAAATAGTGTCAAATAAAAGACTGTATAGCAGCTTATATGAAAGCCTAATAGAAAACAGCTACAGCTGCGTTCTATTGTAACCAGCTCAGTTCTCACTTTGATTAAGAGCTCTGAGATGTTATACCGCAAAATATTCTTCTTCCCAGTGTTGTGGAGCTGACCGGAGACGTGACACCTGACATGAGAGCAATCGCACAGGCCGACCTCATTGTCACCACCCCGGAGAAATGGGATGGGATCAGCAGAAGCTGGCAGAACAGGAGCTATGTCCAGAAAGTGTCCATTCTCATCATAGATGAGATCCATTTACTGGGTTTGTTATTTTAAAAATGATATTGTTACTTCACTTAGAACCTGTCTGTTCATTTTCAGTATTAGGAGTGGAGAATCCAAAAATGGAATCTATGCTGATATTCTTAAACTGCTCAGCATACTTAGTACATTAACATATTCTGTAATGTAAATATGAAATAATGTTTGTGCTTTGTGCTTTTTACACATGAAACCTTGTATGTAAGCATGAAACCTTCCAAGGTGTATCCTCAGGTGTGCAGTTTCAGAAAGTCATATTCTTCTTCTTTTGAATACAGGGGAAGATAGAGGTCCAGTGCTGGAAGTCATTGTATCAAGGACCAACTTCATCTCATCTCACACTTCCAAGTCTGTGAGGGTTGTGGGACTGTCGACCGCCCTGGCCAACGCTCGAGACCTAGCAGACTGGCTTGGAATTGGACAGGTACTCTCATATACAGCAACTGTTCCCTCTAAAGGGTTATAGGTAGTACTAAAATATTCAAAATCTCTGTTAAATAGATCAAATATATTGGGGAAACATGTTTTCTTGGACTTTATAATACAAATCTGTTATGTATGACTATTCAGATATTAGCACTTATCTTTCAAGTCGGAAGCACTTCCCAAGGGGGAGGGGTTTCTGTGCACTTCTGTAGGAACCTGATCGAAACATCACTCTATCAAAGCTGCTATTGGCCCCTGCGCTCATCACTCAAACAGGTCCCTTCCCACTTCCTGTTCTATAAAACGTGACATCAGCGCAGGTTTGTCCTCTTTTGCCATTTCGCCTGGACCGAGAACGTGAGCTCTCTGTGTCTTGTCTGTGCATTAGACCTTTATTGTTATTAACAATTAATTCGGTTGGTTGGATTTAGAGGTCTTCACAGGTCCACTAGACCTGAAATTCCGAGACCCGACCCAGGACCCGAGCAGGTCTGGTTCCAACATTTTTATTTTTGACTCGGATCTGGTTCGGGACTGACATAATTGCGATGGTTCTCGGGTATATGCAATTTAATTGTATTTACCAACTGGACCCGATTGGACCCGTTCATTAATTATTAAATATGTTTACATTAAATTATATTACTGAGGTTAAGACAACTGTGCAAGCTTGGCCACACACTTCTCTTTGCCTTTTATGATTATTAAAAAAATCTTTATAGGATATAGTGAGTGAATGTTTAGAAGTATGCAATGCATGCAGTCTGATGCAATTAATGTCAAATATCGCTGAGCAGTAGGCTAAATTGGACATATTGTTTTGCAATTGAATAAATATACTACACATCGAAAAAAGGTTTATAATATAAGTATAATATTTTTAAGAACATTTAAGACAGTAACTAGACTACTTTGCTGCACTATTCCTTGTCATAGGCTATTGTTGGCATTGCCTGTTGAGGCACAATTTTAAGGTTCTGTTTATTCTTTCGGCTGTAGGAGTTCTCAGTCTGTTCAGCCCTCCTTGTCCGTGTGTGCAGGCCTCGATTTTCGATCCCGCTATGGCTGTTGGTCTAATACCCTTGGCCCCCTTGGACCCCAGACCCCGCATCACCGGTGTCCCCAGAAACCCCAGCACACATGGTGTGGTTAAGCCTACAGGCCTACGCGGCGCTTGTATCCAGCACCTGGTGCTCGGCATACACAGTGTCCTTGTCGGCAACAGCAAGCTTGCATTTGGTGTTGCAGTGCCCCCGTGTACATAATCGTTGTCGGGTGAAGACGCACTTACAGAGGTGAGCCCGCTAGGCGCTCCACTTGTCGCGGCGGCGTTTCAGTTGTTGTGTGTCCCTGGTGCAAACACTGACCGGCGCTCCCACTACATGTTTCCCTTGTCACATGCGTGTGCGCTCAGGGATGAGCTCCTCTCCACTGTGCCGCTTGCAACCGGCTCACTTTGCCTGCCTGGAGTGGGGAGGTCCTATGCCCCGGCGGTCCACCATTCCACCGGGGACCACCACAATCGCCACCGCGCCCGACAATCTCCCACTCCGGCGAGTGACGGGGGGGTCCCGTTGAGCGAGGACATCCCTTCTGCTCCTGTAGGACAGTACCGGGAGTTCTGGGCAGTGATTCAGAGGACTGTGGAGTCTCTCCAGCTCCCCTGGCCTTCTGATCCTGCCCCTCCATGCTCTATAGTCAAAATCTCTGTTAAATAGATCAAATACAAATAAAAATGCAACTCTCAAATTGGCAACTCTGCACCCAGGACGCTTGGGTGCTCCAAATTATATCAGTTGGCTACTCCCTGCAATTTCAAACATGTCCATCCCCCTTCCGAGGAGTGGTGTGGACGTGAATGAGGGACCGTTGCAGTGTGTGCTGCTTCTGCAGAAGCGTGCAATCCGCAAAGTGCCCCCTCCGGGGCAGCACGAGGGATTCTATTCCCCATACTTCCTTGTGCCCAAGAAAGATGGTGGTTTCCACCCCATCTTGGATCTGAGGCTCCTGAACCACCACCTGTTGCGCTTCAAGATGCTCAACCTGGGCACCATGTCCCAGGCCATCAAGCCCGGCGACTGGTTCACCACGGTGTATCTGAAAGATGCGTACTGTCACATCCCCATTGCGCAGGTGCACAGGAAGTTTCTCCACTTTGCCTTTGAGGGCGAGCATTTGAGTTTGCTATTCTCCCCTTCGGCCTGTCACTAGCCCCACGCACTTTTTCCAAGTGCATGGATGTCGTGTTGGCTGCCCTTGTGTTGCCAGGGGGTCTGAGTCCTCAATTATCTAGACGACTTGCTGGTTTGTTCTCACTCGAGGGAGCCAGTTCAGAACCACACAAACCTGATTTTAGGCTGCCTCTCTGAATTGGGCCTCTGGGTCAATAGAGAGAAGAGCCGGCTGACGCCAGCTCAGCAGGCACAGTTCCTCGGACTGCGCCTCGATTCCGTTGCCATGCTCGCAACGCTGGCGCCAGAGAGAGTTGCCTCCATACACACGTCTCTCCCTATTCCGACTGAGAGCTTGTGTCAGGGTGTCCCTTTGCCAGAGGCTGCTGGGCCTCCTAGCTGCTGCATCACAGTTCTGCTGCTAGCCCCACGTTGGCCTCGCAGATTCTCGTTTGTAGACCTGACCGTTGTTATCCCAGGTGCAGAGCATGCTTTGGCACCCCAATCTGGGCCTCCTCCAGCTCTGGGCCTGGCCCCTGAGTGGGAGCGATTGATTGCTTGAGGTCTGTCAGACGAGGTAGTAGCCACTATTCAGTCGGCGAGAGCTCCCTCTACAAGGTCGCAGTATTCCTACCACTGGCGGACGTTTAGCACCTGGTGCCAAGGCAGCGGATTGATGCCAAGCCCCCTGGGTCTCATTTCTGTGCGGCCTCCTCACACCCCTTCACTGCCCGCATGGCGCCTTGATGTAGTGCTGGATGCACTTTCCCAAGCCCCATTTGAGCCACTGAACTCAGCTGAGCTGAAGCTGGTGTCGCTTAAGACTGCGTTTGTGCTGGCAATCACCTCTGCAAAACGCGTGAGCAAGTTACACACCCTGTCCGTACATCCATCATGTGTCCGTTTTGTGGCAGATGGCTCCAGGGTCACGCTATGGCCTAACCCTGCGTTCCTCCCGAAAGTGCTGTCTCCATTTCATGTCAACAGGCCTATCCTTCTTCTTCTTCGGAGCAAGAGAGTTGGCTTCACCTGCTCTGCCCTGTGCAGTTCCTCAGGTGCTATTTGGAACACACAAAGGACATTCGGCGCTCAAACCAACTGTTTGTGTCTTATGGAGCATGGACACAGGACCAGGCGCTTTCAAAGCAGCGCCTCTCACATCGGATTGTGGACACCATTACCATGGCCTGCGAGTCCACCGAGACCCCAGTGCCTGAACACCTGGTGGCCCGCTCGACACGAGGCGTTGCCACATCATGGGTCCTTTTTCAAGGCGCCCCCCTTGGTAGACATTTGTGCAGCTGCAGCTTGGGCCTCACTGCTTACATTTGCCCGGTTCTACAGGTTGGACGTGACAGGACTGGTCCCTTCCATTGGGAACCCAGTGTTGACTGCAATCGAGCCCCAGTAACCCACGGGCTCTGGCTCCTGATTTCCTCTCCCTGTCTGCCCCTGTTAAGTGCATCCTGATGGAGCTATTTGAACCGCGTCTTCCCTTCCACCGGACTATGCCTTCCAGTCGAGCGCCCACGCAAGCTGCTCCTGGACTTGCTTGCAGCCCTGTTGATGTGTCCAGGGTCTGTAATGTGGCCTCTAAGTACGTTGCCTTACGAGGCCGCCCTGTATATAGTTAATTCATTGCGCATTGCATCGTGTTGCGGTGGTGCGTGCGTCTGGCCTGTACCCCGCTCTGTATATATATAATATGTGTTAAACAGCAGGACTGTGGCTCCATTCTGAAAATGTGTAGAATGGAGCTCACTGCCGCTGTTCCCAGCTGATGGTACTCGAGTTTCACTGCCTGTGTACATAGTTCCTTGGTCAGCAGGTCTGTGGCCCGCTCTGGCTGTGTGCCATTGAGCAAGAGACCGCTGCTGCTGTCCTAAGCGGTAAGCACTCGAGCAGGCTCTCGTGTTCCGCCGTGTATATAGTTAATTTGTCAGGACAGTAGAGCTAATGTTGCTCTGCATTAGCCAGTCTAACCAGCAGGTGTCAGCTGCTCCTGTGTTCTATGGGTGGTGCATGAGTTCGTTCCCGCGCCCCATGGTGTATATAGTTCGTTTGAAGGTCTTGCTGTCATGTGTTATGTATATATTGTATATTGTTGCTTAGCTTGGCTACTCTCCTGACTAGCCGGCTGTGTATTATGTTGTGTTTTTCAGTGGGTCTGTGGCCCCGCTCCTATTGGATCAGGGGTCCACTGGCATGATAATGGGCGGAGGCCGCACAAGGTGCTTGATTGCCTGCGCCAGATATTGTGCAAGTAGATATATGGCCTCGCTCCTAGCTGCACTAGTAGAGTAGCCTGCCTTGCTATTGTAAGCAGAGGGCGTAAGAGTTAACCTCTGTAGCCCCGCTTTGTATATGCTGATTCTAGACAGTTCTCGGTAAGAGTGTGACTATGGTCATCGCTCCTGGGCGGCTCAGGTACGGCCCTATGGTTACTGGTCTGGAGTAGTGTTGCTGAAGCCCCCTAGCAGTACACCTCGGGGCAGTCTCCCTTAACGGTTCACTGCCTCCTTCCTTGCGATGGATTTGTTATACAGCAACCCCCTCCCCCTTCGGCAGTGCTTCCGACTCGAAAGATAACGTTAGGTTACGAATACAACCCCAGTTATCTGAAAAAGGAAGCACTGCCCAAGGGTTGCAAGGTCGCGGAGGAGTCCTAGCTCCCAGCAAAAGAGGATGAACCTGCGCTGACGTCACATTTTTTCGAACGAGAAGGGGAAGGGACCTGTTCTGAGTGACAAGCACAGGGGCCAATGGCAGCTTTGATAGAGTGATGTTTCGAACGGGTTCCTATGGAAGTATGCAGAAACCCCTCCCCCTTGGGCAGTGCTTCCTTTTTCAGATAACGGGGGTTGCATACGCAACCTAACGTTTTAAAAACATTGGTGAAGCACAACATTACATTGTTTTTAAAGGTCAGAGGCTTATTGTTGGATTTATTGGTGAACAGTTTCACGTCATGTGCCAGGAATAAATACGTTATTTTAAAAATATAGAATTTTCTCTGGAATTGTTTTTTATATATTCAAGCTTCTTTTCTGAACTATTTACGTTATGCTTTTATCCTTGTAGGTCAATATCAAAAGTGAGAAATACAGTTTTCAAAGTTGTAATTCAGTACAAATATTTAGCTTGGGTCAATGATGTGTAAGTTGTCAAGGTTTGCTTGCATTGTAGTTTTGTCTAAGGGGTCTAAAGTTTATGTTTTAAAGCTTCTACACCTGTGAATTTTAGAGTGTATTCTACCAAATTCTACTGATTTGTTGTTTTTTTACCAATAAAATGTTTTTTTAAGTTTGTTATTACATCTCTGTAGGTTTATGGGGGGTCATTTGCCTCCTTTGGTTCATTAATTGATAAAAACAGTTCCATAAATGTTTTAGTTTTTTTCCACTGGTCCAGTGATTTCCTTATCTGATACCAGCCAGTCCACTTTTTGGCAGACTGATTGCTCTGGCTATTCAACAGAAGAGAATGATCTTTTTTCCTCATCTTCTTGACCAGATTTGTTAATAAATCTTGGCTGAGCTGTTTATATTGGGACATTTTGTTTGGCCACCCTATCCATTATACAGCCCTTTAGATATGCACACACATGCACACCCAAGAAAACAACACTTCTAACAAAATGACATCTCAGGAGAAGATATTAAAAGAGAATAATTAAACTTAACTGGGACAAGCCCTATTGAAGGTGAATGCTCTTTTTTATTTATTTTTATTATGCGGTCATCATGCAATTGTAATAGGTGTATTAAACGAATTACTAATTTGTTGTTCACTGAGCATGTACTTATTACTTGAGAGCATAAATCTCACTAGACATTACAGACCTGCCCATGAGTCATTAATGCTATTCACAACAGCTGCCCCTCCACACTCACACACCTTTCTTTCTCTTTTGTTCGAATTATCATATATCCATATGATTATTTAATTACTGGATCAATCTTCCTCTCTTCTCCTTCAGATGGGCCTATTTAACTTCCGTCCCTCTGTGCGTCCTGTTCCATTGGAGGTACACATCCAGGGCTTTCCAGGACAGCACTACTGTCCTCGCATGGCAAGCATGAACAAGCCAACGTTTCAAGGTAAACCCACAGCAGAGCTACAGTGAGGGGAAAAAAGTATTTGATCCCCTGCAGATTTTGTACGTTTGCCCACTGACAAATAAATTATCAGTCTATAATTTTTATGGTAGGTGTATTTTAACAGTGAGAGACAGAATAACAACAAAAAAAAGTTATAAATTGATTTACATGTTAATGAGGGAAATAAGTATTTGACCCCTTCGACTTAGTACTTGGTGGCAAAACCCTTGTTGGCAATCACAGAGGTCAGACGTTTCTTGTAGTTGGCCACCAGGTTTGCACACATCTCAGGAGGGATGTTGTCCCACTCCTCTTTGCAGATCCTCTCCAAGTCATTAAGGTTTCGAGGCTGACGTTTGGCAACTCGAACCTTCAGCTCCCTCCACAGATTTTCTATGGGATTAAGGTCTGGAGACTGGCTAGGCCACTCCAGGACCTTAATGTGCTTCTTCTTGAGCCACTCCTTTGTTGCCTTGGCTGTGTGTTTTGGGTCATTGTCATGCTGGAATACCCATCCACGACCCATTTTCAATGCCCTGGCTGAGGGAAGGAGGTTCTCACCCAAGATTTGACAGTACATGGCCCCGTCCATCGTCCCTTTGATGCAGTACAGTTTTCCTGTCCCCTTAGCAGAAAAACACCCCCAAAGCATAATGTTTCCACCTCCATGTTTGACGGTGGGGATGGTGTTCTTGGGGTCATTCCTCCTCCTCCAAACACGGCAAGTTGAGTTGATGCCAAAGAGCTTGATTTTGGTCTCATCTGACCACAACACTTTCACCCAGTTCTCCTCTGAATCATTCAGATGTTCATTGGCAAACTTCAGACAGGCCTGTACATGTGCTTTCTTGAGCAGGGGGGCCTTGCGGGCGCTGCAGTATTTCAGTCCTTCACGGCGTAGTGTGTTACCAATTGTTTTCTTGGTGACTATGGTCCCAGCTGCCTTGAGATCATTAACAAGATCCTCCCGTGTAGTTCTGGGCTGATTCTTCACCGTTTTCATGATCATTGAAACTCCACGAGGTGAGATCTTGCATGGAGCCCCAGACCGAGGGAGACTGACAGTTATTTTGTGTTTCTTCCATTTGCGAATAATCGCACCAACTGTTGTCACCTTCTCACCAAGCTGCTTGGCGATGGTCTTGTAGCCCATTCCAGCCTTGTGTAGGTCTACAATCTTGTCCCTGACATCCTTGGACAGCTCTTTGGTCTTGGCCATGGTGGAGAGTTTGGAATCTGATTGATTGATTGCTTCTGTGGACAGGTGTCTTTTATACAGGTAACGAGCTGAGATTAGGAACACTCCCTTTAAGAGAGAGCTCCTAATCTCAGCTCGTTACCTGTATAAAAGACACCTGGGAGCCAGAAATCTTGTTGATTGATAAGGGATCAAATACTTATTTCCCTCATTAACATGCAAATCAATGTATAACTTTTTTGAAATGCGTTTTTCTGGATTTTTTTGTTGTTATTCTGTCTCTCACTGTTAAAATACACCTACCATTAAAATTATAGACTGATCATTTCTTTGTCAGTGGGCAAACGTACAAAATCAGCAGGGGATCAAATACTTTTTTCCCTCACTGTATGTATTTTGGATTCCCTGAACACTAGCGAACAGCTCTTTTTATCAGACAATGAATTATACAGATTATAAAAAGAAAATAGTGTCATTAACCAGAAGATTGTTAACAGAGCATGTTCCTCTTGGCTTTTTTAGTGTTTTAGGGAAAATGCTTATATTAGTTAGCAGTAGAATAGACTGTTGCTCTGGGATAACATGTTGTACCCTGTGTAAAATGTTGTGGATTGTTATATTTTGTTGAGTATAATCAGATTTTAGTTGAGTTGTATCATGTTTCTAATTTATTGCGGTGCATAAAGTGAACAGTATCTTAATATTAAGATCAAGAAGCACCTAGTTTACAAAAGGAGACTCCAAACGGTTTCAAACTTTTAAGCATCTACATTTTTCCCCCCCAAAATAGTCCTCGATATTGAATTCATTGTATTGACTGAGTAGTGCCAGGGAAATAAAACGTGCACCTAGTTGGACATGTTTTCACTGCTTTTTCCGGTTAACTGACAGTCTCAGACTGGGATCGACTGAGGCTAATGACGATATTTTAGTTCTTCTTATTAGCAGTTTGACATGACACTCTTCATTGATGGTGGGGCTCAGACCGGTCCTGACAGCTCAGATTAATCACCGCTTCACCGTTGTATCTTACAACAACACTAATGAACAATAAATTTACCCAGGGCTTGTTTGCCTCACCTGTTTTAAATGCGAATAACAAGTAGTGAAGTGGAGATTTGTTTTCTTTCACAGCAATCCGCAGCCATTCCCCTGCCAAGCCCGTACTGATCTTTGTGTCGTCCAGACGTCAGACTCGCCTTACAGCTCTTGACTTGATTGCTTTCCTGGCCACGGAGGATGACCCCAAACAGTGGCTCCACATGGATGAGAGAGAGGTTTGTAGAAAGACTATTTTAAAGCTTCTCCGTCATGCAAGTAATGCAAGGAGGTTTAACATCCTTTATCCTGATTCCAAATGCTTGTATATATACACAAGGATTCCAAAAATCTGATAATGTTGAACACACTGCACACTGATGTGGTCTTCACCAACAGGGTTAGAGTTATGGTTGTAAAGCAGAACTGTTGTCAACAGTTAAAATATGTGGCTTTTCTGTGCGATCTGTTGTACATTGGCAGATGAATTAAGAATAATTACAAGTCAAATTTTTTGCCATTACAGTGTGTCTGGGAGTAAGTTGAACCTGGGTCAGAAGAAAGCATGACAAATCCATTGTGTCACATAAACACATCTGCTTATAAATCATTTGTTTAAAACAAAAAAACATTGTCATCTAATGACTTGATCTGTGATTTGGCATGCTGTGCCCCTAAACCATGAGATTATGGCATGGAAATTAAAATGATTCCACTAGAACATAGACTCATTTATCATTGTCCCAAGTCATCCTCCTTGTCATTAATTATGAAATTGAAATTGTTCATCAGTTCTAATTGTAGCTCTTTACTGTAATTATATAGAAACCTTTACAGACTACTTGAGGAAAGCAAATGTCATTTTCTATTATTCTGTACACGTCAGATTGGTTCAAGATGTGTGCTATTCTTTTGTAATGCATGCAGAATCTGTTAATATTTGTATAACTTTAAATTTAAATTGTTTACAAGTTGACAAAATAGATGTGTTGTTTCCTTTTTGAAGGAAATAGTTTGCTAAATTTAAGGTCAACTTTCTCCAAATTAACTTTTTGTTAGCCGGAAAAACATGGGCAAACAATTTTTCTGGCAATAAAACCACAGGTCCTGTTCCATTGCTCAGTAATAGTTTCCTAGAGACCATAATTTGCAGTTTTGTGCTTTAACTTACATTTTTTAAGTGGCAGCCAGGCCTGCATTCAAAGGTTTAGATCAGGCAGACCATTATTCAGCTGCAGCCTTTTTTCTGCGCCATAAAGATTAAATAGGCATAGTGAGTGAATAACAGTGTCTCAGCAGTTGACAGTATGTCTGACATATTCAAAGAATAGTATATTCTCTCTTCAAATCTTAGATCGCAAATACCCTTATTAATCAAAAATATAATATATTTGTGTTGTTTGATGACAGGTCTAAGACTTAAGGCATTTCATGTCAAAGTATGCTAGTCTAAAACAGCATAGGTCACCTTCTGACTCTTCATATATCAAAACATTTTGCATAATTATCAATCATAAATAAATTGTTCCTTGGGATATGGTATCCTGTTTCCTTTCTTCTCCCCACTGTCCAGTAGAACTGTACAGACAAGAAAACTAATTGAAAAAATAATCAAACTGTAGGTGTAACATAGCCTTACAATTCATGAATTTGAAGGGATGCGAGTTTCTACCTGTTTAAAAGTCTTTTGTGTCTGTAATGAACATCATCCGTAAAGGTCCATTTAGTCTATTCCTCTACTGGCATTTTTAGCAATATATTAAAAAGACTGTTTGATCCAGCAGTGATAAAGATATGTTTATGAGCCATAACTCTTGTCTCTTTGTTGCTATCAACAATATATTACTTTTTCGTTATTTAGTAATCCTGTGAAACAAAAGAATGCCATAAAGTCAGTGTGTAGTGACATTTTATAAGGGCAATCATGGGGTAGATATTTAGATGGATAGACAAATTTCAGATTTATGTGCTGAAAATGTATTCACCATAGCTGTATGCGGTCCATTTGTCAAGAAAAGTGTATATTCTATTCGAGGAATTTAACATGCCATTATAAAATCTTTATCTACCTTATATATTAAACTAAACATTGCACCAAGTTCAACACAGCCTAAACAAAATGTAAAGAACCTGTGTCGTGACTCCTTTCTTGTCTCTGGTTAAAACTATATATTTTCTAGTCCTTTAATTATTATTATTATTATTATTATTATTATTATTATTATTATTATTATTATTATTATTATTATTATTATTATTATTATTATTATTATTGTTGTTGTTGTTGTTCTAATTTCTTAGCAGACATATCCAGGGCGAATCCTTGTCTAATTATAGAAAGCAGTAAAAATACTGGGTTTTCTATTCTTAACAATACAAACATGACTGCTTATATAATCTTACACATTTACAAATTCTACTAACTACCAATTAATGTCTATCTTATTGGTTTTAATTTCCCCCTGTGACCTCTACACCACATAACTTGCTGATGCCAAATGAAGTCATATAAGGCCAGTATTTGAACTTCAGTATATTATGTGGACACATTTCTCCCTGTATAGCTGTTTTTTAAAGTGTTACATGTATGAAGTCCCAATATTGCATGAGTGCAACAGTTGTTTTATTTTTAGAGGCTGGTTTAAGGTTTAGTGAAAGGAAACAAAAGGAAAATAATTGTTATTATAATTTTTTTCTCCTTCCTTCGTCGAACTGCACATACGGCTGGTGCCGCTCCCTGTCCAATATCCCAGCAGTCCTCAGTGACTGTGTGTGTTCCATTGATTTATGCAAAAGCCTGGAGATCTCCTTGTAGCGCCTCGGAGTCCCTGCTGCTACAATGACAGCAGGCTGGTGAAAGTTGCAGCCCTCCCAATGGGGGTCCTTCATTTCTCCTATGGTACATTACACTGCAACAGAGGTATTACTAACAGGAAAGCAAGTCTTCCCTGCAGCCCCTTCTCTGCAACCACCCACCACCGGCTTTAAATGACAACGGCAACATCTGTACATCAAACCCCATCAGTGGGATTTGTGGTTAATTCACGCTGAGCCTTCATCAAAGGGAGGGAAAGCTGTTAGTGTTGGACAGGCTGCGAGTAAGCTGTATCTCCAAGTGAAATCTCGGGCTCGCCCCAAAGCCATTACCACCTCCTGAGCAAATGTGGATCTAAAATAATAAATGTAAAACAAATCTGCTGGGTCCTTTAGGTTGCCCTCTCGGGTCACAGTTCACAAAGAGGGAATAGAAAGTCTGGGCGACTGGATTAGTGGGTCTGGTCTCATCCGTCTTCTTTGCTCCTTTGCTGATGGTAGGGATCGGATGACTGGCTTTCTATTTCCAGTGAGCAACATGTGATTTGTTTCCTGCCCAAAATATATTTGCTTTCTAAAAATTAATACATAAACAGACAAGTGCATCAATCTTGTTTGTAAAATCGTATATGCAGCTCTTTGAGGATGTATTACAAGGTCTCAATGTGTAATTTTTTCAACCACACAAAACAGTGTTTTGAGTTACTACACATTTGATACAAACAAAAACAGGTTGATGTTCCTTAGGAGCATGTTTAGTGTATAAAAGAGTGCCCAACTTGCTCCTTCCAAGATTAAATTCCATGATAAATCAATACTAAAGTAATAAGTATGTATTTTCTTCTGTTTTGTATTTGAAGTTTGACCTATAATTCACAGTAATTACCCGGAAAAGGAGTTTGTTAATTCACTTAGGATGCAAACAGAATGTGAACACATAATAATCCAAATACACTGGGGATCCTCACTGTTTACAAATATGTAAAATAGCACATGAGCATTTAGTACCACACAAAAAAAAGTAGTAAAATGAGAAACTCATACTCAATGTTTTGGTTCATTGTTTCTGCGGTTATATTATTATTATTATTATTATTATTATTATTATTATTATTATTATTATTATTATTGTAATAATAATACATATCCAGGGTGAATCCTTGTGTAATTATATAAAGCAGTAAAAATCCTGGGTTTTCTATTTTTAACAATACAAACATGACTGCTTATTTAATCTTATACATTTACAAATTCTACTAACTACCAATTAACATCTATCTTATGGTTTTATTTTCCCCCTGTAACTTTTAGGAATAGGGCAGCTTTGGTTAAGAATCAGCAGTAATGTATATAACCCAACCATGGAATTACCAACAATTAATGTTGTGTTTAATGTTCTTCTTCACAGATGACTGATGTCATTGCTACAGTTCGGGAATCCAACCTCAAGCTGACCCTGGCCTTTGGAATAGGCCTCCATCATGCTGGCCTGCATGAAAGGGACAGGAGGACAGTGGAGGAGCTCTTTGTAAATTGCAAAATCCAGGTATTCAGCTGCAATACAGGCTCCTTAACTCTAAACATCCTGTTTGTAATATAGGTCAATTTAAAGACCTATATTACAAATTAACATTCTATTAAAAGTTCACAAAAGCCAGGCCTCACTCTCCAGTTTCTTGTGGGTGTGGGCCTGTGAAAAGCTGTGGTTGGAAATTGTTAGCAAAATGATTTCACTCATGGTCATAGGCAGATGTTTTATTCCAGGCCTAATGAGGAAATGGTTTTCTTCGTCTCTCATCTCCCGTGCAAGATCAATTTAATGCAGTTTTTATTTTCTCCATTAGGTACTGATTGCTACCAGCACACTGGCTTGGGGAGTGAACTTTCCTGCCCATCTTGTGATTGTTAAAGGGACCGAGTACTACGATGGGAAAACAAGGCGTTACGTGGACTATCCTATCACAGGTATTCTCGTCAGCTGTTGTTCACCTTTGGAATGATAGTCAGGAATTATTTGGTGTGTGTGATAATAATATTATTTGCACTAATATTCCCAATTTGTAATGTTTTTACTTTATTTCTTTTATAAAGATGTTCTCCAGATGATGGGCCGGGCTGGCCGGCCACAGTTTGATGACCAGGGCAAAGCTGTGATTCTTGTCCATGACATTAAGAAAGATTTCTACAAGAAATTCCTGTATGAACCATTCCCTGTTGAGTCAAGGTGAATTATTCTCTTAATATACCGCAGAAATGTACATCTGCATGGAATTAGCACTTGCATTTGCCTGGCCGTTAACACCTCACTGGTAGATCTGTTAATGTCTGCAGCATTGCTAGAGTAAATCATGCTATCGCTTAATGTTATTGCAGCATTGTGTCAAAGACTTCCAAAGCATATGTACTAAGCAGAGAAAATATGTTATCATCAAGTGTTAATGTTGCACTGTAGTTCACCCAAAATGATTGATTCTGTTTGCAGTTTGCTGGGTGTGCTCTCCGACCACTTGAATGCCGAGATTGCTGCCGGAACAATCTCCTCCAAACAGGATGCCATGGATTACATAACTTGGACATACTTCTTCCGGCGACTTGTTATGAACCCCAGGTATGACTGTAAATGAATATGATGTCACTCTGCAGATATGCCTTTTGCACTATGTATTGTTACCCAAAGCAACATCCATTTGTAAACAAATGTCTTGTGAGGATTTTACTTTGACTTTTTAATTTTAAAAGTTGTCAATAGCATAAGATGTTTATTATAAGTGCTATGTATATTTTGCAGCCAGACTAAAAATGTCTACCTATTTGGTTTGTCATGCTTAATTCTGACATCACAGAAAGATTGTGAAACCAAATTATATTTTGCCATGAATTACCTAAAGTACATTTTTTACAATTTGAGGCTTTTTTATAACTAGTTGCCTGTTTGCATATAATTTAGTCCTACAGCCACCAGCTGTATTTTATTAACCATAAGCAAAGGTGTAATCACAAAAGTAATATCACAGTACTATTTCACCATTCAGCAAATTCTTCATTTTATTTTTACAAATTACATATTCAATTAATAAACAGAATGCCTTATATAGCTATGGACATGTGATCACTAACAGCCCTGTCAATCTATTTAGCTTTTTGTTTTATTTTTCAGTATTTTATTATTTGAAAGAATCCTCAAGTCTAAGGAGATTAATTATAGGTTAACCCTTTCCACACACGTTTAAGCTAATAATTTTGTAAGGAAGGAGCTGCTTGTCGAACACATATATGTAAACATTAAATTAAAAAACATCAAATTCAGTCAAAACTAATGTAATGGAAACAACATTTAATATTAAAATACAGATTAACCTATTTTCTTCATGGTTAAGGTACTCTTTTCTGTTGGTTTAAATGTTTTGCAATCAGCTATTTATTTCAGATCTTGCTTGAAAGGGCTAGTATGTGGACATTATACACTGATTTGGTAGTAAACATAAAATAAACTTTTTTGTGTGTGTGTTATTATTATAGCTTTAATTAACATACAATCCAAGTACAATTTTGTTAACCCAAAATCCAGTTGGATATTGCTGTGCATGACATGCTATTGTATATCACTTGTATAGGTGCATCAGTTCAGTGCCTGGAGTTAAGCATTACTCTTACATAATTCATTTGTAAAATTACCATTACTGTCCTTCCTTGTTAGGGGATATTTTATAATTAGCCTGTACTTCATGTGTTGATGGCTTAATTATTTAATTCAGTTTAATTGAAGTGGTTCAGTTATTCATGATATTCTAATTCATCCATGAATTTTCTGAGGCTCTACTTATAAAACATGACAGATACATGGTCAGAGGAAAATACAAAATGAAAGACCAGACTGTACTTTATACTAATGAAAGACAGATTCCTTTCAAAGTGTCTCTTACATTACTTCATCAGTCGTAGGCTACTGGTAATTAATGATATGATAAATACATTTGATTTGTATTCATATAATATATTTTTTCAGGATTTCAGACTGTATGCAGATTTAGATGAATCAGCTTGTTTTTTCCTTTCTGTGATTGGTTGCTTTCTTAGATCTGTGAACATTATCCAAGAATCCACAGAGATTGTCTGTCAGCTTCTATGCAAAAATGCTTTTCTATTGTGTTTTGAATATTTGATGTATGATATAAAACAACAGCCTTTAGTAGCTTCTGACTAATGTTATGAGTCCAGTAGGATTTCATAAACATTGTGCATGAGAATGATACTGAAACACTAATATTTGCCTGTGGTTGTAAAGGAAATAGGTAGTGGCTTTCACAAAACACAAGGTTTTCATTTTGAAAGATTTAAATAAAAAAGCTATCCATTTTAACTACAATAATTCATTCTTAAAGGAAAGCTTATTTAGGTCTTTGAATCATTTACTTTGTTAAACCCCGCTCTGTAATATACTGCACAGGAACATGGCTCACACCAGGTGTTCTTGATAGAGAGTCCCTTTGAAGAACAATGTCACTACAAAGGCAAGAAGCCCATGTTTATCTTAAGTCTTTATACGGTGTCCCAGAAGTGCTCAATTTTGTTCAATGTGTGTAAAGATTTGTAGGTATTTTCAACTTCAATAGAGATAAAACCTTCCACTACTCAATACTATCTGCTTACCTTTTCAAGATCAGTCTTTCTCCCAGTAGCCAGTAGGATGTCATCATCCAGCAGTGTTTTTGCTAACAGTTATTATGCTAGAGGATAATCCTCTTGATATTTAAAATGAGAGGGAAATTATATTATGTCTACCATTACATACGTTTTGCAAGAACACAATGTAAGCTTATGTTTATTCTTTTCTGAACATTTAGTGCAAGCAAATTAATTTCTGTCGGTGATGTTTCCACTATATGGCAAACATCTTAACACCGTCTTAAAGTATAGAAACAGGAAGCATTTGTATATTAAATATTGGTGTATCCATTCAAATAAAAATGAATCATAATCATTGTATACATTTGAGCATATGGACTTGTAGTGTGGATTTCCATAAAGTGAGAATGGCATGGTGGTCAAAAAGACTTATTAGTACAGTTTGGGATGGAAATGGTTCCCTTTTTTAATGGAGATTATTTGAATTTGAGTGTTTTTTTTTAATTTGTGGGAGATGTGTAAAGCCCAGTCCAGTCAATACAGGTGTTTGTTTCTGTAGGTGAATGGTGAAAATGCCACCTGCAGCTCAACACTTCTAGAGGGTGATCACTCAACGGGTGTAAATACCAGTAGCTACGCTAAATAAACAGAACCTTTACTCAATTACTGCCACAAAATGTCTGCATCTCCTCTGTTTAAAAATTATACAATGTTTAAGTACAAAAAAGGTTTTACAAAGACAATATGTAGAAGTATATGCATGTAGTGTTTTTAATGTTTTACACTTAATATTTGAAGATTGTGCATTTTTATTTTTATTTTTTCCTTTGCGTAACGGTATGGACAATTAATTCCACTGGCTGAATTTGCTTGTGACTCAGAATTCTGCTGCTTCTGAGTATTTAAAAAAAATAACTTCCATTCATTGTATTCGTCTGACAAAATGTGTAGCTTATTGAATGTCTGTAGCATATATTTAACTCAGTGGACTCCTGCCAATAAGAGCTTAACAGTGTTGATCATATTTTGTCTAAATATCCGATCACCTTTTTATTTATATTTGTTCCCCTTAAAGAAGAACAAATAAATTGTAATTGGTCAGATGTGAACATTTAAAGTGATGTCATCCCGACCAAAAGGTTATAGGAACACAAAAGACATCTGCTTTGCCTTGTGAAACATTCTTGTGTGATGGCATTTTTATGGCTGTCAGCCCAGATTAAACACAGTTGAGCTCTCTCTAAACGGTGAAAGAAAGTAATTCAACGCAATTGTATGGTACAGTAATGCTTGTTTAACCATGTTCCAAAAACATATTTTAAAGTGGAGAACATTTTCACATTAGCTGGTCATTAAGCTTTTGCAAGAACAGGATTAATGACTAAAGCCATACATTCCTTATGCTTTATAAGGTTAGTAAGCGTAATTTAAATGTCACTGTATACACCTTGTGGAAGAGTAAAAAGTTGATGCTTTTGTTTAGTTTTTTTTCATCAATAAAGCCTAGCACGATGTTGGAGGTGAACCCTGTGACTAAAGAAAAACAACTTTCATTTTTGGGCCATTTCTAACTTTTAAGTGGTCTGTAGACATTCAGGCAAATTTTCAACAAATAAATAGTAGCATACTGTCTGCAGATGGGGTCTGTGGTTAGTACTGAGGACCATACTAAGAGTAATAAGACATTACAAGCCAAAGCAACAAAGTAAACCAAACCAGATAGTGCACAGCTGGATTCTAACCTTGTGCTTAATTTCACCAGTGTAAAACCACCAGGCGTCTCCCCCTAGAGATGCACAGAAAACACCATGCTAATGTACTCCAGTAGCAGGCTGTATTGTGTGGTATAAAACGAGAGAACAAATCTTATGTTGAGAAGAATGGCATAGCCACTGTGAAGCATGAAGGCAGATCTGTGAACTTTAAGGCTGTTTTGCATCCTCTGGTCCTGGTGCCATTGTCAGAATTGAGGGATGGATAGATTTAAAAAAATACCAGGATATGTTAGCCAATAAGCCTGGCACCCACTGTCAAGTCACTCAAGCTTAGTCACAAATACATAATAACAGTCCCAGGCACACCTGAGTCTACGGCCACATGGTTAAGGCAGCGCTAAAATCAATCCCCAGACCTCAGCCCAATAGAAAATATGTACAGTGATCTTAAAAAAATAAAAATAAACAGTCCGTAGGACAAGCCAGACAGCATGGTGTAGCTGGAGTAGGAATATATTATTTTTGAGAAGCTGATGAAAATATTAAAACGGCTAAAGGAAATACATCCTCCATGTTATCAAATCCAAAGTTAATTCACAAAATACTAATTTCCCAGTTGAGAATATTGTGTATTTAGGAATAATATATATATATATATATACACACAGTGAGTGAAAAAAGTATTTGATCCCCTGCTGATTTTGTACGTTTGCCCACTGACAAAGAAATGATCAGTCTATAATTTTAATGGTAGGTGTATTTTAACAGTGAGAGACAGAATAACAACAAAAAAATCCAGAAAAACGCATTTCAAAAAAGTTATACATTGATTTGCATGTTAATGAGGGAAATAAGTATTTGACCCCTTTTACTTAGTACTTGGTGGCAAAACCCTTGTTGGCAATCACAGAGGTCAGACGTTTCTTGTAGTTGGCCACCAGGTTTGCACACATCTCAGGAGGGATGTTGTCCCACTCCTCTTTGCAGATCCTCTCCAAGTCATTAAGGTTTCGAGGCTGACGTTTGGCAACTCGAACCTTCAGCTCCCTCCACAGATTTTCTATGGGATTAAGGTCTGGAGACTGGCTAGGCCACTCCAGGACCTTAATGTGCTTCTTCTTGAGCCACTCCTTTGTTGCCTTGGCTGTGTGTTTTGGGTCATTGTCATGCTGGAATACCCATCCACGACCCATTTTCAATGCCCTGGCTGAGGGAAGGAGGTTCTCACCCAAGATTTGACGGTACATGGCCCCGTCCATCGTCCCTTTGATGCTGTGCAATTGTCCTGTCCCCTTAGCAGAAAAACACCCCCAAAGCATAATGTGTCCACCTCTATGTTTGAATGTGGAGATGGTGTTCTTGGGGTCATTCCTCCTCCTCCAATCACGGCGAGTTGAGTTGATGCCAAAGAGCTCGATTTTGTTCTAATCTGACCACAACACTTTCACCCAGTTCTCCTCTGAATCATTCAGATGTTCGTTGGCAAACTTCAGACGGGCCTGTACATGTGCTTTCTTGAGCAGGGGGACCTTGCGGGCGCTGCAGGATTTCAGTCCTTCACGGCGTAGTGTGTTACCAATTGTTGTCTTGGTGACTATGGTCCCAGCTGTCTTGAGATCATTAACAAGATCCTCCTGTGTAGATCTGGGCTGATTCCTCACCGTTCTCATGATCATTGAAACTCCATGAGGTGAGATCTTGCATGGATCCCCAGACCGAGGGAGACTGACAGTTATTTTGTGTTTCTTCCATTTGCGAATAATCGCACCAACTGTTGTCACCTTCTCACCAAGCTGCTTGGCGATGGTCTTGTAGCCCATTCCAGCCTTGTGTAGGTCTACAATCTTGTCCCTGACATCCTTGGACAGTTCTTTGGTCTTGGCCATGGTGGAGAGTTTGGAATCTGATTGATTGATTGCTTCTGTGGACAGGTGTCTTTTATACAGGTAACGAGCTGAGATTAGGAACACTCCCTTTAAGAAAGTGCTCCTAATCTCAGCTCGTTACCTGTATAAAAGACACCTGGGAGCCAGAAATCTTGCTGATTGATAGGGGATCAAATACTTATTTCCCTCATTAACATGCAAATCAATGTATAACTTTTTTGAAATGCGTTTTTCTGGATTTTTTTGTTGTTATTCTGTCTCTCACTGTTAAAATACACCTACCATTAAAATTATAGACTGATCATTTCTTTGTCAGTGGGCAAACGTACAAAATCAGCAGGGGATCAAATACTTTTTTCACTCACTGTGTATATATATATATATATATATATATATGTGTGTGTGTGTATGGAATAATACTGTGCTATTTTTTGCTAAATCAATTTTAAGTACATTTGGGATCTGAATACATTTTGAGAGTACCAAATTTAATTTAATTGGGACTTATATATTCTCAGTAATACTGTTATATAGTCTCAATTCTTTAATTAAGTTCATAATTAAACCTTATAACTCTTAATGTAATAATGACTGCAACAGAGTTACTCCAGTCAGATATTTGCTTTGAGACAAACCCTTAATAGGCTTTCATTAATGCCTGAAATCATTGCACAGTATAATATTCATAGGACTGTTGCAATACAGTTTCAAATATACTCTATTTAATAATAAATCATATTTCCTTTTGAAAACAATAGACATAATCAATAGTATTAAGATGTATTTTAATCTTTAAGTGGCTCATCTAAAGTTAGTTAATTTGTTCGGTCTGTTTTACAAATGTGAGTTGACTCTACATTCAGAGTTAAGAATTTTTAAGGATAGCTGACTTCCATTGCATTAGAAAAAAATAATAACTGCATGAGATTCAGCCTTGGTATCTAATTGCCTCTAACAATGTATTTACAAGAATTGTGACTTTATTTAATTATTCACTTAATGTATGCAAGGCGTTTTACAGTTTATTTTTAAAAATATTCAATAGTTTACCCAAACAAGTGAAACATTTATTTGGATGGATAGTAAGCTTGATAGTGAGCTCTGATTTGACACCTTCCCCTTGCACCTGGTTTGGAAACATATTTTCCTTTATTCCTGTGCTCCGTACAATACCGGAGAATCAGCTGAGCCCAAACCGCTTGTCATAGTTTGTGGCTCCAGATGATCCTCATATAACACAGCAGGATGTGCCAGGGGCTGAGTGGAACGTTGCACTAGATTCACAAGTACATTGCAATTCATCGTTTCATTGTTATTGCTCTCTTTTGCTTTTATTTTTGAGTAGGTTTGCTTGTATCTCCAAAGTTTTGCAACATAATATTGTGACACAAGAATTCAGTAGTAAAAACAAACTCGCAAACCCTTCCCACCAGTCAAAATATATGACAAAATACGTATAGATTATTCCCTCTATATTGACACACAGTTGATTGCTAAAATAAGTTTTGTTTTGTTTATTTTACAGCAAAAATAAGAATCAGCAATAGTAGATATAATATATTGACAACACAGAATAACTTACATAACATTGTGTTAATATGATTAAATAGTGCTACCTATAAAATTCATATATTTAAAGAATATTGCCTTTAAGTATCAGGTTTTGATATATTACTAAGTTACACAATATGAACTTGCGTATGAGGTTTCAATTAAAGTAAAACTAATAATAATACAACTAAAATTTAATAATTTAAAGAATAATTTGTAAAAAAAACTTTGGTTTAAACCCTTAGTTTTTCTCATGTTTCACAATTTTAGTAATAATATAAGTAGGTCTAAAATAATTATATAAATAAGCTTAAAACTATTTAAGCAGGTCTTGATAGGTATGTATGTATGTAAATAAATAGGTATGAAAAGACATTCTTTTTCTAGGCTTGCATAAGGGATAGCAAAATTAATTTGACGAATTACAATTTGTTTTATGTGAATTATGGAACATTTAAATGTTCTACACTATAAGTTTAGAAAGCACCAAGGGGCTTATTAATAAATGGTTCCTTGAGGCCCACTAAGGGCTGTTAGCCTGTCTACCCAGGCACTAGGAGCCATTAGTAAGAAACTGCCTCTGACTCTGACACATCTCAGGGGACAAGTAATTGTTGTGTTCTAACAGCCCCCAATTGTGATCCTGCTGGCTTTCTGAATGTGCCGCTGGCTATTAGAATCATTAAACAACTCGGCACCTGTTAACAGCCTTGTAAATATTCAACCCTGCTTGTGTGAAGCTTTTGCCTGATGTAGAGAGTACAACAACCAGCCTAATAAATTAACATCTTGACAAGTCAATTTGTGGAATACTGGGATTCACGGTTAAACAACTGAATTGTTGTGCAGGTTTTTTTTATAAGTGTATACAGCAATATAAATGGAAACAGACAACTATAGATAGAAAGCTGTAACCACTGCCGTTATCTGCAGTTATACATATTAGCTGGAGTTTGAAAATAACTTAATATGTTCGTTTCACGGGACACAAAATTACAATTATATGTATAATGTTACAAATTACAATTATGAATTTACTGAAAGGAAAAAATACTTGTGCCTAACTAATTTAAATATTTGTTATACTTTTATTGTTATATTGGGAGGGTGAGTTGTCACTTAATTTACACAAGTATAATACTTATTGTATTTTAATTAACTTAATAACAATAATTAAAATAATATTTAAAGTCATGGTTTGAAATGTTGCGGAAACTGTTTTCCCCTTGCAGCTCAATTTTTATGGCTTGATTTACATAATGCTTGATAATGGACATCATTAAAGGACGATAGATTTTGATGTGGAAAATTGCCTCATGGGATTAATGGGTCAGTAAAATCTTTGCTGTAATCTAATTATGCTCATGTATATTTTTGACACATTGTGCACCTATTTAAAATCATTATTCTGTTCTGTTTGTCTTTTCCATGGGATATTGTGTGAAACATTGTGCCCTTTGTGTTTGTCGAGCACTGCAAGCATCTTGTTCGAGTGGGAGTTTGTCAGATTCATAGCTCTGCTTCAGCTGGCGGTGGTGTGTTTGTTGAGCAGCGTTTCTGCTGTATATGTGGTTTTCAAAGCTCTGCCAGAAGACTCTGAACTGACCATGAAACATCTGTAAAGACTTCCATATAAAGACTGATGTCTCAGATCATTCTCCCAGTGAACACATTCAAGTTCACATTTGACCTCATAGGTAGATGGAATCATTATGAATCTAGTCCTAAAACCAACACACTTGAATAATAACACATTATCATCATTATTATTATTATAGATATTCTTTTATTATTGTTGTTGTAGTTGTTCCCTAATAAACAGTGTTTACATTGATTAAGGGATGTATTTCTTACATTCAAAAAAATGAAATATAGCATATTTCTAATTGTAAACCATACACTGACAATTAAAAAATATGGTCATGTTTTAAATTGCATCATTCCAGTAAACCATATATTAGTAATTGGTAGAAAAAAGAAAATGTATATCTCACACATTTTTCAACTTTTACTTTAATCTAATAAAAATGGTTAACTAATTAATAAAGTGCATGGTTTTGTACAGTTTTGTGTTGTTCATGTGGTAACCTTTACTGATTGAAACATGTATGGAAGTCATTTTTACTGTGGGTTTTTCGTAAATAATACTAAGACGAAATCTGTTAGCAATTTTGTGATAACATTTAGACACCCTCTGGACATTTTAGTGCATTTTGATAATCAAGTACCTCTTGTGAGCCAACCAGTTCACAACGTCTGTAATACGATAGAAAAATCCCATTGCCCTTGCTCCGATATCAAATAAAAAGAAAGTGTGTGAGTCATTTATTCATTAAACAGCATAAAGTGTTTTTCATACTATTCAAGACAACAACTACAGCATGAGACTGTATCTGATACGCCACAGTGCCTTTCCTATTGAGAGTCCTGCTTGAGAGTATTTATGGGTATGACATGGTCTGTGGAATTATATAGTGATGAAACCACAAATTTTAGGTCTCCATATTCCAAGATGAGGGCTTATCTATACAAAATCTTTTCTGAGAATGTCTACTAGAAAACCTCAAGGAACCAAAAAACAATTAAAGCAATTACTGTGTATGGGCAACATATGAGAAGCATATATTTAAAATGTTATTATTAGTCAAAGGAATTATGTCTAGAAGTGGGATGTTGTTGTTGTTTTTGTTGTGTTTTTTTTAACCTTAAGAATGTTAAATTACACACACTGTCAATATTAGTTGTAGGGTTAATATTATTTTCAATACTAATTTGGTAGTGGATGTATTAAGTACCAAACTGTATCTCATATCAAAATTAAGACCCTTGTGTTTGTGTTCTACCAGTGCACCATGTATAAAATATTTGTTAATATATTTGTTGATATGTTCAGTACTAAAATTATATAAATATTCTATTTGTATTATGCGTTGGTTATATATATGACAATTAGTTTGTTATTGTCAGATATGTTATAACACATTTTTATTTCAGCTTTAATGGAAGGAATATAAGCTGCTAATAAAATGCTAATTTATAGCTGATAAATGATAGGGTGCTTTAAAGTGGACATGTATTATGCTGCTGTATACTATAACCTGTCTAGACTTTTGTAGCCATTTACAGACACCTGAAACCGCCGGATATGGAAAGTTTAGTTCATTGTCCCTTAGGAAATTTAAGTCGAATCTAAGTATCATTAGTTTAGTAAATATTTAATGGCCCATTACCACGAACAGTTTAAAGGTTACTTGTAAAGCAATATTACATAAGACACATGTATATATCTATTTGTACATTATTATATTGTTATGCTGCAGTGAATACTTTTCCAGACTATTTTTTAACCGTTCTATCCATATTGAGAAATTATTTTTATTCCGTAATATTATAGCAAATCTATATATTATATCCGACTTAATGTAAAAAGCCCTTACCCTTGATATAAATTATAAAATCTTTTGATATGTCAGGACATTTCACAAGGTTGTGATGTTTTGTGCTTCATAACTTATGTCCTGTTGTCTTTTGTTGTTCTTTAGCTATTACAATTTGGATGATATTAGCCATGACACCATCAACAAGTTCCTATCTAACTTAGTGGAAAAGTCTCTAAGGGATCTGGAGTGCTCGTACTGCATGGAAATTGGAGAGGTATGTTTCACTGTATTTTTATTTATTTATACATAAACACTGTATGTGATTTGCATTGTTTCCCTCTGTAATCATAGGGATTAATTTGACTGAAGTTTTACTCATTGCTAATATTTCAAATACCCCAAATATGAATCTCTTACAACCATTTCCTTTAATGTTGTGTCAATTAATGACAACATTTATCAGGATCTGTTTTACATTGATGTGACTTAGTGTGTTCCACAGTAAACCCTTTTTTAACCCTCAAATAGACCATTTGTAACACAATTTTACTTTTCACCAGAGAACATTTTGATGGACAGTTTCACTCCCTAATATGTATTGACATTGTTATTCTTTACATATAAAGTAAAACAATATAATTTTTGCTTTATTGCTAATTTTATATAGAGATTACATGTATTCCCTTAATCAAACACAACAGACAGACTTTGAGTAGTCTAGCTTCGTTGAAGTGTGTCCAACTGAGAAAAAATTACACACTCAGATCTGGAGGATTGCTATCGATCATTTACTTCAGCTTTTCTTTCCTTTAGGATTGCCGTACCATTGCGCCCTTAACGTATGGACGTATCGCCTCCTATTACTACTTGAAGCATCAGACAGTACGGATGTTTAAAGAAAGGCTAAAGCCAGAGTGTACAATAGAGGATCTACTCTCGGTCCTCACCGTAAGTTATGCATATATGTTTGTTGTTTATTTACTGTTTTTTAAGAATACTTTAATTATGACATTGATAGGATTGGCCAAAATACTCTGTAAATGTATTTCATTACAAAATACATACAAATTACTTTTGATATACTCTATTTTTAAAATAGTTTGAAAATAGTTTCAAAATACAAATTATCTTTATCAAAACTAAATATGATTTACAAAGACACATTGAATCGTTGCAATGAATAGTGCATGCACTAAAGTTAAAGTTCTTCTAAAAAATCACAATGGTGCAGGATTAGACTACACAAATGTAAATGAAGAGCCTTTAAATTGTGGAAACAATTGGATTTGCCCCTAGCCCTATGTGTGAGCTCTGTCCCCAGGGTAAGAGGTTTGAATTTTTAGCCCCATGAAAAAGAAAGTCTCTCAATCTTGTGTTTTTTACTGTTGGACAGCTATGTGTCCTTTATTTATGTTCTGTATAAAACCTAACAATTATAGATACAATTGTAACTAACAATAATAATAACAATAGGCCTAATAATTTGTTGTTCTTGTCATTGACCAGACTTTTGTTACATGTGAAATCGATGATTCAATCTGAAACTACCCGTTTGTATTTTGAGTGTTTTGTCAAACACATAACACTGTTTTTGATACACAATATGAAATAGAAAAAGGATTTCAAGATACAAAATATAATGGAGAATACAACTCACCTAGGTATATGATTAAAATAAATTTAAAATGGGTACATTTCCCATCGTTGCATTAAATGTGTTTGGAAGTGCATTTTGCATTTTGCAAACCTGTAAAGATGCGTCTAACTGCAAGCCGTTTCCATAGCCTTCATGATGTACATGTAAAAAGTACTGGCAGACTTCACTGCCCAGGGAACTACAAAGAAACAGGACGTGGAGCATTATTTCAGAACATGCCAAAAAATGCTAAAGCTATGAAAGGCATACTTATGAAAACAGAGCAGCCATAACTTCAACTGTAACAAGTAAAAAAAAAAAAAAGTCTATGTTTGTATGTTAACATAGAAATACAGGTAAGAATGTTTAACAGTCAACATGCAGGGATTCTTTTGTGTCCAGTGTAACTAGTAAAAAGTAAACAGGGCTGCATTGAATGAAAGAGTATGGAAACATCAGGCAAACGGAATGTTGCTTCCGAATATAGATTCACTGGCTATTATACAATGTACCTTTATTTTCTGTACCTAGTCAATTTTAAATAATCTAAATATTAAGAATGCATTTAAATTGGTTTTTTGCCCTAACTTTCTTGTTTTCCTGATATTCACATAAAAATACGGCTATGCTATAAATATAAAGTATTGCAATGACAGAATTATCCATTTAATTTTGCAGATGAATGTACTACTGGACATAACTAAACTAAAGGTTTATGTAAAGAATTATATGGAGTCACGTTTCATTGAAGAAAACGTGTATGCATTCTTTTTTTTTTTCTTCTTCCAATTGGAAAATGTTCAAGCTCCTAGATGTACATAGGGTTTGATTGGGTAATTTATGATTATTATTTCCTGTACATGTACTGTACATTTCCTGTAGACTGGAAAAAAATGTATGGTTTACTTATAATTAGAATTTGTGATTTAACATAAATACATTATATATATATATATATATATATATATATATATATATATATATATATATATACACACACACACACAACTGAGAATGCTGTTACTTGGTTTATTTCCAAAGCACTGCAGTTGTATGAAGTGTATAATAATATTGCAAAACATACATAGTGCTTTTAATGAGGAGACTTGCAGACATGGTGCGTGACGTTTTTGGTGTCAGTATTGGGTGTCTGAGGTATCAATATAACAGTGATTTTAACAGTTCATACCAGCATGTGAGATTCTGTACTGAATGAGTAGAGAAATTCCAGAATGGCTTGTGCACAAGTAATTATAGTGCATTTGAAGTACCCTGCAAAAAGCTATCTTTATACATTACTGCACCTAGCTTCTTATGCCAGGATATAAGTAAACCTGGTGCATGTGAGTGTTTGTTAGTGTTCCCTCAATATCAGCTGAAGTATTCCTAAACTCTGTGAGTGACCAGATGGATTACAAGGCCATAAAGTGTAAGTGCTGCATGTGTATTCATGGAAATGGAAAACATTTTATTTGATCAATTTTGTGACTTTATCATTTTGAAAGGTATAACGTACTGTAGCAGGGAGAAAGGCTTTGCCACAAATCAGAGCTCGAGCTATCATGGTTTGTGAGATATAACAATTAAGTAGGTCAGAATGCGACACTGTGTTTGAAGCATAGCTTATAGGATTAACAAATTGCACTCCCCTAAGCATGGTGGATGCAATGGGATTTGCTTTTGGAGGTGACATAAGTGTTTGTAGATATCTAAGGCTCTGTTTGCTATTGTCCAAATGTAGGTACTGAATAGTCATCAAAAGTCTCTCCACTTTTCCTCCCTGCAAACAGGCAAGCATTCAAAATCAGTTGCTTTATTTAGTGGTTTAATCTGTACAAAACAAAAAAACAAAACCATGTTTTTCCTTTTCATGCATGTGTAATGATAGAGATGACAGCACATGCATTACAAGCAGGACAGAGCAAATAATCAACATGGTTCAATCGTAGACTGGAACTACAGCTGTAATCTAATAAACTTATTAATAGTATAATGTGTGAAAAATGCAGTTGCCAGTAAAAGATTACCTAAGAAGGAAAGCCATATGTAATACTTCAAGTACCTAGACTTTAAATTTCAGTTGTGTATATTGTACCTTATATGTATTTTTTCTAAAAGTAATCAATAATCAGTGTACACAGGGCTTTTGTGTTTTTTGTTTATTTGTTAGTTGTTATTTAGTTAGGCAGTTTTCCCACAGCATTGTCTGAAATCATATCCTTATGTTTGACTTAATAGTATAATTTCCTCATGAAACTTTCACTTCCTTACAGGATATGAAGTAAAACTAAATGTCCAAATACAGTACCAAAGACTGCATGTACAGTGAGGGAAAAAAGTATTTGATCCCCTGCTGATTTTGTACGTTTGCCCACTGACAAAGAAATGATCAGTCTATAATTTTAATGGTAGGTGTATTTTAACAGTGAGAGAAAGAATAACATCAACAAAAATCCAGAAAAACGCATTTCAAAAAAGTTTTAAATTGATTTGCATGTTAATGAGGGAAATAAGTATTTGATCCCCTATCAATCAGCAAGATTTCTGGCTCCCAGGTGTCTTTTATACATGTAACTCTCTAAAAGGGAGTGCTCCTAATCTCAGCTCGTTACCTGTATAAAAGACACCTGTCCACAGAAGCAATCAATCAATCAGATTCCAAACTCTCCACCATGGCCAAGACCAAAGAGCTGTCCAAGGATGTCAGGGACAAGACTGTAGACCTACACAAGGCTGGAATGGGCTACAAGACCATCGGCAAGCAGCTTGGTGAGAAAGTGACAACAGTTGGTGCGATTATTCGCAAATGGAAGAAACACAAAATAACTGTCAGTCTCCCTCGGTCTGGGGCTCCATGCAAGATCTCACCTCGTGGAGTTTCAATGATCATGAGAACGGTGAGGAATCAGCCCAGAACTACACGGGAGGATCTTGTTAATGATCTCAAGGCAGCTGGGACCATAGTCACCAAGAAAACAATTGGTAACACACTACGCCGTGAAGGACTGAAATCCTGCAGCGCCCGCAAGGTTCCCTGCTCAAGAAAGCACATGTACAGGCCCGTCTGAAGTTTGGCAATGAACATCTGAATGATTCAGGGGAGAACTGGGTGAAAGTGTTGTGGTCAGATGAGACCAAAATCGAGCTCTTTGGCATCAACTCAACTCGCAGTGTTTGGAGGTGGAGGAATGCTGCCTATGACCCCAAGAACGCCATCCCCACCGTCAAACATGGAGGTGGAAACATTATGCTTTGGGGGTGTTTTTCTGCTAAGGGGACAGGACAACTGCACCGCATCAAAGGGACGATGGACGGGGCCATGTACCATCAAATCTTGGGTGAGAACCTCCTTCCCTCAGCCAGGGCATTGAAAATGGGTCGTGGATGGGTATTCCAGCATGACAATGACCCAAAACACACAGCCAAGGCAACAAAGGAGTGGCTCAAGAAGAAGCACATTAAGGTCCTGGAGTGGCCTAGCCAGTCTCCAGACCTTAATCCCATAGAAAATCTGTGGAGGGAGCTGAAGGTTCGAGTTGCCAAACGTCAGCCTTGTAACCTTAATGACTTGGAGAGGATCTGCAAAGAGGAGTGGGACAAAATCCCTCCTGAGATGTGTGCAAACCTGGTGGCCAACTACAAGAAATGTGTGACCTCTGTGATTGCCAGCAAGGGTTTTGCCACCAAGTACTAAGTCGAAGGGGTCAAATACTTATTTCCCTCATTAACATGCAAATCAATGTATAACTTTTTTGAAATGAGTTTTTCTGGATTTTTTTGTTGTTATTCTGTCTCTCACTGTTAAAATACACCTACCATTAAAATTATAGACTGATCATTTCTTTGTCAGTGGGCAAACGTACAAAATCAGCAGGGGATCAAATACTTGTTTCCCTCAATGTAAATATCACATTAATATATTGCAGGTTCAAACAGGATTCAGGGATACCGGGGCAATAATACTCCACTCATCTGTTGTTTATATGCATAACCATAATGGAAAAAGCATCTTGCCAATTGCACTGAGAATCAGCTAGTTTCAAACCCGGTTTTCAAAGTCATTGTTCTTATTGGATGTAATAGTGCTTATTTATTAAGGTTTTTTTCACACCTCCCAGTCTGATAGGATTGAGACCACTAGAAAGGGGTGGTCTCGGTTCATTTGAAAATGAACTCAGTATGCCAATTTATTTTGCAATGTGAAAGGAAACACATTCTGGTTCACTTGGAAACTAATCTATCCAAAACAACGAACCCAACTTTGGAAGTGACGAACTCAAACGCAAAGGAACTGCCCCGCATTGTCGCTTCGTTGAAGCCGTACAATCTACTACCCCACAGTGTAATAATGGAAAAATGAATTTTTCTGAAATATGCAATAATATTTCAATGCAGTTAAACAATAAAAGCACCAAATAAAGGAATGGTAGAGCATTTTTGAAAATGTATGTTTTATACAATTTGAAAACTAATTGAATTCGTATAGAGTTGCAAGTGTATTATACAAACAAACTTGAAGTCACTTCATTTCAAGTTTGATTAAATTATCCTGGAATGACACAGACCAAACCTCAACTGAAAAAAAAAGTTTGCAAGTGATCCATGATATCTGCAAGTGAATTGGGGTGAAAGTGCCCTTACCAAAGAGCTATGATAGGATACGTTTAGCATCTTTTTAATTTTCTGTTTTAATGTCAGCTGGCAAGCCAAATTATCATTTAGAGATATCTCTAAATAGTTTTAAGATATCTTCAAATATTTAAAGGTATCTCTAATTCATGTAAAGATATCTGCAAATATTTCAAGATATCTTCAAATAATTCCAGATATCTTCAAATATTTGAAGATACATTTAGAGAAAAGTACATTTAGAGATCTCTAAATTATTTGAAGCTATCTCTAAATGATTTGCAGATATCTCTAAATCATTTAAAGATATCTGCAAATAATTTAGAGATATCTGCAAACCATTTAGAGATATCTTCAAATAACTTCCTGTATTCTGGCTGAGATTATCACTTCCTGTTAACTTGTTCATTCATTTTTATGTAACTGAATAAGGAAACAGGAAGTGATAATCTCAGCCAAAATACAGGAAGTCGTTTTAAGATATCTCAATGATTTGCAGATATCTCTAAATGATTTAGAGATATCTTCAAATCATTTAGAGATATCTGCAAACCATATAGAGATATCTTCAAATGACTTCCTGTTCATTTAGAGATATCTGCAAATCATTTAGATTTAAAAAGCATCTTATTAGATATTTAGATATATCTAAATCATTTGCAGATATCTCTAAATCATTTATAGATATCTTTAAATGATTTAGAGAGATCTTTAAATATTTGAAGATATCTTTAAATGCATTTAGAGATATCTCTAAATGATAATTTGGCTTGCCATATATGTATACTTACTTACTTTGTAGTTTCTTTACAGAGGGAACTCTTCTGTAGTAAATTCAGGTATATTTTGTCATTTGTAACTTTGAACAAGTTAAACAAATGACAATCTAATTATGCAGTTAAAAGGTTCATAGGAGACAAAAAGAAAGAAAATAACAAAAAGAAAAGAAAGACACCTGATGCCCACTGTACTTTTCAAATCCAATATATTACAGAATATTTTGGTCTGCCAACCTTCATCAGATGATTAGATTGAAACATTGGTTAAAGGATTTGTCATTAAAGTGCAATTCACTAAGGTTCAAAATGGTTAGGAATAAAAACTGCCCAAATACAAAGAAGAAGGTGTGTAACCTGCAGTCCCCTGCTGACACATAGGTGGAATAGGCATCCTCATGAGTTATATTTACACTATACAGTTCATACATTCAATGTAAAACAATGCAAGGCCTTATTTAATCACTTTTATTCAGAGTGATGAAGTTTTTGATCTTTTGACAAATGCTGGATTGCATGATACTCTCAGTACAATGTACGCAGATGGAGATTTGAGTGCTTTCTAATCCACAACTGGATTGCTTTCAGTATTCTCCACATTCTTGGGTCAAAGTGATATTTTTAAGTGAAAGGAGCAGAATTAATTATTATTCATCAGTTTCCTAGTTGGATCCCTGCCGAAAAGAAAGATGAATGTTTTTATTGGAACATGTAAGGCACATTCAGGTGGAGTCGGTTATCTTTAGACAAGTGTGGTTCATTGTGTGTTCCTGAAGTAACACTGTCCAATTGCGCATCGACACAGACTTCTCTTTTTTCTTAACATAATTTCAGTGTTCACAACCACTAAATATTTGCACTTCATTTGTCCTAGACTGCTGTCTGCCTACGTGTGACAATACAGATCACTGGCTTGGACTTTAAAGATATCTCACCTATGTTTGAGATATTCAGTTCCCACATTCATTTCCATAAGACAACACAATATTTATGTTGTGAATCGGTGAAACGGGTACAAGTGTAATCCATGAGTCTGACCATTTCAGAGAAAGCCTGCAATGTGCAGTTGTGCTATTTAAGTAACTTTCTACACCTTTAATTTAAACTAGGAATAGCAGGAAGACCTAGTGATTTCCATTTTCCTAATTCATTGTAAATTGAGATCCAGAATGTGAAAAATTCAAAGCAAAATAATGATAACTTTATACATGCAAGTAAATTGAGACCATCGTAATGGTTTTTTTTTTGTTTTTTTTTACAATTTTATGTAATTAAGTACACTTAAAACCTGATTGTTGATTTCAAAAGCCTATTGAAATGAAGTGATTTTAAATGCTGCATATGAACATTAATACATGTACAATACATACATTGTATTGCAGAATCCTTGCAAATTCTCAAACACTGAAAGAAGATTTATGCAACAATATATTTTTATAAAGTATTCCTGAATGCCTTCATACTACCTTTTGTCTTAATGTTTTCCGTGCTCACTGTATGATTTGCCTTGATAAATGAAATTCCGCTAAAGATTGCCATGGCTACATACATTTCTATGTATGCTTTAAGCAAATCTTTATCATGCATTGTAGATGATGAATCATTCTCCAAGGGGTACACAAATTTGCCTCTTGAGAAGCATTTAACAGGTTTGAATTTTAAGTTTGAACTGCTGACATCAGCATGTGCAAAGACATGCTCCCTAACATTAGCCAACAATAGACAGTTGCCCATTTAAGTACTTTATTGGGAAATAACGCTGGCTTTAAGACATCATGCGATAATCTTTGAGGATATGTACATATCTGTAAAACTCATAAATAATTCAAGAATGTGTGTTAATGCAATTTCCTTATTGAATCACATTTTCCAGGTGAAAAGTGCAGTGCTGCCCCGCGTATTAACAGTTATAACAATAGCACTCACTTGGGTAATAAAACATCAAAAAATGATTACTGTGTGAGTTTGCATATCTTTAATCAATTAACGATAGTAAAATGGAAATATGCAATTCTGCTAGAATGTAACTAGAGTGTTTGGTGCAAATATATCTGATTACACCACTAATGGAGTGGTTACGAAGTGGTGCACACAACACAAATGTTGTTCCTCCCAAAATTGACAATCTCCACTTCTAGAAACAAAGTATAGTGTGTAATCCCTTTAAGCAATCCTACTAAAACCTTTGTAACTTTGTAAAAGAAAAAAGAAAAAGGTTTCATTAAAAAGCATCATGTCCTTGTAGTGTTGTAAGTGAGGAATAGAATGTAAAACCACATTATGTCAAATAACAAAATCACTGATATATTCAAATCAGATGCTTAGTTCTCTGTCCTAAAATCTGTCACATTTCAGTTTCAATTCTTGGTCAGGGGTATAGAATTAAATACCAAAAGAATATAGAATAAATTTAAAATACAGTAAAATGCAATAACATCTGTATAGTGTCCAATGGTGTGTCTGTGTTTCTCTGCATGCAGGAATGGCATATTCATGATGTTCATATACAGCCTTACTTATAACCAAAAATAAATAAATAAACCAGACATTGAAAAATATATTAAAATAATTGAATGCACAATTGCTCAGTTTATTTTACATTCAGATATGTAGTGTAATACTGAACCTCTTTTTAGTTTCACAAAACTTCTGGAAGTTATCAAAAGCTTCAAAGCCCTACGGTGTTTGCCATTGTGAAAAAGGAGAATGCACCATTAGCAGCCCATTGAGGAGCATTCATCATCATGGAAAACTTCAGAGCATTGATCAGGCAAGTGGTTATCACCTGCGACAAGACTTACAAGATAAGCATCCTAGTTTTAGCAGCAATGCCCATCATCATGATTTTCAAAGCTAGTGGAGCTACTTTTCCAGGAAGGAGGACACGTTGTACCCTAACATGCAGTCAAACAAAGTGGTTCCCGAAACGAAACTGAAAACCTAGAGCAGATAATACAGTGTGGCATCCATGGCAAAAGTCTGTGGAGAGAGCCTCCCCGGAGTGGCAGCCTAAAAACTATACAGAATAAAAAGACATTACATCACAACTGCAGGTGCTTTATCTGTTCATATGACTCCAATTACTACATGGGGGAACTCACTCTTACAGTGCTCTCTAACCCTTTGGAGCTCTACATCGATGCTATTCCCCAGCGCAGCCCATTTAAATGAGGCTGAATAGACCAGACCTCATTAATGTTTCGCCAGTTAGTAAACACAGCAGTCCTAGTTCATCAGCACCGTAAAGAGCTATTGTGTTCCCTGCTAATTTAGCAGCCTCGTCTGTGTTTGACGCATTTCCTCTTTGCTTATTCAATTTTTAGGTTTCTTCCAGAAGTTCATTTCAATGCACAATGTTTAATTACAAATTACATGTCTTGTACAAACCAATAGTAGATCTGAAATCTGGCATAAGAAAAGCAGTAATCATACATAGTGATTTCACAATCAAATGTGCTGTACTGGTAATTAATTTAAGCACATTTGAAACCGGGAAAGCAAAGTGTTTTCCAAATTGAAAAAGAAGTCTAAGAAAGAAAGAACAATAACATTTTCTTAAGTCCTATCTGGCGAGCAAAAAGAAAAATGTTAACCTTGCCTCTTTTAAAGGTTATTTGGCTAAGCAAATGTGGCTTCTGTCTCTTCTTTTGTATTTCCACTCAGTTAATCTGTGGTGTTTATTCTCGGGAGCTGTTTCCCACTTGTGGCAGTGCGACCTGACCTCTCGGTGGCCCCTGCATGGTGGCAGAGAGTAGGCAGTCCGTTGACCCAGGTCATCGCAGAAACCATCAGCTATTTGTACTTGAGAGCTCAAACCTTAAGGTGAATGTGCAACCTGAAACCCCCCTAGAGGATTTCTCCTGAGCAGTGAAGTGTTTCATTGCAGCCCCTCCTCCACCTCCTTTTATTAGTTTACCATGTTGTTCTGTGAAGCGTTGGCATGAATTGGACATTTCGTCAGGCTACATCATCTGTAATATTGTGAAATGATTATGCAGTCATGGCTCTGCCATCTGAGAATGATATTAACATATGGAGTAGGAATGCTGAGGTGTGTGAATATCTTTTTTTTAGTTTTTTGACTTCCTAAGCTGAATACAGTTCTGTTTTTCACAGTTAACTTATTGTATGGTCTGAGGATGCAGTGAAGAGTATTTCTCTTTTCAGTAAAGGAAACATGTTTCAGTGTCCTCAGATATAAGCTGCATTATTGAAGACGTACGCAGCAACTTAAGATCGGACTATCAAAGTGGTGCTTTACTAGTAGAAAAGTAATAGGAAGTCTGTAATCATAAAATACATTCAGCTTTCTTGTGTCATGGTTTTCAGAAATCTAATTATATTTAGCCTTTTTATGAAAATGTATGGAGCACATAACATCATTGCACAGATTGATCATAATCACTACTTATCTTCAACATTATAACGTGTTTTTTTTAAATTTCATACCATTTCAGATTTTTGCAATTAAATATCTCTGTGTTGCAAAGCGGACAGCTATTACCAATATGACCAGCAGATTCTGCAGTAAGAGGTACCTTTGAAATTAATTGGGATTCTCTTAATTCTGTCTGTTTTGAAGGCAAAGTCTCTCCACAGTGTACTTACTTATTAATTTTATTTCTAATGTGGTTCAGCTAGATCTTACATTATTTTTTATGAAGTCACTATATTGCTTTTGGCACTCATCTTAAGCAGCTGCTTAGTGTGAAAGACTATTAGTTTTATGTGGTTTTATTTTTAATTTAATGAAAAAAAATGCTAAAGTAAGCTAGCTTAGTAAATAAGGAATACATTATTGTATATCAAAAATATAATTACACTTAATCAATGTGTTAAATCACAATCTCAATTCCAAATCACAAAGGAACCCTTTACAGACTACTTGAATATGTGATTTAGGATATATAATGACAATGTGAAACACCAAGCAAAAAAAAAATGTTATGTTAAAACTGACTATTTTCATTAACAGCAGAAAAGTTTTCAGATTAGTAATTTAAGGTTCCTCTTTCCTTTGTTTTTATCATCCTTCATTTCCTGGTTTTATCAAATATTTATGCAGAGGTATATATGGCTACACATGGTTATATAATTTAATGTATTCAAGTATTTGTCCTGATATTAATGTATTGATCACATGATATATTTACAGGGAAAATTGGACAATGCTTCTCCTACTAAATAGCTGTTCTTCAGAATGTGCTTGATGGTTAAGCTCTATATTATGACATAATAGGTTTTCTCAGAAATAAAAATATGTTTTGACACACAAACTACACAATTAAAAAAGGGGCCTGATTTTGAGGTAATATTTTGGTTTCTACCAACCAATACAGAAGATTCTTAGACATGTATGTATTGACGTGGTGCTCCAGTATCCCGATTGCTATTTCAACAGGTACATTTTACATTTTTGAATGATCCTTTTATTTTGTTTTTTGTTGTTGTTTTTCTCCTATTAATGCATACTTTGTGGAGACACGAAATTGTTCCTCAGTGTTCTAGTCGATGACATTTGTGGAACAGATTGGGGTTTTCACTACTGAAGAAGAGAAGAAAATAGAGGATCCTGAATGAACAGCAGGACCCAATTGATGGAAATGTGCAGCATGTTGCCCAATTCTAGCCACTCTTGTGAAGTCTCAGAAAACAGTAGCAGGGTTACAGACGGAATTCATCGAAAGGTTGCCAATCACTGTCATTTAGCATTTGTGAGAGAACATGTCTTTATTCCGAGACAGCTGGGCAAACCAAAGCCACATACTAGCAGCGAGCAATTTGCCTGGCCCTTGCTAAACAAACAACAGCAAGACATGCGTAGAGACCTCCATCACATAGACGTATAATGGGCTCTGGCAACCTCTGTGCCCTCTATTCAGTCACATCCCCATCTGCACAAAGGCCTCAGTGCTCGTCAATTTCCTTTAATTACTGGTATTGTGCTGGTAATAAACCTCAGAGGTTTTTGTTTTTTTTTCCATTTTACAGTCACTGATCAAGCCCAGGAAATTAGATAGAGAGTTGTTTAAAGTAGGAGGTACTGATAATGTGCTTAGAAGTAAATAAAAAGCGTTTCTGATACTCTATTTCTTGTGACTACCAAGAGGCGCTGATGACACTAAAGAGGGTCTTTTGTGTGAATTCACTGGCAGTTAAGAAGACAAAAAGCTCTCCTAATCTCCTTTGCAAATACTTATGAATGAAACTGCAAATACAATGCAATAAACAAAAGCATCACTCTTCATCTGTAGAGTTTGTTCTCTTTCATAGAATGATAAATATTCTACATTTCTGCATTGAGGGATTTTCTAAACTTTAGCCTTTTTCTGTTGTTTTAAATATATAATTTGTAAGCCTGCTTTTACAACTGTCTTATATATTGTTTAATCTTATGTAAAAGTTAATAAAATGTGTCAAGTCAGTGTCCATGTCGATGAAATTCACCCACCACAACAAAGCTGAATGTCAGATTTCTTCTGTTCACTTTCTCCCATGAGTCTCTTTCACACAATCATGTTCAGCCTGGGTCAAATTTACCATACCAGGTCTATTATGGGTCAGAAGCAACCCTGGTCAAGTTATACAAAATACAAAATAGTGTCTGCAAGTGGGGTTGTTGTAAATTTTAATGACAATTGTTTTCCCCTTTTTTAAGACATTAATGGTTTAATGATTAATGATGCTCCCTTGTTTCAAACAATATCTTTCTTCTTCAGTTTTCATCAATTACAGACTTTTCTCATGTATTTATATAAAATATATTTGTTAATTAGAGTAATTGTATTTTATTATTGATAAAGATGTGGAATAGTTCCCACAGATTTATTAGTCTGCTATATATTTTGGCCAAATTTAACTCCTCTTCCTATGGATACATTGTAAAAACAATATCATTTATTTATTTATTTATAAAATGCAAATAGCTTTGAGGGGGACATTAGAAGGTAAAATTCTGACATGGTGTCACACACGTTGTCATGTTTAGATACTGCAAATTGGGTTACACCCAAGGCCATTTCTTCTAATAGGGCCCAACACAGGCCATGTTCAACAGTGTGAAAATCCTGAATTAGCAAGATTTGAAGCACAGATAGTTAACATATTACAAGCACTTCATACTGAATTTCAACTTTGCAGACACTTTTTCAATTTACTGCTTCCTGCTGTGGTTAAATTAAACTAATCATTCATTTAATTAGGAGATATTGATGTGTTTTACCTGTAATGATCAGAAAAACTTAATGATTTAAACCATTGATATATGTTTTTATTTATTTATTATCTTAGCTTTTTAATGGATTCTATTGAACAAGCAAGTGATACACCTGTAATTTCTAATCTCGCTGATATGTGTCCCCATAGAATTACAGCAGTACTCACGTTCTGTTCTTAATACATTTCGTTTCCAGAAAATGTAGAGCAAAGCAATCGAGAATCATTAAGAAATGCCCGAGACATGCACTACAAGCCAGTGCTTTTATTAAGATGGAGGAATATAAGGCTACATTACAAATTCTATTCATTTTCGTCTGTATCTCTTAATCCCCTAGAAGTGGTATGATTTTCCTATAGTAATGTTATTCCTGAGTAAATGTCAGTAAAAGGCACAGTGTTGATAGTTTTGTTATGGCATTAGCTTATAGCTCTACAGTCCTACTTTATCTTCTATGTCCACTAAATCTTTATGCAAACTGAATTCTTAGAAGAGAAATATGATTAAACATGTTTTTTTAAGCATGTCTATTGCTCATACTACCAGTAAAAATACTTTACAAGTTTCTCTTTATGCATTATGCAATAAATACACATCTCTCTATTTGCAGAAAAATAAAGCTAAATCCATCATCTCAAACTACTGCACTTTTTGCTTAAAAAAGATAATATATACAATTTGTGGTAATGCATTTTAGATCCCATGGAAAGATAATATACTATACAATTGTCCATATTTTAAATTCTGACATGCCGTTTACTTCCAGCCTTCCAGCCTTCACTGATTTCATTATTTATTAAGGCTAAAGTACCCAGCAACAAGAAACAACAAGCACATTGAGATCAACTCGAATTTAAACTGCTATTATTTAACAATAATGGATTGAGATTGTGTAAATATATAAATGAATGAATGAATGTTTAAAGTTATGTTCTTAACATAGTCCAAATCTCAGTGTCAAAATATGTTTTAAATTATTCAACTGCTTTCAGGATGCTGAGGAATATGCGGAGCTGCCGGTCAGACACAACGAGGACCAGATGAACAGTGAACTGGCCCATCAGCTGCCAGTCCAAGTGAACCCCCATTCCTTTGACAGTGCCCACACCAAGACCCACCTCCTCCTGCAGGCCCATTTCAGCCGTGCTGCGCTGCCCTGCCCTGACTACGCCACGGACACTAAAACTGTGCTGGACAATGCCATTCGAATATCCCAGGTATTTACTGTTTATTTATTAATGCCTTGAGAAGAACTCGACAGGGAAAGCCCTGCTCTGAATTTCAAGAGCAGCAATGGCAATATTACTGTTCTTGGCAAATCACTTGAAGTAGCTTAATGCTCTCCTTACTCCCACTTCCTTGTTGTACAAGATGTTTTCAAATGAGCTTGCATCTGTGCTGCCATAACTGCTCTGCGGGGGCCATTATTGTTACCTTAGCCAAATACTGGCTTTCATACATCATAAAATCTGTTCTCAACTTTTAATTTGAAATATAAGTAAATTTCCATCTGAAGACAGCACAGCTCACTCTTGGACTGAAGTCAAATTGTTGCTAATTTCAATTTATTTTGTTATTTTATTTCCTTGGAATCTTATCTGCCTTTTGGTTGTATTTTAGTTTTCAATATATGCTGTTACATAAATATAGTCTCTACTACTCTCTGCTATTGGGAGTCTCTCAAAACAGATAACCACGTCAGAAACTGGTACATATGCAGTCCATGCTTTTGTGTATTGATTCAAAATGTTTTTTTGTATATTATTTCATTATTCTTATTTTGTATCTTGTGTAATTTTGAGTTGTTTGAGATTTTTCTGTGGTATGCGAAATAAAAAAGCTACAAGAGAGATTACGTACGGACTGATTACGTACGTACTGATTCTGAAGCCCCACTAAGGGTCTTTTAGTGATGCAGTAAGGTCTCTGCACTGTGGCGCAAGAGACCAGGGATCGAATCCCAATGTCCATTCCATGAGCAAGTGCTAGTCATTCTGCACAGACTCTCCGGAAAGTCTGAAAATTCATTGGCTAAATGGTCAGATTTTGCAAAGAATGACTGACATCTACACAACATGAACGCAACCCTTTTGTAAACATGCCAACAGAGTGATGCATCCAGGGCATGGTAGTTTTCTGTAGGAAGTCTGCTTACAGGCATATAGCTGGTTATCAATAAAAAGGTATGAGTTTAAGAGTTGAAAAGACTACAACTGCTGTAGGTAACTGTAGGATTTAATAAATTGATGGAATACCTTAGGCTCCATTTAAGAATTGTTTTTAAAACGAATAGTGAAACATTGCAACTCTTATGCAATCTTCGTTAAAGCCGGACAAAGCCAGCCCGAACACAGTAGCTTGGTTCAGGACCCTGCTGAGAAGTGCAGAAGTACAGCACTGAAATCAGAGCATGACAAACAAACACAGAGTGATTCACAGTTGTATTTTCCTGTATAACAGATAAGTACAGTAACACACAACACTGTGTACTAACCTATTTGATTTGTATCAATTTATTCAACTGTGAGAAATTAAATGTTTAAACCAGAATAGGCAATGTGGTGTGTGCACTCACCGCAATTACAAACACTAATGAATAGTAAAATGTTTGTTTGTATGAGTGCATTCACCTACCACTGCCCGCAGGCTTCTCTGTCACAGTCAGTATGTTAGTATTTTTGGCACAGAACCTCCATACACAACATAACTGAAAGCACAACACTTGTAACACTTAAAAACAACAAGAACATTGAAACTAATTAATTTGCATAATGTACTTTTAAATATTTATTTGAATCTAAAATGCTCCTTTTAAAGTTGTGATTTTCAGTCATCAACTTAACAAATTGTAATGTCATTTGCACATCATTCTTTTAAATATTTTATTTTATTCTGTTTGTGTTGTGTATTTGTTAATTTTACCTATTTTGAATTTGTGTAGTTCTGCGGTTTGATTGAACAATAAAACCGAAGAGTCTTACGACTTTCAGCGCTGCCAGATTTGATTGACAGTATACTACCCAATCACAAAAAAAAATCACGCAAACTCCACTAAAAACCCGCCCAAATTCAGTTGTTGATAGAAAACAATATGTATATAGTGCAATAAAAACAGTACAACAAACGACTAAAGATAACATGGAAAATATTGCAATTCACAGACCATGGCACATTAAAATATATTATTAATGCTAGATTAATTATTAAAATAATACCAATTAACTATTTTGCAATGTAATTGAACTTGTCTGTTTATTTGGGTTAATGCACTAATTCCCTTTATGCTAGCCTGTCAATCTCTTTATGGAGGAGAAATAGTAAACACAATTCAGTTATGGTATAACTAATATATAAATAATAACAATACTACATAGATAATAAAAACGTCTTTACCTTTATGATGAATAAACTGGTCTTCTTTTGAAAATGATTGATAAACTTGAACAGCCACGGAGTATAGTTATTTAATTTACTATAATATAGTTCATATCATAAATTATATTGTATTCTACCCACTGCACTGCTCTGTATTTGCACTAGAGTGTAACCATGTCATGCCAAGAAAGCTCTTTTTGAATTTTGAATTTGAATTTGATGAGTGGAACTAGGGAATATAATTCCCAAACCAGCTTGCAATGTAAGCAGGATACAAATATGTTCTTAAAATACGTTCCTTGAGTATCTGGTGGGGTTTTTCTGGTGGGGTTTCTTACTGTGAAATTAATATTAAATTATTATTATTATTATTATTATTATTATTATTATTATTATTATTATTATTATTACATCCCTTTTTCACACTCAGCTGTTGTGTGTGGATTGTAAGTGTTATAATAACATACATGGTGAGGTTTGTTTATTCTTAAATATGTTATGAAGTCCAAAGCAGACTTCCAATGTGTGTTGGCTGACTAACCAAGAGTCGCCATACTTGTGGAGTCACACATAATTCTCCCGAATCTGTCCTAGCTACATCTACGCAGACGCCCGCAGGTGACATAGACTTTTTTGGAGTTACTAGAACACAGCCAGTATCTAGCTAAAATAAATGTCATTGACGTGCATTCTATCCAATCAGAGGCAAAACATTGACTGGTATGGGGATGACCTATCATTCAATTAGAGGCAGGAATGGGTTTTTGGGAAAAGCTCAGTCTGATAGAAATCCCACCCATTAGTGAAAAAAAACGCCAACATTTTATCTACCCACCCAAACCCATTTTTTCACATTCACTGTCATTAAAAATAGCCCAATTGGGGCGGGAAACTGCCCCATCTGGCAACACTGCCTACTTTTTAAGAATGAACGCAGTACATTTTTCAACAGTATTTTGTTAATAAAAATCTGTCACCAGCACAGCCCTACTTTTCAGGAGCTTTTTTGGTGAAACACTGAGTCAGTGTGAGAAATACAATTCTAAGCAGCAACAGATACTGCAAATTCCATGTAATAAAATTTACTAATTTTAGAAATTAAAATAAAATGTGCATAAAAAATATTGTACATTTTACTGCTACTGCAAAGAAAGGTCAACAGTGTAACATAGATATTTAGCTGCAACTATAAATGCCAGACTCCAATACAGCTTCTTAAAATGGAAGTCATCTGGTAGATGCATAATACCAAATATTGCTTGTTTAAATGTATCATTTAAAATGTCTTTTAAGCCCTTTAAGTGGCTTATCTCAAGTTTGAAGGCAACCAGTTGATAAATGGATGGAGCAAATTTCTTTCTTTGAATTGCATGTCTTCAAGTACAGTGATTTTAGCTCTATATGAGGCTGTCATTGATAGATATGTTGACAATGATGCAATTCCATTCGTGATAAAGCTTCTGAAAAGACTGTGTACCTTTCAATCACAACTTGTGTGTGGAGGATTCCTTGGATACAGGCAAGGCTAAAGCTCTTGTCTCTAGGCCTAGGTTGAAATAAATGTCTGTGGAGAGACGAGGAAGATCATGTCAATAAAGTAAATCCAACTTCTTTATCCCACATTATGAGGCTCATTCTTGAAAAAAGGACAGGTATTAGCCTGGATTGTATTTATTCGTCCTATATCTCTGTTTTATGAGCCATATTAAATAACAATATTGAGAAATATACTAAACAAATGTGTTTAAAGTCACAATTGTGTCTGTCTTTATAAGTAGGCAAGGTAAAATATAACATCATTGTAACTTCTGCATGTCAGTTAAGTCAGAACATGTGACGGGCTCTATCTTTTGCTTGTAATAAGATACATACATTTCCTGCTAACCTTTGACCCACAAATCCACTAGAAAGGAGCAAACGAACAAATACTACTTTTATACAATGGTTAAAGGAATTTCATACAGTAAAAAAATGTATATACATATATACAACACTTACATAAGTACAAGTTATATATAACATCGGTGACATGTATGTAATGTGTATGAACAGTGTTTTTATTTAGAATAAGTATTTACTTAGAATAATTTCAACTGAAGGGAATTATGGACACATCTGAATAACTTAATAGTATGTATATTTATTTATAAAATTCCTTGGCAGTAGTCGTACCAGATGAGATGAAATACTGGTGAATTCTTTAACAGCAGTTCATTTGCCATGGTTTTTGGTGCATAAAGGCAAGCATAAAATACCATTTATTGAGTTGCAAATTATCCCTGAACCCTACCAACCTGCTAAAATATCTGTGAACATTTCAATGAGAGTGAATGAGAACACATTTCAGTTCTAGTTTCAAAATAGTATTTGCCATCTCACTGTTTAAGTAATAGGTGCTAAATGAAAATGAAAATAATACTAATACTCCAAGGCTTTGAAATGTTAACTGTGCAACCAGGAATAGTAAAGCCCTCTTTTTATTGGGATGTTAAATGTATGTTTGCTTGTAAACTGTAATGAAATCTCAAAGGAATGTGTTTGTCCTGGGAGATTGGAAAATAAAGGGTTGAGGTGTGGTATGGTTAAAATAATTTACAGCGAGTCAGTCGGACAGGGGCAGGCTGTCTCGTAAAGCGACTGCACACAGGGCTTCCCTAATGGCTGCCCAGGGACCATACCTTTTTTTTTTTTTTTTCCATACACACACATGACCAAGAAGACTTTTGTATCTGCTATTAATTGTCCATGGATGGGGGCTGCCTTTGTCAGACTATGGAAATTGTTGTCTCTTCATGGCCATTCACAGTGATTCATTCGGCTGCGGCTGTTATCCATCTGAATGACCCGTCCACTGAACATGTTTTAATTCTTTTTTGAAGGCACCCATATGGTTATGTCTTGTTACTGGACTTCGTCATGCAACTATTGCCTTCCTTTTCAGAAGCCATTGTATACTTGCTGTGTTATACATGTCATTTGTGAGAAAGTTTTTAAATCATACTTAATCATACATTATTAAGCACAGTAAATCTTATTTATTGAGGGGAATTCACTACGATTAGGAATTTCCAAAAACCTTCTCCCTGAGTTTATTCTTCAAGATTAAGGGCTGCATACAGTCTACAATAGCCATGTTTCCCCCAGAAACAAATTTTCAGCACAGGGCCACAGCTGAAGGGAGAGTGTAGCTGTCTGTCTGTGCTGGTGTGGGATCACTAATGAGTTCTCCATTGATCTAAGATTGGAATTTGACAAAAACTTGATCTGTCAGCAGTAACAAAATTGCAATCACAGAAAGTTGCAAATAAGTGAGGTATAGACATAAAACAGAACCCCCTGCAGTTAACCCTGGCTGGTGTATAGATATTATGTGCAAAATGGTTACAACACGGATTAAAACTAGCGTGTTGGGATTAAGTTGGTCGTCGATAGGGATCATCAGTCCCAACAGAGTCATCAGTATTGGCATTATCATCTTTTTGAGGACCCTTCTGCAGTTCAGTCAGAATTACAGTTCAGAAAAAGAACACCAGGTAAGGAAAGAAAAATAAAAGAAAACCCCCTTTTCTTTTAACTCAGAAAGTATACGACTCATTCTGTCTTCTGCAGTACAACAACCAAAAAAACATAATAGGTGGCAGCAGTTAGAATTGAAAACTGATTACGCACCTGCAATACATATATAATGATTTGAGCAACAATGCAGGAGGCAAGTAAACCCTGCTTGACAAACAAACACAAAATAAAAATTAGATGTCACTTGCATGACTGTGATAGAGGCTGTGAATAGACAATTGCTGATGACAATGTAGATGTACTTATCACTTATTAGTCTCACAGCACTGCCGGACAATTTTAACTTTCGGGTTACAATGTCAACAATCACTTGTTTCTGTAGAGACAGCATAGCCTGAGGAACACAGAGTTTTGAATTATGCTTTCACAAAGACATCTGACTGTAGGCAGTTAAAAGCTGTCGGGATTAAGATGTGAAAAAAAGTATTTTACTGAGGCAGCTGAGGAAAGGCATCATGGTGACTTTTTGGTCTTTAGAATTGTTAATTATGAAAAAAATAAAACACCGTTTTAAAAATCTGATTCATTTTTTCAAATTGACTGTGAACTCTAGAAAGTTTTTCTAAAGTTTGAACATTTTGGTTTCTGAGATGATCATTGTAACTAAAGACTTCAAGAATCTTTGCGCCAATGTGTGATGGTAGATTTCTTTTTAATTGTTACTATTTTACATTTTGAAAATTTAGAAAAATATTTACTGATTTGCAAATAATGATTTTGTGTAAGGTGCCACAACTGTCTGTTTTCAGTTTAAATGTTTCTGAATATACATACAAGTAGAATTATTAATTAATGCTGTCGTTATTATTTAAAACAATGTAATGCTCTTATAGATCATTAGGAATGTAGTGAGTATTTTATGTGAATGTTGAGTGAGAATTTAGCACATGTAGGCATTTTACATCTGGAAGGGACAGGTTCCTTGATAGCTAAAAGTGGTTTACATGCCATTTTTTATTTGAAAAGCTGTTTAAGTGGTTACCAGTGGTAAATAAATAATGAGCAAACTGTGTTATTCTGTGACAGGCTTCAGGCAGACAATCCTTTAGAGCTAACAACAATATTTGTGCTGGAATTTCTCATTTGATTCCAGGCTGTTTGCCGCAAGTCTATGGACAGTTTAATGATGATGTGATGCTCGTGTGCAATCCATCTCAGACCCATGACAAACCTTTTCCCATCCCTGACTGAGGGGATATGAGTAATGCGTAACCCATTTGTGTGATCAATTTGCTCAAGCAGCTACTGTGAAATGTTAATCACAACTTTAATTTGTACTGCATTAGCATTTTGATTAACTTGTAGGCTTGCTGGCGTACTTGAAGCGCTTTTACTCATAGTTACAGCTAGGAAATGACTTTTTGATTAATTAAGTTTGTTAGACAGCAGCTGAGCTTCCTGAATTCTAACCTTTTAGGAGGGTTCCAGAAGGTTCAGGAGAGAGTGGGAAATTGCAACTGTTGCTAAGAAAAGGGAAAAAAAAGTATTCCACATTTATTGTCCTTCAGTGTTTTTTGTTTTTCATGTCATCTTTTATGTACAATTAATAGAAAATTCACAGCAACACACAAAAAGAAAGGAAAATACAAAAATATATAGAAAATACCTGTAACAAAAACAAAAAGCCTTTTAATTATTATATTAGCAAAGAGTCCCTGGTTCTGTGCAGATAAATTAATTGCTAAAATAACCAGATAGGCTAGTATTTTGTCTCAATGCATTTGTGTGTGTTTTGTATTAACTGCTTTGCAACTAATAAGAGAATGGTAATCCTGGTGGGACAGTCAAATGTGATTCATGGTAGAATGATGTGATCTTTTCAGTTTATATGCTGTCATTCATAATTGTGTTTAAATTAAAGAAACCACGTCCATATATAACCATCTATGTACTGAGTGTAGGGTTGACATCTTATAGCATCATAGTGATCCAGAGCTAGCATAATAAAAACTTATATGCAAAAGAAAGTGGAAGCTGGGAATCCTTAACGCAAGAAATGGCCTCGTCAAAGCCCAGGTCTCAATAGCGTGAGCCTGCAAAGAGGAAGAAAAAAATAATGTCAGAAACGTACATGATGTTTAGAAGTTCATTTTTATTTTTATTTTATATCAAGGTGTATCAGTGTATCAGTCTGGTTATTTGAATATGATTTTCTTTTTCATAAAGGTTTATTTGCATATAAGCAACCTTTGACCATGTGCTAGGTTTATACTCCTTGTGTAGTGTTCTCAATTTACCCAAGCAACCATTTTATTTTGTAAACAACGGACTTGATAAGGTTATTGAAAAATTCCAACTGGGCTTAGTGGTCAAGTAGCAAGTGGCTGCAGTGGCATTCATACATTGCTCATTAGCATGCCTCATTAATAAGAACAAATAATTATTTGCCATTAGTATTTTAATGATTTTACAGTGACTTGCAATTTATATAATTTTGAGAATAAGATACCAAGGAGAAGATGGGATAAACATATTTTATTGAACTATTTTTCTACTCACTATTTAACAAAATGGTATTGGAATCTTTTCTCTCATTCTTTGCATCTTTCCCTGTGTTTTTGCTCCAGTGTCTAACTGTGTGATGCTGTATCCTGTATATGCTACTAATGTTGGTGTTGCATTAAGTACCTTACGAATGTACTGTAACTGTCACCTTGGATAAAAACATCAGCCAAATACACTCTCTGAAGTGATTGACAGAAAAGCCGTGAAAATTATTAATCTTATTTTGAGTTAATTACATTAATGCTTTGTTCTCCTTTTTCAGGCAGTGCTGGATGTTGCAGCAAATGAAGGCTGGTTGGTCACGGCTCTAAGTCTCTGTAACCTTGTCCAGATGGTGGTGCAGGGACGTTGGCTCTATGACTCCTCTCTGCTGACCATACCTAACATTGAGCAGCAGAATCTTCATCTCTTCAGGTAATCTCTCTCTCTCTCTCTCTCTCTCTCTCTCTCTCTCTCTCTCTCTATATATATATATATATATATATATATATATATATATAGTATTCAGGGGAATATTAATCCACAAAAGAGGTGAAAACAGATTAATCAAGAATCAGAATCAAGTTAAAGTTATCTACTGCTATGGAGTTCTGTATTGATTACAATAATTATATAGAATTAAACCGTTGCCAACATCAGTAGGCAAGAATCACTGGAGTGATGCCAGACAGTGTACATCAGGGTCAATGCCGAGCTTAAGAAGACACGGCAACAGAGAAATTATTATTATGCAAATTCGTCCGATCTAGGTGTGTCCATTCCTGAGGACTGCTGGGCTCACGGAACATATTGTTTGCTCTTGTGGCAATATTTTTATCAGAGGGTAATATTTAAGCACATTTCCTGATTCCAGGCATACTAGCATTCTATAGTGGTTCGACATTTTTTCCTATCCCTTATTTGATCTGCTTCGGTGACTTTTACATCGCCTGGTGCTTACTTTCAGCGAACAGCGAATTCCTGTTTATCATATTAAATGCTATCAGAAAGCCTATATAACAGAATACATAATTGCCTGAAAAGAAGCCTGGGTAATCTGTATTCTGCTGGCTATTTATTAACTATGTTCATGACCAGCGGTAACCCGAGAATTACTATTGAATTATTGTATACACAAAAAAAACTGACATTGCTGAAAAACAAATCAAATAAATAAACATAAAAAAGGTATTAATCTTCAGTAGCTTTTCAAAGACATTGCAAACATGATTAGCATCACTTAACAGATGTGGCTTTAGATTGTGGTGTACAAACATTTCGGTTCTGGTCACAGTGAAGATGGAAATCTGTTTCTTAAATATCAAATCTTTTCATGCGCATAATGTGAATTTCAAGCATGACTTCCTATAGTGAAATATAATTTGTAAAACACAATAAAAATGGAAAAAGGGATGAGGATGGCAAGCATCCCTGTTGTTACGACTGCTTTAGGGCTGCGTTTGTATTAGCAGGATTTCCAACTTGCTCGCACACAAACGGCTCTCAGGCCAGGAGAGGAGACGCATCTGTTTCTCTAGCCTGGCAGTCAATTTATGATGTGAGTGTGTCATTGTTATTTTTGTCAGGAAGTGGAGCCACGGCAGAGGGAAGGGCGGCTCTGGGAGTCATCAGGACTCCATCGAATGTCTTCCTGAGCTGATCGCTGCCTGTGAGGGAAGAGAGCACACATTTGCCTCCATCGTGGCTAATGAATTACAGCCCTCCCAGGTTTCACAGGTAATGCTCACCCTTTCCGAGGGACGCGCTGCCTTCACACACAGCCTCCCTCAAGGATGTTGTTCTTTTAATCCCTGGGAGGAGAATCTATTTACATGGACCCAGTGTTGTCCGTCCTCCTTTTATTTCTATGTGTTTTACTTGATAATCCAATTTGGACAGCACATCTTCAGACACGCCATCACATCACATATGTCCTACAAGACATTTTTATTGTGTTTCCCAATCACTTTCCTTTAATTTGTTTTTATTTACAGTTTTCATCAAGTTCCTTTGTTTGGACCAGTGCTGATGTTGTATCTCTGATTTTTAATTCTGGTCTTGGTACACATTTTTGAAATCTGTCATGGTCCTAACTAAGTGAATTTCAGCTCTTCAAAAGTCAGTTCTTCTCTTAAAACACATTTCTTTTGGATTGAGTACCATTCGTCAAATATCAGAACTGTCTGTATTAAAACAACAAGTATAGCCAAGCACTTTACATTGTGTTTGTAGATGAACAAACAAAAAAGGTTTAAAAGTGGATGAGAGGCATTTGGCCTTTGATGATTTAATTGCTAGTACCTAAAATAATGTAATCCACCTGTTTTATGTTTGAATCAATTTCAGCTACATTGCCACGGAGATGGTTCTGTTTTGCTGCAGTCCTAAATGGACCGCCTCTTAATATCCACTTGTTTCCTTGCATCCCTGTTTTATTGTTTAGCATGTTACAAAACATCATAATTAATAATTAAAGTAAATTAAATGCTATGCAATAATATTCATATTAAAATACATGAACACAGTACAGTCCAGAAATCTTAATAATTCAAAGGACAAATGTAATTACATTGTATTTTATTTTAGTTCTCCCATTTTCTGCCAAGCCCCTCTGATATCATCACATTTACAGTCTTAGGGCCAGACAAAATCAAAACTTTGACCCCCCAGCATATCACAAATTACACAGTTGTTCCATATCGTATTTGATTTATAAATAGTTGAAAGTGGCTTTTAAAAATACATGAAACTGTGGTACAGATCTGTACTTTGCAATACATGGGTGTGTCATTGTTTTGATTTGCGCAGCCCATAGTCAAACTATTGTTGAGGGAAATGACAGTGGCATTTATTCCAAATACAATGTGACCAAAGTCTGACGATTGAACAGCACTGCACTCGCTGCCTAAGTTTTATATTATTTATATTCTGTTATTGATATTGTTGTTTAAATTTTAAAAAATTGGGAAACCATTGTTAAAGGTGTTTGTTTTTTATGGTGTTGCTAAACACTGCTCTTATGAAGATCAAGTGTTTTAATGAAGTTACGTTTTGACACACACACACACACACACACACACACACACACACACAGAAAAAATCGATCTGTATCTGATGTACAGATAGATATTTGGCTCAGGATCGCTTCAATTTGAACAGCAATCTGTTGCCGTTGCCGAAGTGAGTTGATCCCAGGTAACATAAAAATCCTGAATTATTCTAGAAATTAGTGGGTTTACAGCATCAATTTAAGTGCTAATTGCAGTAGTAATGAGAAAAGGCAGTCACAACTGTGAGACTTGCATCTGCTGTGCCATCAGTATGCTCAGAGCGGCTGCTGACTGGCAGAGGATTTGGCTGCTAATTAAATAATTGCATGCGTGGAGGTGTTCTCGTCTGATTCAGTAGATGAAGATTAATCCTCAAATAAATATGTTTGGCTGGTACTGAAATGTTTTAGTAGGTCCTGCTGCAAAAGACATTTTTTTTTCTTCCTTTTTTTAATCAAGAGGCAGCTACCATCAAAGAGCTTAAAGGTGCAGTTAAACAAATTGCATTCTGGTGAAGTGCAAAATAAGAAGGAAATAATGGAAAGCAAGTGAAATATAGAAATATCTGTGAGTTCCATAAGCTTGCGCCACAGTAGTCCTGTTTATAAACCCTGGTGACGGCTGTCACAGGAAGGGGAGCTGGCTTTGTCGCTGAAATGCTTTAATGAGGTACAGAAAACAGTGGCATCGCACAGCATATGTTATCATCATAGTAATGTGTTGTACGGTATAACCATTCAGTTTAATTTAAAGCCAGTACGTAGATCCTAAATCATGTGCTTACTGGGTTTCAACATAATACTTCATGATCACGTTTCTTTTAGACTTCTTAAACCATATTAACACAACAGCACTTACAATGATTACCCTTAAAGTGGAAAAACAATATTATCAACAGTTAGGGCTGAACTAAAAGAAAAAAACAATACACTTGCATTCTGCTAAAATGAGAAGCTGAGAGAATATAATAGTGCAGCTCTGATTTTCATAATCTCTATTCTCAGTGAATTAAATCTAAAATATCTCGTTCTGCAAACTGAGCAGAGATACGGTTGGCCAGAGTGGCTTTCAAAATTGGTATTTATTTATTTATTTGTCTGTTGGGGAACAAAATGCCCTTATATATAACGCACAATATTCAGACAGTGAACTTCAATGTCTGTCCTTCCACATCTAACGATCAGGCAGAGAAACCTTTTTTCACATATATCACTGGGCATGGAGCTGTGTGAATGTGTACCTACAGAAAGTTTGTATTCTGTTATTTTGATATTTGTTATTAGTTTCTATCTACCTTATTGCAAAACCATGAGAGGGGTTTAGACGCTTTTGTTTGTTATTATCTATACCAATCCTTTGAAGTTTTTAGTTTAAACACAGCGGGAATGTGACTGCCCTCATGGCATAGTTGTGTGAAACAAATAACTGCAAGAAGCTCATTCTGCAAACTCAAACTTTTTGGTTTTAAGACCATGAAATGCTCAGAATTATTTGTATTATTACCGTTAATGCTCCTGTGAATGATTCCTGACTAAACATTTTATAATTTAATCCAGCCCTTAGCAAAAAAAAAAAAAAAAATACAGGCCAATGTAATTTGTTTGATATTTGTTTAAGGTTGGCTTTATACATAGTGCTGTAGTTATGCAATACTGAGGTCTGGTTCCTTTAACATTATATTAGGATCAACAGTCAGTACAGGCATTTGAAATCTCTTGTTTTCAGTGACTGTCATTTTATATGTCCATCAGCATGAATGATTCCTAGTTAGTTATTAGTAAATGTATATTAAGATGATGTGTAAGATTATTTTTGGTGAAATGTGTGTTTTACTTGACGTTCAGACCCATCAGTTCAGCACAGTTTGTCCTGGTTCTAAAAGCAATGTATTCATGTATTTATTTATTTGTGATAATTTTTCCTTTATACTTCCCCATTTACTATGAATACAAGCTTTACCTCCCAACAGCAACCCGTATGAATGTGAGAGAGATGGAAAGGCATCCTCTCCTCTTACCAGTCTCTGATATCTCTCTGTCTGTTAAGCATTTCAACCAACGCCTCCAGGCTCTTGAGCCAAAGACAGGGCTCACTTCCCCGAGCACCTGGGAGGCTTCGTATTTACATTGAACAGTAGCTTGAGAATACACTTCCATATATTGCCAATATTCCTGGGGAAAGAAAGAAAACATGTATATATTATCTGTTTGTATGCATCATAATTTCTTTAAGTGTTTCTCTATTGTAGCATTCTTTCTTCTTTCTGTAGCTTTTTATAGAAATGGTAATATTAGTATTTGTTTTATATATTTTTTGCTTTATATGTAACAGAGTAGACTCATACTGACTCATTCGCTGGGGAATTCTGTGCACACAGTTTCTTGTGTCTCGGGGGAATCGGTTAAATGCATGAGGGAAAATTAAAAACCACAAACTACTTCACAGCAACCCACTGGTGAAAGGTGCATGCTTTACGGTAGAAATGTATTATTATTTTATTCAGCTGTCCTTACATTGCATGTCAAATAATTTCAGTTTTACAAACTGGCCAAACGTGTGGCCAACTGGCCTTGAAATGTGTCGCTTTGCTTTCTTTGACATTTTCGTTTCTCTAGGCCTGGAATTTCGTGAGCCATCTCCCAGTGATTGAGGTGGGGATGAGCATCAAAGGCTGGTGGGAAGACGCTGAGGGTCAGACTGAGAGGCGTTTACCTACTGGGGTGTCTGACATCAGGAATGACAAAAACTGGGTGTCTGTGCATGCTGATCAGGAGTACATGCTTCAGATAAACATGCGGCGGACCAACATTGGCCAGCAAAGGGTAGATGCTTTTAACTTGTCACAAAAAGAAACTTTTATTTTCAATTTCCTTACAATTAATAAAAATAGTCATTTTCCAGTTCCTCATGGTGTGGAATTTGTGTCCCACTTGTGGCTTAACTATGTTGTGTTTTATAACATACAATTCTGCTACCGAGGAATGCCCTAATATCCGATTCATCCCCTGGTGAGTTGTTGTACATTATTTGCTTAATAGTGCTTCCCAGAGAGCAGAATAGCCTTCCCTGTGAATCAAGAAGCTTTTGTGTCATGTCAGCTGACTGAGCCTCTCTTTCACTCCCAGAGAAAGCAGGACAGTAAAGCCATCACTCCGAAATTCCCCAAAGCCAAGGATGAAGGCTGGTTTGTAATCCTTGGAGAAGTGGATAAGAAGGAACTTTTGGCGCTGAAGAGAGTTGGCTATGTGAGAAACCGTAATACCATCTCCGTAGCTTTCTTCACACCAGAGAAGACTGGAAGGTAAGGCATTGCATTGAGAGCATTGGTTAGAAGGGTATTTTCTCTTGTAATAAATACCAAGAATTCAAATGTTCAATTGTTTTATTCTACCCTGCTCCTCTCTACAATTGGAAATGGAAAATTAGGTTGAAATGTATCTCTTTTTTTCCAACTTCATACTGATAATGCTAATGATTGAGTGCAGGGGTTGGGGTGTGCTCCCTGCCTGTTCTTTAGTGCTTTACATTCCAGTTCTCCATCAAACTTGTGCTTTTGCAAGTAGCTGTGAAACCTAACCTTATTGTTATTGATAAATGACTCTGAGTGGTTTTACTCTTTGAATAATGCAATGCTTTCCTGTTTTTCTTGTGCAATAAAATGTCTTCCTTTTTTACGTTAAAGCCAGCGGTAGAACGTGAAACATGTTGGTCAGTTAACATGAAGTGCTGGCTACGGCTCATGATGTCATAGGTAATGCTTCTTTCTAATTCTAGGTGTATCTACACAATGTATTTGATGAGTGACAGCTACCTTGGCATGGACCAGCAATATGACATTTATCTCAATGTGATACCAGCCAGCATTGCCTCCCAAGTCAACAGTGAGGTCTCCGACGCTGTGTGCGACCTGGCCTTGGAGTGACATGACTTCTTTTAACCAGCTGGGAGCAAAGATGTTACAGTACAGATTGGGCTGGTGTGCTGGGCCGGGCAGAAATTATTTGATATTTGCCTTAGCAGATGCAACTTCTAACCTCAGACACAAAGGAAATTGGAAGTGGCAGCTCGAGCTGACCTTTAGAGCACAGAGCCTGTACTGCCATGACGGCCTTACACAATGTTGCTTTTGAATTAATGCTACAGTCAGATTGTTGGAGACAAAGGTGAACTCTGTACGGTGCACTTAAAGCACAGCACACATAATAGATCCATCATACACTTCAGTCTGAATGTTTGTTACTGTAAGAATGACCTGCCTTTAATAGGTAATTAGGAACCTTTGCCTCTGATGGTGCTGATTGGGCTGTAAGTGGCATTCTTAAGAGGGATATTTAATTTAATTTCAGATTTCGCTGTGGAATAACAATAATAATAGGAAAGCATACTTTGAAGTGTATTTTTATTGTTCCTAATAAAGCAACGACTGAGCATTTTCTTTGTTTGTTATTATTCCTATTATCTATACCAATCCTTTAATTTGTTATATCGTTAAATGATGAATGGATGTTAAATTTAGACAATTTAGAAGATACCTGATTAAATCAGTTAATGTTTACATGATACAATTACTCTTAATTGAGAAGTATATTATGTTGTGATATAGTCTTTTTTGCAACATTCATATTGAATTGTATTAAAATGTAATACGCATTTTTAGAGACCATTTGAAACAAGGCTGAAAATGTAGAATGAATGAAGTGTTTTGATTGTGTTTTGTTTAGATTCATGTTAAATACAAGTTTCTTGTGAACGAAAATTAATTGCAACTTGTTGGAAATATAGGACTGAACAGGGTGTTTATCAGTTAACAAAATTCAATTGTGATTGTGTCAAACATACAAGGTTCTTTAAAAAAAGAATTGTACATATCTTTAAAAAATGAAATAAAATTAAAAACTGAACATCATTTTTGTCCAGACTCCATAACTTCACAATCTAATTTCTGTTCACAAACTCTAACATATTATTTCTGTCTATTCTCCAGAAACAGTTAAATTGTGTATGTTTCAATGTGGGTAAGACAATGATAATTCCTTAGTATTTTGAAGATAAGTAAATGTAAAGTAGAAATCATGTGCTGTAAATGAAAATGCAGTTAGTCTGTAGGCGCTTTGTGAACCTATTATGCCAAAAATAACAGATTATTATTATTATTATTATTATTATTATTATTAATTATTATTATTATTTATTATTATTATTATTATTATTATTATTATTATTATTATTATTAATTCAATATCACTTCCAAAGTAATTATATAGGCATTCTGCATGGATAACTTAATTACTCTTCAAATATCAAATATTTTTATAACCAACAGGCTATAACTGATCAAACATTATGATCATTCCACATTTACCAATACTATCTCAGCATATTTATTTATTTCAGTTTATGTAGTCTGTACTGGTAAGAAACAGACCACATATTAATATATAACCCATTTGCCATCCATGGACTGCTTGGTTTATACTGTGCTATATTGGACGTGTTCCTGCAATCTGAGATTTCAGTGCATTGCAATATTCTAGTTATATTTCTTATGAGTGTGGAAACCATATAGTAGGTTATTCAAACAAAAAATGTTTTGGAGAAAATGAAGTGCATTTGACTTTTCTACAAACCTGCAAAGATAACCAGGATAAATCATACCAGGGGCTGCATTTTAATATCACTTTAACTTTCAAAATAGAGAAAAGATTCACTTTTATTTTGCCAACAAGCAATCTTAAATATGATGTGTAATAAATAAATGCAGGCAGATGGTTTGGGAAAATGTTCCAGTGCAATATCAATTAGTGAATTGGGTAAATCCAGTGAATGTGTTTGCATACTGTGTCAAAGTGACAAAATATGTTTAAAATTGTAAAATTGAAGTTCCAAATAAAGACTATGAATCCATTTTCTTTGCTCTCTTTTTCTATTTTTCCACTGAGATGTGAATGTTAGTCCTGTTCCTGGAAAACTGTCCAAACTAATTACTTCTAGTCAGTGCTTACATTTATTCAGGGTGTCATTTTTCTTCTTAATCGCTGTGGTATGAAAGGAGCACCAACATGTACCACTTAAATTAATTGTCCACTAATTTATCGCGATGCTGCCGGTTGTAATTAATACTTCTAATGTACCTGTGCAAATATTTTTAAGGTAAGTTTATTTTGATTCAGCAAATGTTTGCATACCGTTGACATTTAAATGTATTGTTTATACACTTTATGTTATATACTAGTGATTTAACAGATATTCACTTTGTTATGATTAGGGTCCCCAGAGTGGTTATATAAGAAACACGAGGGAGCAGTAAAGACAGTGGAAGGCTGAAAAAAAGTTTTATCCTCCAATAGCAGTATATGATGTTGTTAGCTTATCTACATGACATTTGTATTGACCCAAGCCTTTATTGGCATAAGAATATGTATTGAAAACCTGTTTTGAAAGACATCTTTAAAACATACCCATTGTAAGCGTTTCAGATATATTATTATTCTAATACAGAACAGCTTGGTATTTATTATCTCTGTTTGCTTAAAGAGGACAGGTGATGGATATTTAACCTAATACAGTATGACTATGTTTAAGTATTGCAGCAAAAGGTCAAAATTATAATGGCATGCCTTTTTCTTTCTTTATCAAATGAACAGAAGGGGGAAAAAGTTCTCCATGTGCGGTTTTCTCAATTTTATTTGATGAGGTTGTGTAAAAATGTGGAGTGAAGTTGGCTGATCTCAGAGACGCCTGTTGAGAAGTTTATAATCCGTCTGACACAAACGCAGGGACAGGATTACTTAATAGTTTAATAAATACATCTCATGTCCGGTGAATTATTATTTATGCTAAAATAAGAAAAAGAATGGTCTTATTAGAAGTACAGTTCTTGGCACCCAAGAGCATCCTTCAAACAATGAAAATATATGAATATATGCTTATCTGTTTGCCATGCACTTTAAGGGAATTCCAACGATCTCATCTGGTTTATGTGTCACACAAAGTAAACTGACTCTGCATTTTTCTTTTATATTTATTGCAGAATGTATGTACTTGCTTTTTCAAACAATTTGGAAATTGTTTTCAGACAACTGAAGGGACATGTATGGCATTTGGAATTTTACATCAGTTTATGAGAAAAACATAAATCCTATAGTAATAAATCTCTTGTCTGGCTTTATGAGTCCTCAAAAGGTAAATGCTTCAGGGGTAGCTGTGTGTGTGTGTTGTGTGTTCAACTATAGGAGCCCGGCACAGCACCTAGAGGACATATATGAGCTGAAAGAAAATACAGAAATTACAAATTACATTTTCTTAAGATGGGTGTGTCTATTAATTAATGAACTGAAAAAAGTGATCTGACCATTCCGATTAGTCATCAACACAAACTTATGTCCAGCTACAAAATATACCCCCATATCTAACAATTACGTGAACTGAAGAACAAGAACAGTAGAACTCTCATAGATGTAAGCAGTGTAATTTCTTGTTAAATAAAATAAAAAATCATACCCCCCCCCCCCACCATCAACCCCCTACACACTTGTTTGTAATCACAGCTGCAAATTCTCTGTGTAATGTATCTCGCTACTTCCGCAGTGTTAAAGCTATTTAGGCTTAGACTGACTTTGCATTAAGCGTCATTATGATTTTGTATAATAAGTTATTCAACCCTGAACAACTATCCTAACAGTAATGCATGATTATGAGTTTTTGAATAATATTTTGTGTTTGCCAGTGTGTTTTAAAAAACCCTCTTACCCCTTCTCTGTGTTGTACATTAAGGACTACATAGCACTCAAATGAATGATTACAATTCCCATAGAAGTATAATTCTGTAAAAGGACAGAAATGTTAATGTTTTACATAATATGGTTTAAATAAAACAAGTACCTCTGTAAAGAAGGCAATACAGGAACTCAGAAAACAGACTGATTGTTTGAAAGTAAAACTATGTTCTAACTAGTCTTGATCTTACTGGTGACTTCAATCTTGGTGTATCAAAGGAAACAGAGACACATGTGGTGTGAGGTGTAGTATTTGGAAACCTTTGTTGAGATGTCAAAAACACACAGAGTGGGTACAAACAAACCTGCCACAAATAGCACTGGAGAATAAATGTGTTATCAAAT